>NW_005054310.1:8183091-8207333 GCF_000277835.1 Geospiza fortis | reverse complement strand
AAAGAAACTTCTCATTCTTCTAGAACTCTGGAATTATAAAAAATTAACTTCTTCATTTAAAAGTACACGAAAGCTTTTTATTTTATTTATTTTCATTCCAGTTGCAAAAGAGATGGAAAATTCCTAATGGTTTGATGTGTCGCATAATATGAACGATATTTTTTCTTTGTATGATAACAAAGAGCTGGATTGGTTTTGGTATTTTTAAAATTTCTTCTGGTCTATGATATTGTAAACAATGAAGTCAGTCTGCATTCAAAGCGAAATTTGGTTTGCTTTTAAAACTGCACAGCTTATCTTGATTAAAACATTACAAACCACTACCAGCTTAATATTGTCACCTGCCTACAAAACAAGGTCATACTTAAAAAACAGTCACACCTGATATCAAAATGAAGTTATCTAACCTTCAGATTGTGAGATTACTAGTCTGAATAAGAGGTTCAGAAGAAAAACATTACAAGCTTCTAGCCTTTTTTCACTTAAAACCAAGAATTTTCTTTAATGAAAAGGTAAAGCAACCAGGAGAGACTGCATTGCATAAAGATTTACTCAGATGGAAAGTCTGAGGTCATAACTGAAATAAGATTAATAAAGCTGGCACAGTTACCAGTGGACTGTTAATGTTTAAATAAGACTCGTCTTCCACAGCCAAGCCTCAATGCTTGATTTACAATCCAGCGATCTTAACTTGATTCTAATATTTTTGGCGTCAGTGAAACAGAGGGAAAAGAGCAATTTGGAAGCTTCTGGTGTCTGAGATCTGAATTCTTATGTGAAGAAATGGGGATTTTTGTTGTGCTTTGCTTTATTTATTTAATTTTCCATATTCTTTACCATTTTTAAACTGCCAATTTTGATGCTTCACTGGTAATTTTACAGAGAGAAGAATGTTCTACTACAAAACTCAGTTGCAACTTCCAGTTGGGTTTGTTGAGACCTGTTCTCCATGTACAAGGCAGGACTCTTCTCCCCACCTCAAGAAAACCATGCTGGGCAGCAGAACCAGAAAATAAACAAAAAGCAACACTTTAAAAACCTACAGAACTTTCAAACAGATAGACAAGCAGAACCATGAAATCCCCTCAAGTGATCAAACAACAACAAAAAAAAAAGAGAAGTGAACTCACTACCAGAATTTTGCCTTTGATGACACAATGTATCTTCCATTTTTAAATTTGTTTAGTCTCAATTTGCAGGAACCTCAGATCAGAAACACCACTCAGAGAACCTGAAATTTAACAAATAGTGTGGCTACCAAACACTTCCAGGATCCTTATGAGGTATTTTCAGACAACATTGTTATTCTGTGTTATGGAACTGGAACATTTGTCATATTTTCTCTTTCAGAAACTGTTAGAGCTTTTTGGCATAAATCTGGCATAGTCTGCATTGTGTGTTTTTGGTACTCTGCCATTTAATGGTGTGTTTTGTGGATGGATGTATTGCATTCAAAATTAGTTGTTTAAAATGAAGTTCAGTCAAAGAAATATTAGTCATGGTTGTTTAAAAAGGGCATTTACTTCCTGCTGTGTTTCCTGGTGATTAGAAAAGCAAACATGAAATTAAGATAAACCTAGACTTACACACTAGCCTGCCAGTTAATTAGGTGGCAGGAAACACTGCATGTTATCTTATCTGCAACTCAGTAAGGCCTGCCACTGCCTTTTCCACTCCTTCAGTAGGCACTGCCCTGGAAAGTCGCTGGCACTAGTGATTTCACTGCATTCTGTGCTATTTTCAGATTTGCTGCTTTCTCCTACACCATCTTACAACTTTATACTTTTATTATATTGTGCCCTTTTCTCCAAAAGAATATTCCACTATATGGGACTACTGCTCACAACAGCATGCACAGCCCAGCACACCCAGAAGTTTTGCAAATAACTCAGCCATTACCATAGGGACACATTTAAAACAAAGACAGATTAAAATTAAAGGATGTGGTGGCAAAAGGAAGGAGAAGACTAGAAGCCAAATCCATCTCTTGATGGGTCTCTCATCTCGTGAAAGGCCAGGACCCCTTCCATGGAACCATACATCTCTTTTACCACAGCATCATCCGCTGTGTCAAATGGCTGAAGTAAGCCTATGCTGGGTGATACAGAGAGACAAAAACTGTAAGGGAATTACGTCTTGACTAACTTGCAATTGAAGTGCTGACTGGACATTTAGGAGATCTGGGTTCATTTCCTCTTCAGGCTCAGGTTCTGCAGGCATCCTTCAGCAGGTGAATATTAGTGTCACTATTATCCTCACCTGAGCAAGAAAATAGGAATAGATCCCCTTTGAGCCCATGACTATCTGGGCTCATGAACCTTTGCTTGAGTGGTGGCAAACACAAAGAGCACCCATAGTCACTGTCACTGGTGGCCACCCAGTACTGGAATATTATCCCAATATTATTGGGTGGAATGTGCCTGGACTCTTCTGGGCCTTGCTGCTTGGCCAGAGGCAGCAGCTGTGGTGTTTCACCTCAGAGACACCTTTGGCTGGCTGTATGTTGCAGCTAGGCACTTAGACAAGTCCAGACAAGCAGGAATTCAGTTATTACCTCTGATGGAGAAGCTTTAGGTGAGGTGAAGATGAAAAGGAGATGGATTCTGCGGAGGGTTTAATCCAGAGTTTTATTCCAGGGTCACAGATCTCTGAATCTTGGTAACAGCTTCACAGAATGCCGATCGCATGGTCTCAGTGTCCTTTGAAGCTCGGGGGGAGGGGGAGGAAAGGGGCAGGTATGGCACCAACCAGGTAGGAGGGGGGAAGGCTCAGGGGACAAATGACACTTGGATGGCCCAATTCTCCCCAGGGCTGAGAGGCATCTTTTGAACTTTGCCCATCAGACAATGGCCTTGCTGGCCTACTGAGATTGACGGACAGCACTTAGCAAGAGGGCAAGGGGAGGGGAAGGGAGAAGTCCTGGGAAAGGACTGGGATAGCTAAAACAGGAAATTGCATCACACTGCAACAACCCAGTCTCTACTAGCAGTGACACCTGCACTGGTAGAAGTGGTGTACCACTTCTGGTGAACTTCAGAGGGGCTGTTTGGCTGCACACATGAAGATGCTACAAACACCACACTGACCTCACATGACATCTTGAAAGTGTGAACTTCAGTAACTAATAGAAATGCACCCATCTGCACTACACTCAATTCACCATTCATTTTAAACACATTTTCCAAGGGAATAAGTAACAAAATCTATCCTGTTTACTGTTGCAATTTAGACTATCATGACTGAAATTAATAGTCTCCTCAGAAGATGAAAGAAAAATTGCTTCTGGTTGTCACTGCCCGCACAACTGCTGAATCTACCAGAGTATTTCCCAGTAAATACTGGATTTTTTTTTTCCTTCAAGATACACTGATACGGGAAGTCAGGACTTTTCCCAAGAGATGTGTGGAGGTCTCCTGCTACAGAATTTGCTACACAAATTCAGAAGGAGGCTTTTGAATGCCCATCAGTGGAAGGGAAGCAATAGGGCGCACTGAACCTCTACAGAAACTGAAAGATCAAGGGAACACTGGTGCAAAGCTTTCACATTTTACATCTTAAGAAGTGCTCTCTGACTGAACAATTGATTGCCTTCTGCAATACTCTCACAAGCTGCCTGACAGAGAAGTCTGTCTCTGTCATACAGCCAGCCTGAAGTCTGCAGCTGCATGCTTCCCCACCACTGCCCTCCTATGGAGTGATGACCAGGCTCAGAGCTTCTTCAAAGTCAGAACGAATGGACAGTCAACTTGTTCTTTTCAGGTGTCCATGCCAGATGCCTACTGCCAAGGTAATTCTTGGATGCATGGCAATAAACTTGCCAGGACAGGAGAGTCCTTTTGCTTCCATTAGCTTCCCTCCCCTCTTAGTTACTCAATCAGTATTAGTTGATTGATTATTCAATCAGTATTAGCTGAAGCACAGTTTTGTCTAAGACTAGATTGGAGGACTTCATATAAGCTACTCACATGACCTGAACAACTCATTATCCCACAGATTTCTTTCCACACAGCAATTAAGGCTCAGAAAAGAGGGCCTAAAAGAACATCCTGTGTGACTGAAGGAATCAACAGGCACTAAATTTAGGCAGATGGAAGCTCCTTCATTCTGACAGCACCAAAATTGTCTGCTGCACAGGGAACAGCCTGCAGGCTGTAAATCCATACCATCCCTTTGCTTGTACAGTAATTTCCTCATAGTGAACAGGATCTCTGCATTTACCAAGTAAAATATTAATGCTAAAGTGATTAATGGATTTTCTTCCTATCGTGCAGGAAGAACATATTTGAAGCACAACATATTTGAAACAAAGGAACTCAGCTTTAACTGCAAACAAGAAAATAGACTCCAAGTAAATAACTTTCAGACAGAACAAGAGACAAGAGATGTTGATGGTAGAACAACAGACTAATAGAACCTGGGGACAGACAAGTGATAAAAGGAATTATGTGGGATCTAATTAGCAAGATAGATGCAAACTTTGGAGTGTAATGCTTATGCGAACTTTACAAGAAGTTTGGAGTCATTTTTTTATTTTTCTTTTTTAAACACAAGAGTAAAAATCTTACTTAGGGAATGTTGTGTTTGAAATTATCTGTAATTTTGTTTCACGCTCTTGCTGTCTTGCATGTATTCTCTTTGAACATGATACCCATAGACCTGGCATATTTGTTACATACAGAATTAAAATAGACAAACAAAGGTAAAGGAATTTTCCACAGGAAACAGCAGAAATGCTTTTCAGATCAGCAACTGGTTTCAAATTTAAGCCAGAAAGGACATCAAAAGAGAAAACAAAAACCCTTGTAGGCAATGTTTTATCTCATATTTCCTACAGAAGTAGCAGACTCCCTAGATGCTACCTTTTATTTTAGAGGCAAACAAATTATTTTAAATGTAACTGAACTGTAAATATTTCTTAGACCTCTTTTCCATTTGGTTCTCTGAATATGAATAGTCCCAAAGCAGTATTTCTTCTAAAATTTTTAGCTTCAAGCCAATGAATCTGACTGAAAAAAAATTAAATGTGACAATTGAGGAAACACAATTTTTTCTTTAAAACCTTCCACCTCCACCTTTCAAACACTGGCATTTTGTCTAGTTTCAAACCACAGTGAAAAACTAGGCTGAAAATAAAAAACAGCTTAAGACCTGGGAACACCACTAACCTTGGCCTGTCCACCTTAAGTCAGGCAAGGCTGAGAGTGACCCTGCCTTGGCTGAAGCTTAAATTTCTAAAAGAAACAGAAGAAGGACAAAGGAAATCTCTCAGCCATGTTAGAAATTACATTCTGACAAACAACTAATCGACTTCAACCACCTGATCTGTCCATTGAAGAAAACCTTAAAAAGTAACAGGATGGTTTGTATGAAAAATAACACCATACATTTTAACTTATATTCCTCAGGCAGCTTATCAGCCAACACAGCTTGGTCTATAAAGCATCCCATGTGTCCCCAGCTAGTCACCCTGCCCCAGTTTTATGGGTGTTGCTACAGTAAATAAAACTAATCTTTGATCACCCATCCTATCCTGCAGTTACTAGTGTTCACTGAGATCACCTCTAAGTTGGATATCTTTCTCCTGATGGAGATACTACTGGCATACTGTTTGAGTAAATTAATTGAACTCGGCAATATCACTCACATCCAAAGAGCAGTCTGTAGTATTTTACACTGTCACACAGCAAGCATTGGGATGGATTGAAATACATGTGTGGCTCATTAACTCTCTGTCTGAGCTCTCAAAATCCAACACCAGTGTGCTGCTGAAGGGTCTGCAGCTGAACAATGTACACAAGCACAACCACGCTAATCGATGGCCTTTGCTGAAGAGGTAATACTCCTTTCACTGAGATTTGCAGGATTTTCTCCACATTTGCTGATGGCTTAAAGACATACACGATCAGTCACTGGTGTTCAGTGGACACATCACCCTTCACTGAACCACAGCAACTCAGCAGCATTTCTCTAAGCCTTTGATATTACTGGGCAATGCTTGTCATCAGTAGCACCTGATTTGGTCCTCAGGTCTCTTACCAGATACTGAAGTCGCTGGCGTTCAGTCTCTGGAGTGAATTCTGAAGACATTGGAATGACTTCACCATTTCGGATTATTATAGCTCTGTAAAAGTAATAAAACATCATGAGCACAGAAAAAAAAAAAAAGGTAAAAAAACCCCAGAAAACCACAGGGTACAGTCACACTCTTATTCTCTTCAGAACTACGGTCAAATAAAGCCATTTCTTTTCTACTGAGGTTGTCAGCAGAACTGGATAATTCCTGCCCTGCATCCTTTAGGCTGGGTAACAAAGTACACTTGTATAAGCTGAGTTCATTTTAGAGCCCACAAAAACATCCAAGCAACAAAGGCAAGAGTTATTTCAATTGATGTCTAAAGGGTATCTTTATTAAGTGAAATGCAGACACCCAGAGGAGATGCTGCAGAATCACTGATTGTAGAACAACTCTTTGCAGGTTTTAATACCAGTTGTGGCTGACACTGTCTAAACTACTGGCTTCAAATGACTCATCCAAGCACTTTCCAATCATTAATTGGTCATATGTCATGTCAGAACATATCTACTCCAACATAAAATGGAACTAGCAAAGCAAATCCTATTTAGCACAAATTTAACTAGTTACTTGCTGAAAGATGGCAGCTCATTACCTGTATGACTGTAGATTAGACAGGAGATTTCATACACAGTTCTGCAAATCGCAGAGAGAAAATTTTTTTAAACACCTGCCTGTTGCCTCTTAACAATCTGATATGCTGCACACAAAATATGGTCCAATCTTTCCCTGGTTAATGCCACTGGCTGGAAGGAGGGAAGAATTTACCCAATATTTCTACTACATTCTGCATTCATGTATTCACTCACAGAACTATGTTCCTTTATCTTTCCATTATTTAGGCAGCTCTGTAAGTAGAGCAATGCCTGGCACTTTTGATAAACTATCTATCATCCCAAAGACTTTAATGCCTGCTGTGAAACTGTTTCTAAGCCATCAGTAGATTAATTCAGTGTTTGGATAACAGCTCTCCTCTTGAACATGGACAGAATTTGGCGTAGCTAAAAGAAGTATTTGCCACTTGGATTCCAGTTTCTCTATGTTTTAAATGTTCCCATTTCTGTGATATTTTCACCCCACTGATGTCCTATGCATGAGCTAGCTTACTTCCCTTGATCATTTGATCGATTTGCTGTCATTGACTCTATGCCAGGTGTTCTGATGCCACTGGAATGCAACCAACAAATATGGTAGGCACACAAAGACTGAAAACTTAAACTTCTAAATTCAAAACACAGGCATCTTGAGAAAACCAACTCAGGTACAAACCTGAATTTCTAAAATTAGTGGCATTGGACAGATTTCCAAGTCTTGTGGATTGGACATTGGACTAAAATTGCCTCCAAATTGTCATCTACTACTGCTAGTATGCAAAAGGCAGCAGCATTATCTATGAGTAAATGAACTGTTCACATTCCTGAGATTCACGTGGCAAAGAGTAGACAGGTTCAGGATGGTACAACAATGGCAGATGTGGGAAGAAGCTCTGGCAATGACGGGAAAACAAACGGCTTTGCCTTGAAAGGTAACAAATTTACTTCTCTTGGACTTCACTTCTTACTGCTCTTCACTTCTTGGCAAATAATCCTGTGTAGAAATTAGAGATGGCAAGAGTGCAGTCTATATACTGAAGGTTCAGCCTGGCCCTTAATTAAAACCAATATTGTGTACTTGGGATAGACATGGTAGTTGCATGTGTTTAATTTCCTAAAAAAATTTGTGCATAATTTTTGACAGATTTTTTTCCTCCTTTAGGGAATCTGACTACAGACTTACAAAAATGCTTATCCAATCAAAAATAATAAAAGTTTGCTGAAATTTTTTCTTTTGCATTTCTGAGACAATAATTTAAATATGAATTAAGAACTCTAACACCTCTCTTCTGCAACAACACTTTTGCTTTTATTTTTGCAGTTCCTAAGGTATTAATCTTTGAATGAGTTTAATCTACTCAGACAGTGAGCATTTTATATAACTTATTAAAAAGTTATTTGATTCAGGTGGAGTAGGCCTTCACCTAAGGGGCCTGTAGGTTTAGAAAAGAGTAGGTACTCTGGCAATAGTCTAGACTAGACTGATGAAAGAAACTGATCAGACTCTAAACCAAATTTTACACACTAGTTTAAGCAAGTCATAAGGGATTTTCTGATCTTTTGCTTGTCTGAAAGAGCTAATATAAAACCACACATTGATATAACTGCTAGTACATCAGGCTAATTTTCTGATTATTCTTTGCTTCCCCTTTAATCACCATTTCACAGGAAATCCAGATTTTAAAGACCACTCAGACCAGTCTGGGGTTCACCTTTTTCTTTGTGCACATTGACATGTTTCGTATATATTTTGATAGCTGTCATTCTCACTTCTTTGGGTAGAATTGGGCCCTGAGGGACTCACATCATATAAAAAGCAATTCAGAGGCGAGTGGGTCAACCTTTCATAGCTCAACTTATTTTCACCAGAACTGGCAGCCACCTGGGATGAAAAGCACAACCTAGCACACACACACAAAAAAATCTTCAGAGCAGGAGGAATTAAAGCAATACTGTTGATATGCGGTAAAAGAGAGTTTTATGTTTTTCATTAATGTTTTCAGTAGTTGGACTTTATTCAACTTGCAAGTTACAGCTGTTCATAAGAGTCAAATGATTTGATCTGAGGAATGAGACAGCTCTAGATATGAGTAAAGGGAGGGACATAGACATATACGTACAAGGCACTGGTCCAAATTCAACTGTGGTGAGCTTATAAGCCTGTACTGGGCTCTTTACCTTTCTGCACTAACTGCTTAGCTGTTTCACGACAGCAAAGTGTATTTCTGATGGCTCAAGTGACAAAAAGGGACACATTTGTTGGCTGTTTCACTGAGGAGACTGGGTGCAAAAGCCTGGCCTGGGAGCCACCCTGCTCAGTGGGGTTCTCGCCTGTGATTGAAAAGGTGCCAAATAAGGCCCTAATTGGGTTTGGAGACTGATGTGCCCTTTCCATGACCTTGCAGTGACAGAGCTGCCAAGCAGCAACTGAAGGCTTTTTCCACCCAGCAACCTCCAGAGCCCTGAATTCAATAGCCCAGAGTCAATAACTGCTCACGAGGAAGGAGCCTGGCTGATGCAGCAGCTGCAAACAGCTCCAGCAACTGCTTTTAGAGACCCACTCTATATGGTCCTGCAGGACAATTAATTTTGATTTTACACTTCCTAATGGCCTAAGCAGCAACATGGTGTTACATGAGCATTACTGCTTCTGCCATGCATGAAACACTCATGTATGCAAGGAAATAGTGTTCTGAAAGCATTTAACTCCCCATGTATTGAGGATATATGAATGTATTGTTTTATGCCAGAATACAGCTGTCCCATTAAACTGTCAGAAATAACTACATAGGAAGGAAGAACTCCTTGAATAGATGCGGTGCCCAGACAGCATCTGATTTTGCCATGTTTAATAGTGACATTTTAATTTCCACCACACTGGTGAAACACATTATAGCAGAGCCACAGGGCAAGCCTGCCAAAGGCAGATGGATGATTCATGTTTGCAGAGAAACAAGTATGTCAACACTAACCAAATATTCTCTGATGACAAGGTTGCTTCAGACCCATACCAATTATTAATTTATATCACCAAAGAAAGAGTAATTAAAAAAACAAAACCTTTTTTTGGCAGGATTGGAAATCAGGAGTCACAGATCTGCAGCGTCCTCAGTGCATTGCCCTTCATGCTCTGATGCCCTCTCCACACAGCATTGTCTACAGTAAGAAACTGCTCTGAAGTCTTGAGACCACAGAGGCCAGTAAGTCACTTATTCTGATCTCTATTAAAAACAAACTAGACTTCCCTGAGTCCTTTCCTCTCTTTTGAGCCCTAACTCCTCACCCACAGGAACTACAGGATTGTACCTGTCATTGCATTTCACATGCTCTGCATGACAATGAAAGTATGTTCACTATTCCAGAACTGGGATATTCACAGTAAACAGGAATATTTTAGAGAAAAATCTCCCCAAAACATAGCTGAAGTAGCCTAAAATGGAAGAAACAAAAATCTGAAAAATCTGATTTTGTATCTTTTCTGGCCTCTTGAGTTCTTCTGCTCCAGAGAGAAGCCAGATCATGAATAAGTAAATGGAGAGCAAGAGATGTGCCAGTGGCTCAATGCACAAGGCAGGACTGGCAGTCATGGCAAATCCTACAGCTGTCTATGTCTGCTCAGTCACAGGCAAATGAAAAGAAACACCAGGAGCTTAAAAGGCTGCATGTGCATCTGCAGAAAACAGTGTATTTATCTTTTGGATTGACACAACTGTGTAGTCCATAACAATCACCTAAATTCACATAGAACATTAAGTATATAGTTATTTTCTATATTCAGATTCAATACTTAGAAATTGTATTTCGTGCCTTAGTATACATTTGATTTAAAATACGTAGAGAATGAAGCAACAACAGGACAAAAATCTGCCACTGCACTGTACTGCTGCTGTGATGCTCAGAGTATAGCAACAACACTGGCTTAAGGAAAATATTGATATATCAACTGCTTTTGCATTTTTAATATGGCTAACAACTACCAGCACTCCTTGAATCAAGCAGGGTTTTGGGTTTATTTGTTTGTTTGTTTTTTCTTTTGTGGAAAACACAATCAGCTGAAAATTGCAAGTGTAGTTTCTGTTTCTTATGAGAAACTAACAGCGGAAACTCAGACATTTCAGAGGAAGCTCTTGTTGGTTACTCTCATTTCATCATACAGACAAAGCAACACTTTAGTGAACAAGGTCAAGAGTGTAATTCCACTGCTGTCACAGGTCTATTGGGATTCTGCTGTTCAAAACAAAGAGACATCTCCAACTGTTAGGAGTATTCAGGGGACACCCTGATTCCATTACACACTTTTTCAGGCAAAAATGATTTGAAACGCAACATTAAACTGCACATTTCTACAACACAGGATAAAAATCTGGTAAAGGTGACAGAGAAAGACCATTCAGAAAACCCTTTTTGACAGTGTATATCAATTCCAAGCCACAGGGAGGCTACATCCATTTTGTCAAAAGGTGTTAAGCATGTGGATTCAGTACAGATGAAGCAGAAGTGTCTGGCCTGTCTGCAAAGGTATTAGAAATGTGTCAATGAAAAAGAAAGAGGGATTAAACTGACAGAAAGAATAAGGCAGGGTTTTATTTTATTCAAAGGGGAACTAAGCAGTAGATTTTAATTAGGTGTGTCACAAGATAGCTGTGGAAAAAAGAAAGTAAATCCTAGAACCATTAAATCAGTCTATATGGGTACTTGTTTATTTTGGTAACTAAATGCATATATTTAAACAAACCAGGGACGATCAATGCTAATGGTTGCTAAGCTTCAAACCAGTTGTGCTGTTTTTATTTCTTTGCGTTTTCTTAATTGCTAAGAAGTGAAAGACAATGACTATAACACAATTAAAATGAGAAATGTTTTTCTCTTCTGTAAATGACGTACTGGAACTTACTGCCATTATGATTACTGATGACTTTTAATCCATTCAGCACTGGCGCCTTGGTTTTACTTCTTCAAACTGAATTACTCTCACTTAGTCCCACTCAATCCCATTTCTTAAAGTTTCTTTAGAAACCAGGTGTACAAACACCTCACTGCACTGGCAATAAGTATGGAACTGATCTCATATTCCATCCCATGTATTCACTAACAACATGGAAGTATAGTGCAAAGCCTTTAAACTACTTCCTTAATTTATGAATTAAGACAGGCTAGGGATAGTGGAACAAACTATTATATAACATTTAGCTGGCAATAAAACAGGCTCCAGTGATGACATATCCATCACTGTAAAACTCAGGTGAAAGCAGCAACCCTCAGCAATACCAGTGGAAAAAACACCCTCTGTGCCTCCCCCATGTAATACTTAAGATAATGCCTCAACTCTTACTAGGCATCACTATCAAGAAGAAAACAAACAACAAACCAGGGAAGGAGTAGAGCCAGTAAAAATGGTCTCTATCCTGATTTTCTATTTACTGCCACTCAACAGTTGTGCCACCCTGATTTCTTTGTATTTTTCAGCACAAACATGAGCCTGTTCATAGAAACGTTGTGACAGGATAGAAACACTGGATAATTTTTCTTTTAGTGAAACAAAGCCAGCGTTAAGCAGGAGTAGACTCAGCCTGCTTGTGGCTCTTCCTGTGACAATGTAGTTTCATGTTACGTTGTGGGTTATAGGAGGCTGCTCAGACACTTTCATTCATCACTTGGGGGAACTTCAGCTCCCTCAAGCCAAAAAAAGGTGTGAGAACTTGCCGTGATGAAGTATTGCAAAAGTAATTTCCTACAGGAGCGTGCTCTGGCATTTCCTGCCAGAACAATGAAGATCACTCCCAAACTTTGCTAAGGCTTTTTGCAGACTGCCAGCCACCCCAGCTGCTCCAAGGGTTAGTATCTCAGCAGCACAACTGCCAAGCACAGCCCTTTCTCCACCAGGACTCCAACTAGGCATTCCCAAGAATCTCCTTCAAGGTCCTTTTTTCATGTCTTTGCCACAGCATGGAGCCAAGCATGCCATACCTCTCCTGTGGCAAGATGAGAACCTCCTCCTGCCTTTGAAAAGAAGCAGAGAAAGAAATTATGTAATCCAGACCCTGAATACCCCCCTGAAAGCTGTCTTTCAGAGGCACCTGCAAGCACATGAGCTGTTCCTGTACACACACATGCAGAGCTTTATGCTGTTTCCAATTACCTGACTCATTCGTATTCATATTTCTAGTGCTTACTTAGTGATTCCTTTGGAGAAGGCCTCTAGACACAATGAGGCTGCTGAAACACTCTAAAGCCATGATGCTGGTGGTCTGATTTTACTGAATTAATTGTATTATTTTTAAAACAGCACCACAAATAGGCAAATAGAAACTGTTGCTGTAAGCAGAATAACACAGATTTCCATGGAAGGGCTTACTTCTCATGTTCAATAGCACCTGAGCCAGTCAGGATTTTTCTTACTGCCACCAAGAATAACAGAAATCAGAATTTTTAGAACTGATCTGGTATTCCATCTCATGTATTCACAACAACTTAGTAAGCAGCAGTTAAAAGGATTTTCTATTGTTGGCAGTCTGCCCTATATTGCATCTAACAATGAGAAGCACCTGGCTGTCACCGACAATGGAACTAAATTACCTCAGTTGTTTCTGCATCACTACTCTACAGTTTAAAATTAAATGTAATGCTGAGCTTGCAGGGTGTCCACAGAGGAGATAGCTTGGAGAAGACACATTGCTCCATCGTTTTTGACCCCTGGAGCAGTATGCTTCTAGTTGTCAGTGCCTCTTCAGTGGGCTGCAGCTCCACTCCCATGAGACTCTACCATGAGTGAATTCCCTGCTCCCATTTAGGTCCTCAAGTGTGTTGCTTGACTGATGAAATCAAAGCATGGAGCTATTATTAGCAGTTCACTTTATTAACTGTGCTTTATTTTAGGGCTAATTATATATTTTTTGTTATGCCCACCCTCCCACTAATGTGATGGCACTGGCTGTCAGTATGCAATGTTCTTGTTTCATTAGCCAGGAAAGTAAATTTTGCTATTGAACAAGCAGTGACTTTGTAAGTTTACCTATATACTTCTAGTAATGTCTACCCCAGCTCCAGTAGTACTAACCCAAATGTGAATGAACTAAACTAAAACGCTGTGTAATTAATTACTTTCCTGATGGTTTACATTTCAACACATCAATCTTTCAGAAAGGGCTTCAGCTGGCAGCTAGAAAGCTATTACAAACCAGTTTATAGTGACACTACTAGCACACAAAACCTGCCCACCGCTGACTCCAATACCCTTAGGCTGGAGGTTTACTGCTCTCTTAGGATTCATTTTGCCCCGATGATTTCAGTGTATTCTTCATCTGAACACAGCTAAGTACAAGGCTGCACCGATGACAGACCACCACGTTTCTGTATTATGGCTGAACAACATGCCACCAATTACTCAGGCCATGCCAGGGAAATGAACAAAGAAATGCAGTCACATCTCTGCGGCCAGCTCTGAGCCTCAGGACCGGTATCTGTGGAATCAAAGTCTTTTTCCCTGCTGTCCAGGATATCACATTCATCTCCAAGACAAGTTACTATGGCAACTAAACCTGGGCTTAGTGGATGAAGGCATTGCTGTGCAAGTCAGTGTTTATTTTGCCAGTAATATGGCTGGAGTATGGCTGTCCATGTAAGATGGAAGTAACAAGGATTTTTTATCTCTCTGCTCTTCACTGTCTTTCCATTGACAAAAAGAATTACTTTAGCACCTAAAGTCATATCTACTTTGATCTCAGCTTTTCTGCTTAACTCGGTACCAGTTGCAGGATATTGGAAAAAGCTGGACAGAGATGTAAAAGCAAGGATTGCAACTCATGCTCTCTGCTCACTCTTCATGGGTGAATTTCTACCCAAGCCCGGCTTCATTCACCCACACAGAAGTGACCAGAGCCATCACTAAAGGTCCCAGGAGCAGGGCTCAAGCAGCATTGCATAGCTGCTGCTGAGACTGAACAGCCTGGGCTGCCTGCAGTTTGTTGAATTCAGGTCACTTGAAAAGCTTTTCAACATAGTAAGGACCACAGCAGACTTTGAAACATAGACCAAGCAAGCCTTGGGTGCTCCCTCTGCTCCTCCTCCCTCAGCACAGATGGGAGCTAGAGAACCAAGGTGCCCAGTCTGCTTTCCATGCCTTGGCCCTGGCCCTGCAACACTGCAGGGAAGAACTTGCATGTCTCTGCGGTCAGCTACAAAGGCACAGATTTAAAAGACAGTTTGTTTGGAGTAGATTTTTTCTTTCTTTTTATTTTTAAAGGCTGAAAACCCATGAGAATTAAAATTACTAAAATTCTTTATTTCTGGAAACCAGTATCAATGAACTGTGGCTTTACAGTTTACTGGTATTACTCAAATAGCCAAAAATCTTCTCCTTCCTCATAATCTGGAACATAAGATAATGTCTGTGTGATAAGGACCAAAGATTTAACTGACTCTCTCTGAAAATGTTTACAATGGCTTTAATACCTACTAATTGCCATAGGTATTGCTAAGGCATATGCTCTCCCAGGAAAAACAAGAGCTTGGAAAAGAAGTTGGACATTTGTTTTGTCTTCAAAGCCTGCAAACATTTACTACCAAATTAATAATTTCTGCCAAGTCAGTGCTGGATATGACATGCCAGTAACCTGGAACTTGTCATTCACTTGATAACTAGAAAATGCTCTCCCATAGCACTGTCCTTTGAGTCAAATGACTTCTTTCTGATCCAATACCTTCTCTTCACACCTCACCTTAAGTGTTTCTTGAAGTGCCTTCAAAAGCTTTACCCAGTACAAAATCCTGCAGTATCTGAGGTTGCTGTTATTCCAATCAATCTTGTGCTCCTGCTTCTCCCTGGAAGGAGACCAGGCAGGAAAAGAGGAGAAGGGCTTCCTGCAGGCCTGCAGATCATGCTTCTAACAAAAAGAGACAGGAGGAACAGAGAGAGAGGACATGACCATGTCTCTTGAACATGGCTAATCTTTTCCAACATTTTGGGCTAGCCAGGATCTGACCTCTCCACCTATCAAACTGCAGGGAAGGAGAATGTACATGGCAGAGACTTGTCTTGCTTTGAATTCAGTCTCTCCTCACTACACAGACCTGTGAGCAAACCAGACTTAGGTTATCTGTTGCCCTGAAATGATCAAACACTTTTTATTTTCAACTGATTCTGTCAGAGAATTAATAATAACCTATAGGGGGATGTACCATAGATTGGACAAACTGCAATCCCTAAGTGTCGCTCTTGCCTCTGGGAGGGCATCTTCTGAGAATGTGGAGGAATGAGAACTTCAGAGAATGAAAAGAAAGCCCTACCAATTGCATGGCTCCAGTGTGTTGTTCAGTCTTGCAACTTTCTCTGGCCTTTCTTTAGGAGAAGACAGGAAAAAGAATGCTTTTCAAAATACTGCAGACTGGAGAAGCTTAGTAACTAAGTTAATCTTTCCTCTAGAGACCTCTAAGTCTCCAGTATGAAGCACAGTTATTGTTTATGAAGACACAGATATAAGGAGACAGAGAAGGCTTAGGCCTGAGACTACTTACAGAAAACAGGGAAAATACATACCATTTAGATTAGAAGATGAGTAGTTACAAAAACCAGAAAATTAAAGCTTCCTAGACAGTAAACCAAGGACTAAAGTAAACTAATTTTATAACAGCAATATATTAGAACACTTTTTAGTTTTCATCCTTACAGTGTTAGCACTTCTGGCAAAAACGACCCTGCTGGACTGCCTTGAGGGAGAGTTCAGATACCATAAACCACAAAAATGGCTCAGAATCATCAATTTTGACTTCTAAGAAATTCTATTTAAGCTACACTGCCAGTCAGCAGATACGTGGCTGTTTCCATGCCACTCTCATTTACTTCATATAAATAAATTAAACCCCAAATCTGACTTCCTATAATGACAACTAACCATGAGGGAAGCAGCTGACAAGCACCATGACAAAGAAGAGGAAGTATAAATGTAGTAAGTTTCAACACAAGCAGCAAATCCAAAAATAATTGAAATGGTAAACAAATTCAATTTTCAATTCACTATTTTATTACACTGGGAGAAGATTCTTATGAACACACTCTCCCACACCTGGTCTCTTGAAGTACCAATGAAGTTACTTCACCTGCACCCACACAAAACCATCACAAAAATATTCACTCAATAAGCTCTTACCATTTAATAAGCCAAAATGCCTTAGCAGTAATTTTACACTTGGAAAAAGAAGGAGAAAGTCTATTCTGGACATGAGGAGGTATGTTCAAGTACAGTGTGAATATGCCCTGAAAACATAAGTCCTGGGGAGCAAAAGCAAGGAGGCAAAAAGATGATAAAAAAGAGCCGATGAAGCAAAGCAAAAAATTCAGTGACCCTGCAAGTCTCTGAAACCTTTGAAACATCAGGCCCTTTGCTTTCATGTCATGTTCTGCCAATAAATCAGGAAAGCCCAAGAACCCATTTGCAGATTTAGTGAGGGTTTCAGGGTGTATGGAAAAGTCAAATCAACTTGCGATGTTCTGCTTCTTGTATAATGATAAAGGCACAGCTTCCCTACGTGGCTCCAAGCACAGCACAAAATGGAAGCGCCTGCAGTCTCCGAGCAGCTCCAGACAACACAAAAGCCAGAACAATGCCTGTGCCAAACATGGTTAATATGATCATATTGCATTACAGTCATTGCAGCGATATTGGACAAATGTTATGTTGCATGAGGCTATACAATAATTGGGCAGTAATCAGTAAAAACATTAACTCCCTGTTTTACAACTGCTTCATCAGTACCTATAAAACAACATCCTAATAAAGAGCATAAAAGTAAAAAGAACTGAGATTAACAAGGCGTGTCATGGCAGTTTAGACTTAAAAGTCACTTTAGCAATATAGAATTGAACAACACTATTTAAAACAACAACCAGAGAAGATTTACTATTCCATATTTTAAAAAGAAAATAAATAAAAAGCAGCTATTCCAATGGCCTAGTTTTCATAGCAAATATGTCATGCTGGTAAGCAAAATACAGAGCCCCAATGCTCACCAAAAAAAGCACTATATATTGGATAGCTGACTATAGCACTATCAGTCCCTAATCAGATAACCCTGCATGGACAATGCTAATCACTGAAAAGATGAAAGAGAGAGAAAGAAACATTAGAAAAAGCTTTGGCCGATATTCAGATATGAATTTCGACTGTACAAGTAAGTATATTTATGGCAGAGTCCAAGAATGATCAGACAAGCCATTAGAGAATGAAAGCAGTTCCTTCCAAGTTGTTTTTATCAGGCTCTGAATACATCACCTCATTTTTAGTAGGGTTCTGGTATCATGTGCAGTTAACATGTAATTATTACAGAACTATGATTGCATCGTTAGCAGAAGTTTAATTATATCATTGACATTAGTGATGCCATAACATCAAGCTCAATAATAGTTCATAACAAAACCTACAATTAGCACAATTTTTCCTCCCTTTTACACCAACCAAAAGTGTTCAGCTTGGAGAAGCCTAATAGTCCATACAGAAGTGAGCTAGGGCTGAACCTGAAAGGATTGCTGGCTGGTAATTTAGTAATATGGTAATTAAAGTCTTTTCATGATGTAATTACACATCAACTACAAAAGGACAGCTGCTATACAACACTGCCAGGGTACGTGGCATGAAATGATTAGATTTGAGAAGCTTTGGTGGATAAACTGAATACCACAGACATAAGTCTGAGGTATAGCTGGCACCGCACAGTACATTATTATTCAAGTCTCACACTTAACGTTTCCTTAGTCTCATTGTGATAGTAACAGTTTGTTGCACATACCTTGGTCCTCTGACAGCAGAAACTGTTCAAAACCCCACTTTAAAGCTTCTGCTGTTCTGAAGTTCCCTGAAGCCTAACCTTTGGTTAGGTTTGCATGGACCCAAAATGTTTATTTCCCACACAAAACCTTCTCTTACGGATCCCTATCTGTGGGAAACTTGATTTATTTGCAGGCTTTTTCCAGTGGGGTAGCAGAGAGAAGAAGGAGAATGAGGAGAGGGGAAAGGCACAAATGAGTAGGTGAACTCAAAGAAATTAAGAACGAAGGGTTTCATCATCTAGTTCCAACAGCAACAAGATGAAGTCCCTTGTTTGAGAGAAAAAACAAACCCACCCTTCTTCTCGAGAGCAGATAACCATTTCTTGAAGTAGTTTCCTTATTGTATTTCTCACTGCCCTCCCTTTTAACTGTAGAAACTACAAAGTTGACTACACAAGGCATGAGACAGCAAAAAGAAACTTATTTTTCCCAATTAACACAAGTAAAACTTCTTGACTACATAACTGGGCTCTTCAAAATACAGGAATGCACTGTGCACTGTGGCAGGGGGCAGATAACCTCAGAGTGGCTTGTCTAGTCCTAAAATGTCATTTTTGTCATGACAACAACCCAGATGTTTTGCAACAGCTGGTCTTTTTCCCTGTAAGTGGGAAAGAGGAAATTTGGTGGGAGAGAGACCCAAGCCAACTGGTCTACACTTTAAAGCTTTAAAATTTCTTTTGAGCAAGGAAAGTCTAGGAATGGACTTAGCTGAAAATGAAAGATTTTGGAACAATTCTCCTCAGCATATGAGAGACTTTCTGTGAGGTCCCTTTGGGAAACGCAAAACCAAACTATTTTGAACCTGGAGGGACTTTATTACCAACAAGATTTTAGGAATGGGAATTTGAATCCTGGTTCAAACAACACCCAATCTTGCTGATGGTTTCCTTTGTTTCCAGCCCTCCCTCTTTTTCTGAACAGATGTTCTGGGTAGACTTAATAAACATGCAAAACATCTTGAAGACTTAGTATGTTTAACTACAGTGACACCAGTACTCTGGCACCAACTCCAGATCACCGCCAACAACAGTGTCTTGCACTTGAGTATCAGAGGCTGCAGTGGAGCTGAGGCTGCTCTCAGGGAGCATAGAAGGAATCCTGAGGGAACTGGAAGCAGCCAGTTCCAGTCATTTAAGAACAAAGATCTTGGCTACTCAGATGTAAGTCCTGCATGCCCAGTTTTACACAGTACACTTTAAAGAGACAATAAAGCAAATCAATCAACTCAGAGAAAGAGGCTCAACTGTACTTCAAGTGTAATAGCACAAGAAAACATTATTATTTCTAATTTAATGGCAGAAGAAATAGAATGTAGTTCAGCTAGTAGCTCTGTTGACCAGATAGGTGATCACCTCAAACATGTTTGCACCTACCCTGTGAGGACTCACTTGACATTTGATACAAAAAGGAGATTCAAATATGTCACTTGTCAATAGAAACTGGGTGAACAAGTCGCAACACATACAGCAAATTTAGCATCTTAAAAACAATCAAGAAAAAAGAACAAAGGAAGGAAAGAACAAAGAACAGGAATTTTATGCATATAGGATTTATTTGACTTCCTTTACACAGTGTAAAGCAGCAAGAGGCAATAAAAATCTTAGGTTTAAACTACAAAACCCTTGAGTGTTGTCTCTGTAAGTATGTGGGTCTACACACTACAAACATGAATTGTGTATGCACAAATCTTAAACACAAACATAGTAGTCTTCACCTAAAGACTGATGCCTTAGGTTTTAGCTTTCATATTTTTCAGATTATGAACTGCATTAGTATGTAACTCTGAATTTCATATGAAGTGTTAGCAAGTTCTCTTCACAGTTTAGTTAGACAAAACAATCCTTTTCCAACCTGAGAACCAAGGATACCATTACAGTTTCAACCCCAAAAAGTGTAAACAACAGTGAATTGAAGAGAGCAAAATGGGAGGATGGACTTCATAACCTGAAGCTGTAATTGGACAATTCATCCCAATTTGTAAATGGACCAAAACTTAAAGTGTGAAAAATCATGACCAGTCATCCATCTTGGGTGGAGCCACGGCCAAGCTCTTGTACTGCCCAAGGTGCATCCTTTAAAGGCCTTTTAATAAATACCCACTTTACTCTTTTAACACTGTCTACCCTCTGTTCCAGGTAGCCTCTTTAGGCATCAAGACAACATGGTTCAATACCCTTGCAGATGTTAATTACTCAGTCATTAATGAACTGAATACATGAGCAGTTAGTATGGCATGGGAACTCTTCTCCCTACCCTGTTTATGCAGTGCACTGCCAAAAGAAACATGTGAAGTCTGAAGTCTTGCAAGAGGAGCCTCATTATCTCCCTCCAATGGTGGTAAGGGCAGAGTTAGAGAGGGGAAAAGAATGCAAGTGAGAGATTTCCAGTATGCTCCTATCTTTAGCAACATCAGAAGACAACGAAAATGCTTCTTATCATGAGTCTTCAAGAACCCAACTTCAAAATAAAACAAAGCAACAGCTCCTGAGCAGCAGCACTCAGTTCTGAGAATTTGACAAGTAGTTGCGCTACAACAGGACAAGGCAACATACTGTGATAGCCTGTTTCCCTCTCCCCCTCCCCTAGGGCAACAGTAGCAGGTATTTGCATACTGATCACTACCTTCAATTACATGAAAATCTGGAAGCCAAATGGCCTATCAAGACTAAGCCTGGCAACAGGAGCCACAGGACTTCCCATGGAACAAATGTAGCCCTACCAGCTGTTCTGGATACAGTCACCTTGTCAGTGTTCGACACACAATTCTACTACACACCCAACACTTCTTCTGTTTCAATGGCTTTTTAGTACCTTTCCACTTCTCTGCAAACATAAGCCATTCAGAAACTGCTACAGGACCAGAAGTGCTATCATTTTCCCTGACTGCAACCACTGCTCAAGATACTGGAACGCTATCCCTGACATTTGCATTCACTTCAGTGAGAAGTGCTAAGCATCCAGCCAAGAAACAGAATGTTCTTGTGATGCTGCCTGCTTTAAGGGACTTAGTAACACCAGGCCTGGGCAGTTTGGGGTGAAGGATTAGATGGGGAGACAACACACTTACCTGCTATCCCCAGCGTTTGCCACATAAAGCTTCCCCAATAAATACACCACCACCAGGGCTGTGCAGCCGCCAGAAATGTTATACACAGTCCTCTCTCGCTCTATCTGCAAATCCTGGGGGAGAAGAGAACAAGGTTTATAAAGACAGCTTTGCAATTAGTGCTTGAGAAAATGAAGTCTCCTGTAGAAAGCAAAAATACAATAGAGTCTTTATTAAACTGCATGTCCCACTGTCTGCCTTTTCTTGCAGCTATGAGCTAGGAGAAGAACAGAAAGTTGAGGAGTACCTATTACTTATACAAAGATGTTTGGGAAAAATCAGGTCAGGAGACTGTAAAACGTCAGGTATTTAGGAATAAACAGCAACTCTCACAGATGCAAGAGAATTTGCTACAGCAAAATCACAATGAAGGCAAAGATAAATGAAGCTTAGCAACAGGTACCTGATGGTATAATTGGAGAGTGCTTTACATAGACAGCAGATAACTAATGAGACCCAGCTACAACATGAATAACTACCTACTTCCCAAGAGGAATGCTAGGATTGTGGGGTATACACCTTAAGAACAAAGCAAGATGCAGTTGTGCCACAAGGCTACCATTCAGAAACACGGAATGAATGGATGCTAAATTGATTCTGAGTGCAAGAAACATTATATATTAAAAGAGTCCTTCTGCTTAGCAGAAGTGGAGAATGTAAATTATACTTTGCACCAATAGTCAAAGTCCTGGAAAGAAAAAAACCAAACATATAAATAGACACTCACAGACATATATATATATAAATACACATATAATGTCCCAAGAAAGTTTGCAGAACACACAGCAAGTAAGTAAATGAGCTACTTTCATTCATACATTTTAAACAAACACTGAAGTGTATGCGAATGAATTAATTCTGCTGTCTGTAGTTTAGCTTCAGGTAGTAACACACTACAAATTACCCTTCTCTCCTGTGTCCATTTCAAATTGGTCTGTCCTTACAATATTGGATGCAAACAGGGAGCATCATTTAACATCACTTGCAAGTACTGGCAGATCTTTTCCAGCTAAACCCTGCCTACTCTTATGTGTTTTTTAAATGAATATATGTTGGCCTGATCTATACTTCAGCCATTTTCATATCTGCACTGAGCAACAAACAGCTCAAATTGTTCATGCCTTGGGGTATGAAATTTGGAGCTTTATTTTAGAGCTAAATTTATCTGAAGAAAACCACTACAATAAATACAAACCGTGACAGGTGCAATTTGATTGAAAATCTGCAGAGGTGGGAGGAGGTCCCTGTCCCATGCTTTATCTCCTACAAATTTGAGGGGAGGGAGGTGACCTGGTGCAGCAGCAGGGATGCTCAGCAGCACTTGGGCACTGTCCTGAGCCAGTGGGCAGAGGTGTCTGTCACAAATAACTTGCTGACTCCTCACTGGCCAATGCACATACATCCCATTTGTGCCATGAACACAGTGCTGAGGTGCTGTCCCAGCAGGCCATCCTCAGCTGTGTGTGCAAACTGCACGTGGCTGCCACAGGGACGTGGGTTCTACTGCATTCACCAACTTTTTTGGGGAGGATGGGTGGTAAGGACCAGGAGGAAAACATCTCCAAGCTATAAATCATATCTTGCAGAACCTTTGGTCACAGACATGGGCCTGTTATAAATGCCTCTTAATCTAATCTTGCCATAGAAAAGCTGATTCTCCTCCCCATGGCTTCTGTATATTTTTAAATTAAGCTGAAAAGAAAGTTCAAAGGAATCTGACATTTCTAACCATCAAAATAATTTAAACTTACAAATACTACAGATTTTCCAAGCACTGCCAGGAATTTTAAGAAACCTTCATTTCCACAGTTCTGAATATCCTCCAAGTCCTTCAAACAATTTGCAATTCCTCACCTGGTTTCAGCTCTGTCATACATATGCTTTGCAAGTGCTGGAATGTCTAAATTAAAAATATTTCTTCCAAAAAGCAGATTTCAGAAGCATCTATTATAGGAGAGAACATGGATAATCCTTAGGGCCTCTTTTTCAAAACATCCTTGACTTAAATTTCATCTGTGTACTGAGTTTTCTCAAATCATTGTTGTAGTTGGGTTCTCCCATCTAGAACTTCAATTCACTACCATGACTTGTCAGAGTCCATTGAGCGCCATTTATGTTTCGATATTACATACTTTGCTTGACATTTTCTTTTTCAACAGCAAGGAAAGAAGGCAAGGCTTCCTAACAGCTCAACAAGATTTGGGGGAGAAAAATAAAGCAAAATAAAACTAAGCTCACCAATGCCACCAATTCGTTCTGCTGCAGAGGCACTGGCTTTTAATGAAATACATTGTAACAGTGGTGCTGAGAAAGTAGTACAAATATGGGCAGAAGCCCCAAAATGCCTCTAAAGCCTTTACGAGTGTAATGGGGCTCATTCTAGACAGAGAGTATACAAAGCTTTCCTCATTTTCCAGCGGGAGAATAATTTCTGAGCTAGCGTATTTTTGTTGTTGTTGGTTTTGGTTTGGGTGGGGTTTGTTTGGATTTGTTTGGCGTTTTTTCCCCGCAGGAGCAGTTCATTTAGCCGGAGCTCTGCCGTCCGTGCCGGGACACGTGCTGCAGCGGGTGGCAGCTGCTCCCAAGGGCTGCCCCAGGCCTGCTCTCCCTTCCCTGGTGCGGGATGCGGGAGAGCGGAGCGCAGCC
>NW_005054310.1:8177668-8182904 GCF_000277835.1 Geospiza fortis | reverse complement strand
CGGGAGCCAGGAGGGTTTGGAATGGCTGCAGAGACGGAGACCCCATGGCCTCCCTGGGCAGCCCGTTCCAGTGCCCTGCCACCCTCAGTGTGAAGAAGTGCTTCCTCGGGTTGAGGTGAAACTGTGGTTTAGTTTATGGCCATATCTCTTCATCCTGTAGCTGGGCAGCACTGAAAAGAGTCTGGCACCATTGACACCTGCCTTTCAGATATTTATGCACATTAATGCCATCCCCTCTCAGTCTTCTCCAGACTAAACAGTGCAGCTGCCTCAATCTCTCCTCACAGAGAGATGTCCCAGTCCCTCAATCATCTTTGCTGCCCTGTGCTGGACCCTCTCCAGTCTGAGGAGCCCAGAACTGGACGCAGCACTTCAAGTGTGGCCTCACTAGGGCCAAGGAGAGGGGGAGGATCACCTTCCTCAACCTGCTGGCCACACTCTTCCCACCCTCTTTTCACCTATATTTATCCTCAGAGCAGCAGCCTTTCCTCCAGGATCTCAACCTTGCTATGACAGAAAGCAGCTTTACACACACAGTATTAGGTATCTGGTTACAAAAAAATTTCAGAAGGCTTAAACATAAAATTAACTCCTTAGCATGCTTACATCAAATGCCTGTAATTCTATTTAAACTCTCAATTCTACTGGCTATATAATGAGAGAAAACTTTCATAAAAGTGATCTGTACAACACATGCCATTCTCTCAAGACTGTTCAATTAATTAAAATGGCACCAAGCTAGAAAAAGCACTTGTCTAGATTTCATCTAAGTAAAAGACACCCTCAATATTAAGAAGAAAATCATGATACAATGAATGCAGATGTATACCTTCCAAGAAATCATACAGACTAATTCTGTGCCATTTCTTCCCATTTAAAATTAAATGGGGCTCAGAGTAGAAAAGGTGCTCTCTCCTCCTAACCTTTCTTGCAAATGCATACAGCATCACACATGTAAACAAGATTAAATACAGGGAAAGGACAGTAATTTGATGTTTCTATCCATTATGGAACTGCACTCCTGGCTCCTTTGAACTGAATCTATAAATGCACATCTTAAAACTCAACAGATGAAAATTAGAGGATTTGACTTTTATGACACCTTCAGAACTTGAGCTTATTTATTTCCTTTTAACTGGAACAATTGTGATACTAACAATTACTGACATTTGCTGTATTTTAGACAGAGCATTAAATTACCTGAAAACACAGCACAAACTTCCTAATTCCAGTTTCAACACAGAAAACATCATTTAGATGTACTTCAAAATGGAGACAATTTAATTGCTAAATGTCTAAGTTAGGCAATGATGATCTGTGTCAGCTTTCCACAGTGTTTTACTGCATGTAGCTGATAGACAAGAACTGTCAAAAAAACCCACATCAAATAAAGGAAAAATAATTTTAAAAAGCCTTTTGAAAGCCATGAATTGCATTTAATTGAGACTTGAGGAAAAAACAGGGAGACCTTAACTAGAATTCAAAAGCAAGTTGGGGAAAAACATAATGGAAATGGGGAAAAAAATGCTCCCAGGAAAAGGGGACAAAGTCATCATTAGATAAACCTGTCAGGTCGGACTCTTTAAAAAACAGTATCTTTATCTACTCATTACTTTCACTCTGTTCACAAGAATCCTTTGCAGCAATTGGTGTTTCAGGAAAAACCACCAAGAAGCCTGCCAGCGTGTCCAGGAAATGTGAGCTTTCCCCAAGTGCCAGCTAAACTGATACACTCTGCTGGCACAAAACCCTTGTACACACTGCACATCTTGACTGCCCTGACCTAACTCAACAACATGCATCATGTTCCAGTACAAACAAGGGCTGATTAAACAATGTGCTGTGGAAGAGGCCCAAAGTCTTCATGCAAAGACTAAAAGGAGTATAAGCTAGCAGGAAGTTAAATAGAGACAGGAGAAAGATCAAGCATTGCAAGCACAGATGAGACACAGAAATGCTGATTTTATAAATTGCTCCTTTACACAGATAAAAGAAAACACTCTTTTGCCTAAACCAAGTATAAGTGCAAAATTCCCCTCAGAGCTTAAAGTAGATACCATTTAATTATCTACTGCTTTCCTTAAGCCGGCCATTTTTATAAGATTTCCTGTAAAATTTAATGCTGAAATTACATTGCATTGGAGTAGTCATTTGTTTATCAAAGACAATGATGAACTTCAGCCCTCTAATATAAAGCACGTGGGAATTAAGATACTTGATATGTAGCATGTGATCAAAGATGCAGTGAGGAAAATGTTCTGTTTAGAAACAGAGAGAACAGATTAGCCTGAGCTATGCAATGAATACCTGAACACCATAACTGTAGTGAGTTATCCAGTGTTTCTGCAATTGTCATACTCTACCCACAAAAGCCCTCACAACCAGATCTCTGAACATAAGCTGAGATGGTCTTCTGTGAACACCTACCAGAGATGTGAAGTAAAACAAAGCAGTGCAATAACAGCCCTGTTCACTCAGACACGTTCAGGAAGGCAGCGATGGGTAACGCACATGCTGCTCTCCTAAAAGAGGTAGAGAAACAGCCCTTCTACACTCTGTTACTTTCACTGCCCAGTCCCACAAAACTCCACTTCCCATCTCACCTGCACTTGAAAACAGTTTCAACAGGAGAGAATCCCGTCATGCTCTCAGAGCCTGGCACTCTTCTGGCCTCAGAATTACACCAGCTGAAGCATGAAACTGGTGTTCCTCTTAAGCATGCTCTAAACTCACTAGGGTGCAGTGGATGGGCATGGTCATCTTGTCCCTCATTTCTCAACAAGGAAGGGAGCAATCTCGTCCTCCCTTTCTGAAAAGGTGTGCTAAACTGACAGATTTTCATGCATCTTCCTCTTTCTTTTCATCTAGCTGAAACTGAGCCCACTACCCACAGTGCACAACCTGCCCACACAACCCCCACTGAAGTATGCAAAAGCCATGGCTGTGAATGCTGCTCCTGGACCTACACACCTGCAAGTCCAAACCCAGCTGGTGGGTCTGCTTGCCTGCACTTCCTTGGGAAGAAAGAACAATCCAGCAAAAGATAATTGTTATTCAGAATTCAAAGTGAAGTACTACTTGTAACAACAACTGCAGTCTCTAATTAAATGCATGTACTGGATGAAATTCACATACATCAAGAAAAACAATGATCAGATTTTTCTTTTCAGACAACAAATAAAACCACTGGGAAACACTGAATAGTTCACAGTCCTTCTTTTCAAATAAGAGGCTTTTCTGAAAACTACAGCAACAAAATTAAAAAAAAACCACAACACTATGAGACCTCCCAAAACCTGATCCACATGTACTGACTGGCAGGCCAAACTTTGCCTGACAAGAATGACTTTCAGCAATGTGGAGAAATGAGGGGGGGAAATTGTGGAGGAACTACATCAACTACAGAAGAGGAAAAAACACCTTCCATGGGGAAATAGATGGATATTCTGTTCCCATAGGGTCATGATTTCCTGACAGTTGTTCAGGCTGTACACAAGTCAGGAAGGTGGTAGGAATGAACTTCATGCCCCACTCACGCACAAAATCTGCCTCAGTGAAGAGCTGCAGACACTCCACAGACACTAATCCAACACCAATGTGAACTATGGGTCATTGGACCAAGCCGCCTTTGCTGCTGTTCTGGTAGGGCAATGAGGCTTTAGCAAGTGCATGCCCACATACTCAGCCTGTAACTGCCAGTGCTGAAATCTGCACTGTAAGGCAATATTGATCTTTATCTTACAAAAGGAGGGGGAGAAGAAAATTAAAAAGAAGAGTATTATACATTGAAAATTCAAATTCAATGTCACAGTGTTACCTGGGAGTTAAGACACAGCTCCAGCCTCACAGGGGTGTACCTGGTAAACTGTTGAGGCTCTTAAACAGTTCTATTCACACTCAGATGTTGTTAAAGCAATGAAAGAAAAAGGAAAAAAAACCCTAATCTTCATCATCTCCAGGTCATGTGACTCAATGTAAACAACAAGGACTTCAGAGCCCTGAGACATACATACCATTTCCTTGAATGCACTTTCTATGGCCCCAATAACCAGGCATTCATGTGGGATCTTCTTCTCCGTGAAGAAGCGTGTTGGAGGCGTGCTGGGTGAGCCCGGGGCTCCCACACCGCCGCGCAGGGAGGCTGCCCGTGTCAGTGTCCTGCTGTTGCTGGATGGGTTGTCAGGCTCCTCTCCCAGGCAGGTGGGTGGGAGGACGGCTGTGTTCCTCAGGATGTCCACAATCTCCTGCAGCTGTTCCAGGATGTGGTGCTGCAGCATTTTGGAAGCGACCACAGCTGCCCCTGACCCAGCATGTCCATCAAACAAGGACCAGTAGTACAGGTTGATCCCATCTGTGTCCTGGAGAAGCAAGAGGGGGAGAAAGGAAAGGAAAAGAGATGGTCAGTGTTATGCAGTTGTGCGAGAGGTGACTGGTGGCACAGAGGCAGCAGGTGAAACACAAATAACTCTCCCAGAGGTAACATTCTTTCTGAAATACCCTTTCAACTCTGGTTGAAAGAAGAGATGCTTATTGTTACCACACATCCCCAGAATGTTTTTTCTTTTCCTTAACCTCTTAAAAAAAAAGCCCAAGAAAAAAAAATGGAATAAGAAAGGCTGAACTTACAATCTTTCTTACCATACAGCCATCATAGGTTGTAGAAGAATAGCATCTGAATATATGATAGACCTACCACTCTGAAAGATCAAAATTCTACACAAGACAGCACCTGATACTTTGTAACAGACTTTTTTTTTTTTTTTTTTTTTGCTAGGAATGAGACAAAGGACCTCAGTTTGACATCCAGGAATAAATGTGAACTCCACTTCCATAGCTGGTAGATAAGGTCCATTCATGCTGGCAGATGGGACAACTCAGGCTTTTCCTGCCTGTGCCAGCCCGGGAAACAGCACCAGCACAGAGGTCCTCGAGGATGACAGACACAAGTGGGATCAGCTGCACTTCATCTGATCTAGCCTCTATGTTCACAGCCTGGTTCTTCACAGTCCTCTAAAAAGTTTCCTGTATAGTACTGGAAATGGTAGAGTACCCTATCACTTAGGGCATTAACCCAGGGCTGGAGGCAGAGTAGCCTTGGGCATCACAAGCTCCAAAATATCTGGAAAATACCAAGGAGCCATACTCTTGATAAGCTCAACTTTTTGTGTGGAGAGAAATTCACCTACCAGTCCTTAGGTAATCATTTAAGATTGCCTTAAATGATACCCACCTTTGC
>NW_005054310.1:8142606-8177641 GCF_000277835.1 Geospiza fortis | reverse complement strand
TTTCCTGTCTTTCCTTCCCCTCCATTTATTTTAATCCTGCACTTTCTCCCAGCTATGCAGAAACAGCTGTTAGTGGGGCTGCCTTGCAAGTCAGATGTGGGTGGACTAATACAGATTTAGAAAGAAACAATTTTGCAAGGGACAGGAATGAGGCTATACTGTTGTAAAATACCTTGTAATAAGAAAGCATAACCTAGATCTCACTGCAAGCAAAGAACCTCAAAATTACATGTGGTCTAATTTAGGATGACAGATGTGATTTGTTTTGTTCATCTGAACACTGTTCCCTTACACTACAGATCAGCATAAAGTCTAGGCACCACCTTCATCCCAGCTCTTCATGTCCAAAGCACTGCCTATTTCAAATTTATGGACAGGGCTGTGAACTGCAGCTTCTTTTACTTTCTGCTGTTTCAGCCACTCCCCTAAGGTGCCATGATAATAAAAATCACATAAAAGTCAAGGTGGTTTTTTTTGCATACAGTATTGCTGATGTGGTAAAGTTCAAATATATTCTTAACCAAAGCATCAACATCATAGTCATCTAGACAGCAAAGAGCTCCTCCAAGAGGAGGAATTCATCAGTCCCTCATGCACTCTTCATTACTGAAATGCTGTGATAAGGGGGTATTGTCCTCAAGTACTGTTTACCTACCACAGTAAGGATAACACAGGATACATCCTAGAATGGTGGAAAAACCAAATGTCCACATTTCTGAACATGGTTCCTTAGCCAGACACCACTCCCCTCTCCCCCCACACTTACCCAGCCTGGTAAGTTCAAGTTCATCAAAAAACCAGTTGTGAAACTTCCCACCTGAAGGCAGGACTGGCAGTTGTACTACCTTGCTCTGGGCTCAGAATCCCTCCAAGTTCAAAGCACTTGGCTGTAAAATTCTGTGTAATTTTTAACGGCTAACAGGATTTGCAATTTTAAAACTTGCTTGTAAAAATAGATTGCTATTAATGTAAAATGCAAAGTATTTTGCCAACAGAAACAAGTTTTCCAAAGTGAAAGTATTTCAGCTGAAAACTGAAACTATTTATTCAAAATAACTACATTGTGCCTCCTGGGATTTGTATATCAAACCACTTCTGCTCCCATTCTTCTCTTAAGAGTTTGTCTCCCTGGCTAAAATCCATGTTATGATGCACCATGGATAATGCTTCCACAGTTTTTGTCCTCATGTCCTTTAAAGGTGCTACTCCTTTGGAAATGTGTCCTCTTTGTAGGGGGAAATCCCCAAGGCATTTCAACTCTGATTGAGATTGAAATATTTTTCCACCAAAAGGAAGCAAATATTTTGTCATTGTTCTCCCCATGCCTCCAAACTGGAACAGAAACTTACAATTAAGAACAAGTTTGATCCGCACTCCATTTTCATGAGTTCTCCAAAGCAAAGCCCCCAGCAAAGTCTGTGTTACAGCTTTTCAGAAGATAAAGAGAACAGTTATTAACACAATTTATTCTCATTACTATGATCTCAATTCTGGGTATGTCCTACACTGATCAAGCCTCATGTGAGTTTAGGAGTTAAAGATGAGACTGGGATGCTGTAAAACAGATGAAAATAGCCCCTGACAAAAAGGGAAAATGAAATGTTACCATTTCTTTCCTCTAAGCCAATGGGCAGCACAACTTTGGGCAGAGAAGTTCACATGGACTTGAGCTGTATTCTCAGACTCTCACTGACACATGTCACTCTGTCATGTCCACATCAATTATGGTGGTCCACTGATCTTGTCCTTTTTGGAGTAGCAATTCTTGAACAAAGAGGATGTTGCTACCAGTTCAGCTAAGCTCAGACATCTACACTGCACACTCCAAGACAGTTCTCTAAATTGCCCTTATGTTGGACAGACAGAAAAACCCCTACATTTTCAGACTATGCTCATCTCATTCCAAAGTACATTTATTTCTCCCTAGCAACTGCAGAAGCACCTTAGATAACTGGAAAGTCTGTATTCTGAGCACTCGGGGGAGATGACTACCATAATGCTGCTCTCATACAGACATTCTGTGTGAGATGCTCTAGGGCCTTAACTTTAGCTGGGATCTGCAGGCATTACTGTAACCTAAATATTAGTCTTGAAAAACTTCTGTGTATTCCTACAAAGCTTCATTTACTTTTGAACTAGCAAAGAGGAAACCCATAGATAATATATTAGCTGTCTAAAAAAGGAAGAAAAAACAAACTGTTTTTCCCCACCCTGAGAATAAAAACAGCTCCTCTGTTTGAAAGAAATTAATTCCCCAAAACCACACTAATTCAATGAGAATTAAAAATATGATGCAATTAAGGCAGTGACTCAGTGAACAAACAAGGGCCAGTAGTCAGGGCACACAGATGAGGCAAAATGCACAGAAAGGTCCTTGCTTTTCCTCACACAGCTGAGCTGACCTCTGCAGCCACCAAGCAATTACCTGTTTTGGTGTGCATATGCATTGCTGTTTGCCCTCTTTTACATCTGGGAGCTTGAAATTCTTCCCAAAAAGAACTGACATTCTGCAAACTCAGAGAACAAGACATCTTTTTTACTACCACTGGCAGTATTCTGCCAGAAGTACTTTGTTTCAAACACCAGTCTTCATTTCTTCTTTTATCTGGACAGAATCCTCAAATAAGAGTGTGGTCAGTTACCACAATGATTTATTTTAGATTTTCATTCAAAAGATTCTGACCTAACAAACAGGCTGAATAACTACCAGAAACACGAAGAGAAAACAAATCCTTCACTGCACTGACCTTACAATTAATTTCCTAGTACAGAATGTACTAGGAAATTTAATAAGCTTCAGGCTCCTTAACTGCTGACCTAGCTTTCAGGAAGGTTCAGCAGTCTCCTCAGTTTTGCAATTGTAAAATATAATTAAGACATGCAAGTTTTGGGTCAAGCAATGGATGAGAAATCATGAGAGAAATTGCATATATATACATACATAATTTGAGCTGATATGAAGGGAAAAAAAAAGCGAAAAACCTTAGCAATAGCTAGTGATCATTTTGGGACATGCTTTTCAGGTAGGCTAGACAGCAGTCTTACATTGGAAACCTTCAGACTGTTGTTATGGAGCTAATTCCAAACAGGCAAATAAATCATGTTGCCACAAAAGATTTATTCTGGGAACTACAACCTGCCCTGACTATTATTATTCCAGATATGAACTACAGTCACAAAACGACCGTTAAGAGAGCAACAAGTTCTCATAAAATCTGAACTGGGCCAGCAATTGCCACCCCAATCCTCAGAGAAAAGCTTCCTCATGTTACCAATATGTTCAGCTGCCTGTGGTAAGCCACCAGCCTTATGCCACACAAAACATACAACATCCCAGATTTGTGGCAAAGAAGACTGCAGAATTAGTAATTATGTATCCTCACATTACAGTGACAATTAATAATGCATCAAATTAAGTCCTGCAGCCTGATTGTCACTATGACAATATCCTGGCACATGATTTCCACTTCGCTTGCTGATGGTTTTCAGCATTCATCATGAAGGTATTCTGTAGTTAAAGGCATTTAAAAATAGTACAAATGAAAAAGATGTGCAATTTAACAGGAATGTTCTTGAATGGGGACAGACAGGAGATACAATTAATCAAGCAGCAATGGAGTGGGATGGGGGGAAGGGGAGAGAATTAACTTAGGGTTGAATTTAAAGAGTCTTTCCTTTCACTGCTCTGCTCATTTTATTACCCACCCTTTCAAGAAGAAAACCATGTTTATACTATTTATTAGACTTCCCAGAATTTTTTTGTGTGTTTGGGTTAAAGAAACGTTTATTTCTCCATGTCTGCTTTTCTGGCCTAATACCTCCTCCTTTCCACTCCTGGAAATCCGTGTGGAGAGTCAAGACCATGGTAGTGGCATTCAAGTTTTGTGGACAACATGTAGATCTCCAGCTCCCTTATGCTGCTTTGTCAAAGCACAGGGCTGGATTGATGGGGTTAGTATTAAACAACAATCACACAGTCTCAGATGTAGCTGACGTTTCACAAACTTCCCAAAAAAGCGTGAGAAAACAAAGATGGCATGTGCCATTCTCAGAGAGTCTGTGGGATAAAATAAAAATCTGAGGATTATGAAAAGGACTGTTACATAAAGTTTACATTTCAGTGCCTATTTCCCTTGTGCTCCACACTTTAAAAAAATCCTCTCAATGAACTTCTTCCCTCATTCCTTTTTCCATCAGTATTTCTGCAAGGTGCTTCATGACATAGAGAGAATTTCAGATGGTGTGTTACAGTGGGATTTCCCCATGAGGCATTTACAATATTTAGCCTCTGGCTTTCTTAATAAATATTTCCTGGGATGATATTCTATCAGTCACTGTAGTGTTTAAAGCCAGTATTTCTAAATCTTATTCATACAAATTAAATTGTACGCTCATCACATTTAACATCAACCTCATATACTCCTTAAAAAACATTTGCCAACAGTGCTATGTGAGGGGTATTATACCTCACAGTATAAAAATATGAAAAAAAAAAAAGACACAACATAGCAATGTGCTTTTATCCTCCCCATTTTTAGATCTATTCAACCAACAAAGATGTAGCAAGGAAAAAATCCTAAGTGCTAGTGTAAGACTGCCCTCTAGTAGAAAACTTTCTACAGCAATATGCTGCCTGTTTTGGGAAAATATATTACAAATTTAAATACATAAGCTGTGGTCTAATAACATGGTAGAATAGGTTTTCTACAACTAAATGATGAGTGTGACAGCACCTATATCAGTGCCATGTAGAAAACAGAAGTAAATCCGTGGATAAGAAGAGAACATATAAATAATAAGATAAGAAGTAACTAGAAAACAGTACAATCTATTATATGGATCATCTGGCTCCTGAATTTAGATGTTATGTTCCTGTCTTGTTAAAATACGTCAGAAATAGAATCAAGAACAGAGGATTTGAAATAAAAGTGTTTCTCTCAAGAAACTTGAAAGGGAGTGCCTTTTTCTTCCAAAATCAAGATGAAAGATACAGACTTGAATTAGGAAATAGCAAAAAGAGAAAGAAAAATTAGAAGATTCCCTAAGATACTTCTCATAAACTCTGTGTAAGCAGATATTTATTGAAGAGATATTTACTGACAATCATGAAATATCAAATGGATAAAAAGAACAGTTTTTAAAAACATGAAGTTTATTGACCCTACCATTACATTGCCACAACAGTACACCAAGTGTAACAATGGATAACAACAAGGTTTGTTAAGATGCCTTTCCAATAACAAAACTATTTTAGATCCCTGTGTTTTTAATGCAATCTTATTAACTATGCAATGTTTGGGAAAAAAGTTCCTTCTGAAGAAGGTGATTAGTCATGGCTTTTGCTCTTGAGAAGCTTTTGATACTGAAGTTAATCAAGCTTTGTGAAACAATGCTACAAAGATTTTTATGTCCCATGCAAGCCCCTAAAATATGCAAAAACAGGCAAACTCAGCACAGTTACATTCACCCACATTCCAGGTGCAGAGGCCCCTGACCACGCATCTCACATGGTAGGTCTGGAACTGTAAAGTGCTATGAGACCAAACCTCGTATCTCTGCACAGCATCAAGATGTGTGTAGCCAGGCTGGTGTACACACACAGGGCTCTTTGCAGTGTGCCTGTGTGCATGGCACAGTGATACCCTTAGTGTCAAACAAACCCAGCACCTGGACCAAGGACACTGTCTTGTTGTGGTTTCTATACACAAACAAGTACTGTGGCAAAATGCTTGCTTCATTAAACATAATTAATGCATACAAAAGTTAAATACACTCCTGAAACCAAGCACCTTCCTGAACCAACAGCAGGCAGGTTGCATGGACTTTCTAGGAAAGACTTTTAAATACACAGCTAATTAAAACAAATTCTGTTTTGTTTTGCACGACTGTATGTAGAACTCCAAGTCCTAGGCACAATTCTTTATCCAGGAGTTTGCAAAAATGTACTTGAAAAAAGAAATCATGGCTGTCTGAATACAATGAGGAATATTAGCACACAGGAATTGAAACACTATTTAAAGAAAGATTTTTAAAGAGGAAAGAACAGGGCAATTTCCAAACCCTCAGGATCTGTCAGTTTGAAAATGTTGCAGCAATAATGAAGAATGAAACAGAACTGGAGGAGTAAGAGGTTGGGAGGGACACAGTACACAAGATGAATGCTTGTTTCTTAGGACCCCAATGAACCCTGCAGCCATCAGGTGTACCAAGCCAAAGAATTCTGAGAAAGTGACTAAAGCAGACTGCTAATCACCACCTGATTTAAAAGAGACACACACACACCAACTAACAAAAAAAAACAAAACACCTTAACCAAACAAAACCAAAACATATAAACAAAACAAGCCCCAATACCAAAACAAAAAACCTCCAAACTACCAAAAAAAAAAAAAGGCTACTTATCACTTAGGGACAACCTGTGTTCTCCAGTAGCAGGAATACAGCCTATCCACATTGCCTGACTAAAACATTCATACAGGTCATTTAGTATTACATGGTGAAATGTTGGAATTGAACACACACTATCAATCACTGCTGGAGGCTGAGCTCATGCTTAAAGAGCAGGTGAAGTAATTAGCCAGTCAGGAAACAAGACAGATGAAAAATAGCAGACAATTGCCAGTAGACAAGTGTATGACATACACCACACTTCACAGAAATGGGGGAAGCTATAGTCTGCAAAAATCACTGAATTCCATGTGCTGGATGACCTTACCCTACCTTCATAAACCAGAAGAGTATCCTGCTTTAGTAGTTGATTACATTAGAGAATGCAGTATCTTTCCAACATTGGCTGAAGATGTGGTTTAGTGGCTTAGATATAAGACACATTTTAACAGTCCATATGGTACATATAGTTCTTTATCTGATCCCTGTGTAGGCACAGTGAAAAAAGCTGCCAATGCAGTGTCCACAGAGCTCCATGTAGTGCAAACGTGCCGACACGACAGTACAGAAACTTAAGAGCAGATGGAGGTTGACCTGTGTTTTTGTGGCACCATGGGCATCTGTGTAAATTACAGAACCATAGAATGGTTTAGGATGAAAGAGACCTTAAAGATGATCTGATTCCAACCCCTCTGCCATGGGCAGGAACACCTTCCACTAGACCAGAATGCTCAAAGTCTCATCCAACCTGGCCAAACGTCTCTGGGCAACCTGTTCCAGTGCCTCACCACTCCCACAGTGAAAAATTTCTGCCTAATATCTAATCTAAACCCTCTATTAGTTTGAAGTCCTTACTCCTTCTCCTGTCACTACAGGTCCTTGTGAAAGCCCCTCTACAATTCCCTTTAAGTACTGGATGGCCAGTCTAAGGACTCCCTGGAGGCCTCCCTTCTTCAGGCTGAACAGCCCCAACTCACAGCCTGTCTTCATAGAGGATTTCAAATTTCATCTTCAAATTTCTCAACATTATATTTCAGAAATGAAACAAAAAGAAAAATCCAGGAGCATCCCCTTGCCCATCTTTAAACTAAAATATTTGAGATGCAAGGAGCATTTTTCAACACAAAAAATTAAGTAGTAGAGCTGAGAAAAATATAGTGAAATGTTCTGCATTTAAGCAGAAATAATCAGTAAGGGGTAACTGAAAGTATATTAAATATTCAGAAAGCACCTTTCAATGCCAGATTCTTACACCCTTTTATATTATTTTGTATGTCTCCACTGACAAGATAGAGAATTTTGCTTACTGAATTGTCTTTCAGCTGGAGACCTTCTCCATTGGGCAGCGATGACCTCCGTTTTGTTGAAGAGTTCTTGTTTGGTGTAGAATTACTGCCTCCAGCTTTCTTCTTGACAAAGAGGACTTCACAGCTGGCTTGATCCTCATTGTGCGTGCTCTTCCCTGCATTTATTACCCTAAACAAAAAAAGAAAACAGTGACCAGATTAGCAGAGCACAGAAGCCCCCATCTGTATCTCGCAATGTGACTCAAGAGGTAGGGAACCAGAGCCCAGCACTGTTGCAATTACTGACTGAATTAAAATACCTGACTGCCTTTCAGAGATACAAACATACACACAGGCATACCTTTTATTTCTGTACACATGCACATGACACAACAAGCATTTTCTGCTGAACTATGTGAATAAGAACCAGTGGTGCCATGAGCGTATTTCACCCCTAGGCATACCACACTTTTTTAAAAAAAGAGACTACTTTATGGATGAAGTTGATAACACATATGCCTCCCAGTTGAAACATGAGACCCCCATTTCCTTTTCTACCTGTCAGCATCTCTGCTGTAAATAATGAATCTGCTGGCTAAGAGTGTGCATTCTGTCAAGTTCCAAGTCTTTGCACAAACAAAATACCTGCTATAAATCTACAAAGCTGTTACTGCTAAAGGCAGTCTGTTCAAACAGCATATATTAGAAATGCTGTGACAGAATTACAAGAGAAAGACTTTGTCTTCGACAAGCAAGTCAAGCTTGCTTGTACCACAGTGATACAGTGATGCATACTAAATACATCTGGTACTGCACAACATAACCCCCTGCCCCTAGAAGCCTACCTCAAACCATCTGTCCCACCTGCTCTGCAGACAACAGAAGATTTGCACTAATAGCTGCAGGCATGCAAAACCCAGCACTAAGAGCTCAGTACAAGCTTTTAACAGCTAAAGGTATCCTGAGACTTGTACCACAGCTTCCTTCTTTGATCAGTGATGAGGCTGAAATAAACAGCTATTCCACCAACAAGTTTTTAAAACCTTAATCAGAAGCCTGTGTCATCCAAAATACTGTGGTTACTATCATCAGCCTCAGAACAGTCAAGCCCAAACACATTTTCCACTTTCTACATGAGAATCTCATCACAAATTGACCAATTTTGCATCAGTTGACAGTCCTGGGTTCACACAGGGAAAACCCATGCAAGACAGGATGACATCCTGTTCCAACCAAGCAAAGACACTGTGACTTTGATGGAAGCACATTTTCTCCCACAAACACTATCCACCCACTCCTCTTCACTGCGAGGTTGGGGTCAGTAAGAGTGATACTCAGACAGTATTTCCACTACTGGATAAGCACTGAATTTCACATCAGGTGCACCATGTCTTTAGAAATAACTGCTGCCTCCCCAGAAACAAAAACAGCTTGAAGGCGTATCATGACCCTGATGGCAAGTTCAAGACATTCCTGACTCCTTGATCTCTAAGATTTTCATTATGGTAAAACTTTACACAATAGGAAAATACTTGCTAAAGGTTGTTGAAATGAAAAGAAACCAAAAACCAAAGGAAGGCTTGCAGGGAACCCCAGCTTGCTCGCTCTTGCTGAAATGTCAAGTCTGTATCAGCCTTGCATAAAGGTAATACATTTTTTTCACTTTCATGGAGTATTCCTGCCTCTGAAAAGAAAAAAACATCTTTTTAAAAAAGAAAATGTATGTTCACTGCAGTTAACTGTTTTCAGAAATGGGAACTTTCCTTACAGTGCTAAATGTTGCACATTGCAGCCTATCTGTATGCACAGTACCACCATTTGTTTGCATGTCTTGTAAATAAACACTAATTGTGGATAAAATTATTTTGCAAAACACATAGAGAGCAGAGATGAAGGAGCAATTAGCTGCAAGGCACTTGTGAGAAGTTTAACCACTCATCCCCTGTAGTGCTTAACCTTTGGCAATTGCAGATCAAATATTGAGATGCAATAAGCTTCCAGTCTGAAAATTCTTATTTTCTTGACATTAGGAAAAGTAGAAGCATATATTCAAAAATGAGGAAAAAGTGTCTGAGGGTGAGGACAAAACACACAACACACATGACAAAATCATAATCCCAAAGCATTTAAATCAGCTGATCAAGACCTGTTCAGTTTGAAACGCTACAAACATGACTAAAATACTGCACCAGCAGAGAAAGTGTAGTTTTACCACATCAGGAACTAATCAATACTTAGTTTAGCTGACCAGTCTCCTTACTGATGCTGCTGTTTTGAATCCCATTTTAAAAAAGACATAGAAGACAAGTAAGAGACAAAAGTTACTCCTTACAAACACCGCTGCTTTCCTACCGCTCATTGTTCCCTATGAAAGTCATTGAACTCTTGGAGTTTCCCTGGTTTCTGAGCTCAGTGATGGACTTTAGGACTTGTATGGTGGAAGATGTTCTGGTGTTTTATGACATGTCAAGTTATGCACAATATTATCATTTTTAAGGCTCTTACAAAGAAAATTTTTCAATGCACTGAATGCATTAGAAAGACTACGAGAACAAAGTGACCCAAGAGACTGGCTTGGCAATCAGCTATCACAAAACACCTGGAGTTGAAACTGTGTACCAAGCACCTTGCTAGAAAAGGATATTATCAAAAGGAACCTGGCAAGACTGAATACTGAGTAGATATGGGAGTTGGGGTGTCAGTGTATTGAGGAGGGAGGAATGGGCTCTGAACAACACATTTAATCCAAGAAATCAACTATATTTCCCAGAATTCCAGTTTTTCTTTCTTCATCAGAGGATTAAGTGTATTTTATTCCTTGTGAATACCTGAATTTATCATAATGTCAAAATGGTGCTTATGGATCCTCCCAGGTAATACAGGGTCTAGATACCAAAATCTGCTCCTCTCCTGACACAGGCACTCTTCTACTCCCACATCCCACCTCATAGGCAAATCCTGGAAAACTGCAGTGAAGCCCCGTGATTTTTAATTTCAAATCTTGAGCTATGTGCTAGCGCCTGATGCCAAGCACAGAAGCTGGTAACATCTACTCAGCTTCAAACAGCTTCTACTCAACTTCAAACAGCTCAGTCTTTGCTGACTTTTGAAATCTTTTTCTTTCTGCAGTTTCCTAAATCCCTCCTCCAGGCAATTCTTTCAACTAGCTTTCCAGTGCTGATTTCACTGTTGTCTTTCCTCCCTGCTCTCCCCACACTGCAACTCATCAGAACAAAAATCACATCTAAGCTGCTTATACAAATAACAAAGCAGAACTAACAAGATATGAATATCACCAAAAGATAACTCTTAATTAGACCTCTGGAATTTTTAATGAAAAATCTGCCCCTCCTTCCACTGATGAAGTACCTCAGCTTCCAAAGATTGCCCCTATGTATTTTTTTCTGTCTAACTCAAAATATAAGTTTTCCACCAGTAAAGTGAACAAATTGAGATGAAATAGGTCCAATAATTTCAATTTCATCATTAATATTAATGCAGAAAAAATTAGTTAAAAATTAATTAAAAGAAAAGTGAGGCCTACATAATTCTCTAGCTTACTTAAACACACATTTTCAAGTGAATTCCTCTTTTTGTTCTCTCTCCAAATTTCTCAAGACACTGATTAGACCTATTGATGACAATACCCATGTATATCCTATCCAATCTTTTGCAACATTCAACCCAAATAATGTATCTAGATCAGAAGCTCCTCCTTTTACAGAATTTGATGTCTGTACTGTGTCAAACACACTTCTCAGTAATAAATAAATAATTCTAAACTTTAGTTTGAGGTATAGTGGTGCTAGTAAAACTTATCCTACTTTTTAAACAGGAGCTTCCTGAAGCCTGCACAGTCAGGTGGTGGGCTTTGGTCATAGCCAAAGTACCTGTATCAAATCTTAATGGACACTTCAGTGTTTCATGAGTCTTCATTAGTCCTCGGCTAAAATCAAACCCACCAGATAGGGGCCAGCTAGTTTTTTTGGCTCACAATTAGGATTCTCTTGGTACCTCATGAGACCCTCAAAGCCCATCTGATCAGATGGAAATGCAGATCACACTGTGCTTCTATTCTTCTCTCAACAAGCAGAGCTCAAAGTTCTGTGCCATGACCACTGCAAAATCTGAAGTTTATCTCAAGAGAACCAAAACAGGCTTTGATAGTTTCAACCCCCCCCCCCCCCCCCCCCCCCCCCCCCCCACAAAACAACCCAAACCAAACCACAAGCAAACACAAACCAAAAATAAAGCAAACACAAACCAAAAATAAAGCAAACACAAACCAAAAATAAAAGCTTCAATCTTATGAAGCATTTCTATTCATCCCTCTATTTTTTTTTGCATCGATACCAGGATATACTCTTTGGGTGTTTTACTCATTTCTATGCCATGCTCCTTGATATTACATTAAATTGCGATCAAAGTTCCAAGCTGTGCTGTAGCAGTGAAGTTTTACCCACCAAAAAACGTCCCTAATGCAATTGCCTTACCCACTTGGAGCAAAACACAGCCCACAACAGAAGCTTCAAACATTCTATGAGCTGCAGGGAAGGAACATTGCTTGTAACATGCTCTGAAAGATGTTTTTACTTGGGGAACCTGTGCTCATTTGCTCTACAAATATCAATCCCATAAAAATGCAAAAGCTCCTAAGGGTTAGCAAGAAAAAAAAGAGCTAGAAATAAAGGGATATATCCATAGGCAGCTTATTGTATGCTGCAATTTTCAATTCTACCCTCCTCTGGGGTTTCAGACTAGCAGTGGACACCTGTATTTGTTTTGACTCTGAATGAATCAATTGAGCAGGAAGCACAAAGCCCTTCTCTCCCACCACACAGGAGCTACAGCCAGCCTCTCCTCTTTCCAGCTGTGGCGCACACACACCACTCCACAACTGCATGACACCAGCTTGCATCCAACCCAACTAATAACACAGAAGTAACCCAGAGGAATGAATACTATACATACAGACAACAGACAATACATTCCCAACAGTTTTGTGTTATAATTTCAACAGTCTTAGAGTGATGATTAAAGATAGCATAAAAAACAACTTTCACAAAAGTGTTGCTGGCTTTACCTCCCCCTCCCACCTTTCTTTTTTTCCCCCTTAATGGATAAGCATGTGAGTGGATGCTGCTGCTTTTTTCTGTGACATCTCACTTACAGTCTTAGATTTCCAGGTAGGTGTCTGTTTCCTCCCTTTCACCCACATGAGATTTATTTCTGCACTGGGAATCAACTTGAAAGAGATTTCCTTCTAGCTGTTCACCTCCTCCCTCAGATGAAAGGGAGCTTTTCAAGCAGCCTAAACAGTTCCATTCATACATTACTGTAACTGTCACACTGTGCACATCAAAACCAAAGCACTCACTAGCATTGTCCACTGCAGGCAGAAACTGAAGCCAGACCTGAATCAGATCTCTAAATCCATGGGGCTAAATAAAACTTTCATTTTATTAACCAAGGAAGAAGTGAATATTTAGCCATGAAATCTTGCAATGATGTGCTGTGAAAATTTGGTTTCTCCTACCAGCAATTACACTGTCTACTAGACCAAGTTCACTTTGAGGCCCAGCTAGAAGCTATGACGCCCATCAAGCTAATAAGAACTAAAGATGGGATTAAAATAGGCAAAGCATAAAAGCAGAATAGCATTTATGCTGGAAATTTACCACCAGTTCAGTACAATGACCATAGCCTGGTAACACAGCTTGTCTTTGGGCTGAAGTCAAGGACATCTTGGAAGGGAAGTCCACTCTGATGTTATTTGTATGGACTTCCCAAAATGCTACAATGCAGCACACCATCCAGCTACCCTTTCCAAAAAACAGATTAAATACTAAGTGACTACAAGGAACTAAACAGCTGTAGGTCACTGCAGGAATGTGCAAGCTCTATGACCACTACACAGGGGGAGGCAGCTCTTTTTGATAATTAGCATGCAGGTATTGCAGAAGAAAACCAAGGGAGCCCCAGGCAGATGCTAAGCCAAACCAGTGGGATAAAAAGGTGGTTAAGCATGATCTCACTTCAGAGCTGAGCAGTCTGAGCCACAGCTGGCAATACCACTTGCCAAATTCTTCTTCCTCACTCCTTCTGTACTAGCTATCAGAATGGGGTAAGAAGAAGTTGCAAAACCAAAGATTAATTTGATACTGTAAGAGAACCACCACTTATTTCCCACAAAGGACAGTGATATTGAAAAGAATGCCAGGTCAGACTGCTCATATTTAAAGCAACTTTGCCTGGCTGTTGAACACTTGCTGAAATATAAGCAAGAGATGCAGAAGACAATGAGAATAAACAACTTTGTGTTGGCCAGTGTCCTTCTAGTCCAGTTCCCACTATCGCACTTGGACCTTTTTCTTCTTCTGTCCTACAGTTAAATTCTCAAATCCTGCTAATCTGGGGGAAATGGGCCTGAACCTATTTCCATGATACTCAGGAGGAAGTTGTCTTGAAAGTTCTAAAAGTTATGCTTCTTATATGAATAAAGCACATTCAGTCTGCTGAATTCAGCCTCCAGATAAATATAGTTGCACAAAAACTCTGAGATTTTGATGCATTATTAATTTTTCTAGGTTTTTGTTGCTGATAAAGCTTGCCTTATGTTATTATGTTATAACATTATGTTACCTCATTATGTTATTACATTATAACATTATTATGTTGTTGATAATGCTCACCAGCTTTGGCTGGTGTGATAAGTTTTCAGCTTCAAATTGAAGCAGAAAGCATTTAAAAACCCCTAAATAGTAGTGAAAAGAAATGGTCCCTTTCTTTATCATGTACCTCATTAGCCATGTGTGACTAGTACCTGTGACTTTGCACATTAGGACTGACAGCTCTTGAAATTGAGGCACCTAGTTCAATCTAAAGAAATCACATCCTGATAGTATCTTTTTATTTTGTTCACAATCATTTGATCACATGTGATTTCACTGTCATAACCTTTAGGGGTGATCCTGGAAGTTCACTGATGAGCAGTACTTCATTTTTGGCTGCACACCAAGAAACACATCATTGGACACTGGTTATGAGCTGCTTTTAGATGAGAAACATTTTTGCATCTATCCTAGAGCTCACATTCAAGATGGGAACCAAAGTTCTGCCATTCATTTCCCTCTAATGCAAAGGAAAAGCAGCCACTTCTATGTTAGTTCCCATGAGCTGTACACCACCTTCTGCATGTGAGGCCGAATAAAGTCTTGACCATGACACCCCCATAAGGATGGCACCACAGCTGAGACACAGTCTGACAGAATGGCTGCATACGAGGCTCAGTTGTCCCCACAGAGTTATGTGACAAATACAGAAATCATTCTAAATCAGTTAAAATGATGAAAAGGTAAGGAAGAGCAACCTGCCCCTAATTGCTACAGCAAGGGGCATCTGGGTTTCAGAAATATTCACTCTGTCTACAAGCTCAGCACTACTATTACTACTACACCAAACCCCAACCAAAAGTTCAATTTGAACTGACCTCATAGTTTTATTTTCTTTTAGATTTTTAAATGAGTGTATGCACATGACAAGGATGCATGAAGAAAACAAAAGACTACTTCCTCCTCTTCCCCAGTTTCCTTCCCAAAGTTCTACTTTTGAAAGCACATCTAAAATAAACACTCTCTTCCTTACAGAAATGCCAATTATATGCAAATAAAAGTTCTCCTTATGCTTACAGTGAAGCAAATTACGTGCTTAAAGTAATGCAGTAAATCCCACATCTTTAGACTGATGCTGTAGACTGCAGTCTCAGCTTCAGGGTTAAGAGAAATCAAGATAAATGGCTTATGCAAAACTGGTCCAAGCTTTTAAAAAAAATTATCTCTCATATTTAGCATGTGTGAAAGTTAACCCCAAGAAATGAGTGGTGGCAGTACTAATCCCTTTTATACAGCTGTCAACTGAATTTAGCCCCAAGATAATCTCTGCAAGTGTGACAGAGAAGGTACACATTTCCACACTAATGCCTTTTTCACAATATCCCTCTACTGCAGCAGGTACTTGAAGCCCCCACAACCTGAAAGAAAACAATCTGCTAATTTATTCTTAAAAGTCACTATAGAAATTTATACGTATGGAAGCACATGTATGCAAGGCAAGGGGGAGGAAAAAAAAGAGAGAAAACATTATGCACAGCTTTGTTATCACAAGTAGGAAATTCATTCAGAGCCACTCATATGCTGGTAATTTTTAATAATTAAAGAAAAAATACACCCTGCTGCTGGAGTTTTACATCCATCACTTTTCCTCTGGGAGAACCACTTGCTGGCAGATGTGCAGGAAGGGGTCATGTGCAAAAAACACACCAGTAACTCTTTGCCATAGAAATGTGCCTCAAAACCCAGTCTTTTACTTCCCTTACTAAAATTGCATTCCTAGACCTCATCTTTAAAGCTGTTAAAATAGAAGCTAAATGCAAACCAATGAAATGTCAGCAATCCTGAGCCTGAAATAAAAGACTACAGAAAAATGGCAGCTACCTTAATCTTGATAGACCATGATTCATCAAAACATTTGTAGTGATCATTCCTTTATTCCTCTTGGGGCTAATAGTCAATTCCAAAATTAGCTTTCCTAAATTTAAAGTATAAAAAAGTCACAGTAATTAAAGCAAAACAGGATTAAGAAAATTTTGCAGTACTTCAACATATATTTTATATACACATACATACACACGAACACATCTAAAGAAAAATCTGTGGTGCTTCTCATGCAACTTATACAAAATTCAGTTAATTAGTATGTCATTGAAAACACTTATTTTTCATGTAATATAATTCAAAGTGCTTAATATCTTTGCCCAGTTGTTCAGCCATCACACATGAAAATTTCCAGGTGCAATGTTAAGTGAGAGTGAAAGTCAACATAGAAACCCTGTTAAAATCAGTGCCCGTAAAAGAAGAATGACAATCAAATGCAGAATTTCTACCCAAGAGGAGGCAAAATACAGTGAGCAAATGAGTACCTTGGCCCTGTGTGAGTGTGGGTGTCTGTGCATGCACACTGCTTGGAGACAAGGGTGTCCTTTCCAGCCCCATCTGCTCCCTTTATCCAGAGGGAAGGTACTGAAGCTCTGGGGTCTGCACAACACCTGCAAACATGGTATGCCACAATCTCAGGGTAAATTTTCCCCAAAGGCTCCTTCTGTCCTTGCAGGGGATGGGATGAAGAGATGCGTTCCCACCCAGAAGCAGAGGAGGCTTAACAAGGTTAAGAAGTTTTGGAAGGCGCAAAATCAGAGAATCACAGAAAAGCTGAGCTTGGAAGTGCCCTCTGGAGGTCATCTGGCCCATCCCCCTGCTCCAGCAGGGTCACCTAGAACAGGTCGTCCAGGACCTTGTCCATATGGGAATGCAGAGAGAGCAAAGCACAAAGCAAGAGGCCTGTCTTACCTGATGTGTGCACAGGAACTGGCCCTGAGCAGGAATAGCTCACTGAGACCCTGTGAAGTCTGAAACGTCATGCTTCTCCAGCACACCATTTTCTCCTACTTGCGCTGCACAATCTGCCTCCACTACAAACCTTACCCTTTCCAAAATCAATAGCAAAAGCACCTAAAAAGCCTCAAGCCAAATTTTCACTTGTACGTGCAACAGGCACACTGGGAAGTCTACAGACTGTCAAATACCTAGCACAAACACAGTAAGCAGGGCCAACATTGAAAATTTTAAAAAGCTCTATAACTAAGGGGAATCACTTGTGCCCAAAGAGGCCTAGAGGAGATGGCATAGCCCAGCATAAACTTAAGCAGCCCTCATGGGGTAGATCTTGCACAGTGTGACCAAAGGCACATGCAGTTCCAGAGAGGTCTCAACAAGAACAAAGTCAACACCAGAACCAACTGACTACTGCAACTTCCATGTAAACTTCTCCATGCCTCTCAGAGCACTAGGAAATTATAATTGTGTCAAGATCTGTAAAAATATGTATCAGGAAATAATAAATATTAGAGTGTCCCTGCATCCTGCTACACCAAGGAACAACTTGCTTCCAGAAATTATAAGCTGGAAATTATATGTGAAATATGCACAAAAGCAAAGAGTGAAACTGGAAGTTTGAATTTATACACCCCTAGACAAGATTATAAATAAATATTAAACACTGTGTTCAGACTGAAAAGAAAATCCACAGAATTCAGCAACTGAATAACCTGCAAAATTAGCAACAAACAACTTCTCAGGCAAAGGGTTATCTTCAAGTATCCCCTCTCTTGGTTTTCCCAATATAATCAATCTCCATCTTCATATGCCAGTGTGCTACCCCACAGGGACACCTGTGTAATGAAATTATTTTTTTTTTTAAATCAAAATCAATATATTTCCACAACAAGACTGAAGAGACAACGTGATAGTAGAAATAGCAGATAATAGGGAGGAGAAGTCCCATCTAACATTCCTGAAAAAGAAAGCTATGAAGCTATGAACCTTAGGAGCCTCGGAAGCAAATAATGAAAAAGAGATGGTGCACCCCAGTTCAGCAGTATGTAACTGTGAACATCAAATACTGATACATCTCTTTTCTGGGAAAATCCACTCAAGTTTGTCATTGGTTTCAAGAAGATGAGCCCAGAGTACCTTCACCTTGGTATTGGCTCTGCATCAAGACGCCAAGTACTTTTAATCTTCTTACACGTCTACGTGTGTCTAGTCACCCACGCGCGACTGTTGTGACAAGTGTGGTCCCCAGAGGTGAGATCTAGTCAGATGTCTACGGTGCAGACAGCTAAGTCTGCTTATTAAGTCTGGGTGATTAGCTAAAGAGAAAGAAGACATCTGGGGGCATGATTCATCTGACCTATTTTAGCTGTTTACATAGCATGAAACGCATCTTCCTCTTGGCGGGTGACAAAGCTGAGCCTAGACACTGACACAGCAGGTTGTCAGCATGCAGTCAGATGATTCCCACTTACATGCCTGAGCTTATGAGGGTGAAGGGAGCAAAGCAAACATACAAACAAACAAACAAAACCCCCAAACAAACAAAAAACCAAGCAAACTCCCCACAAAAACAAAAAAGGCCATCAACTTCTCTTTCAATAAGTTTTTTTGCTATTTGAAACGCATTTTCCTCAAAATGCATCTTTTATATGTATGTCCTTTGGTATGACTAATAATGCCACCCAAGGCAGACAATTAGGGTTTATAGTAAAGCAGAAGAAACAGAAATAAATGCAGCAAAAATTACTTTTAAAATAAAGGACATATTGGCATTGTAGCTACTGATGCAATATGTGAGTTTAGTGTGGTGTAACTATTTAAATGCATCTGAAACAGCTGGTGGGATTTTCAGACTCAAAAGGAGATAATTGTCAATCTTATTCACAGCAATTAAATCTGTATAGGCTAAAATAGGATCTATTGTTCCCCACAAATACTGGGACTGGAGCCAGAAGTAACTTCAGTGGAACAGAAAGTTGGCAGCTCAGAAAGGGGCTGAGAGCTGCATATTCTCCCCCATTACAGGGAAAAAGTCCCACCCACAACCGAAGCCAAGCTCAGAGACTTTTTCATAAAAAAGAATATATCCTCTTCTGAAGGAGGTAGATGTCAGAAATTAATACTGAAAGGGACGTCAACACAGACTTATCTCAGTCCATACTCCACACACATAGAAATGTATCCACCAATTTCTTCTGGCGACTGAAAAGAAGAAAGCTAGAGATTATTATGGCTATATTTAGACATTAAACCTACCTACATACCTACTGCACTACCTACATACCTTTGGAGTCATTGAGCACAGGATATTTAGATAGGCACAGAAAGCTGATAGCTCTTAGAGGCCAACACTGCCAATAGAGAAACAATCAATAATCTACTCTCAATTCAAAATGATCAAAAAGTGGCAGCAAAGGACAAAACAAGTGTTTGCCAAGGACAAAACACCTCCAGCAGCATTAAGTGATGGCTGTTAAACTGCCACAGGAAAAAAAAAAAAAAAAGAAGAAAAGCCCCAAAGAGCTGGTACATGATCTTCAAAGCAGTGCACAGGCTGTCTCACACTTTTAACTGATATCAATATAAATTTCCTTCACTTTACCCATCAATCAGCTCAGAATACCAATCTTTTCTCATCAGAGTGTGTGTTTCAATGGTAGGGGTAATTCTTCACTTGAGAAAAAGGAGATTCTTTACTCCAAAGACTCAAATAGTCACAAAATACAATCACACCACCTACTGTACAAAATTAGTATTTCCTGAGCCAGTTAAAGCACCATACTTCCTTTATGCTTTGGAGACTTGTATTCACACGCACACACATTTTTATATATATATCTTCCATACATATATTTTAAACAGGGATAAACTTATTTGATTAGGACACATTTTATTTACTATGCAATGATTAAGAAATGAAATCTCAGAGTGTTGAAATAAAATGCCCCACAGAATACAGGAGTAATCAGCACAGCAATTAGAAAAGAAAGATTTGAAACACAGAGGAGTCTTCCCCTACTGGGAAGAGAAAGAAAAAAAGGCAAGAAAAAAATTCTAATTCCTCTGAAATGTTGACTATTTCAGTAAGCACAAAATTCAGTCTTACAGAGAAGCAATTTGGAGTAATGTGTTTCTGAACAGAAAAATAGGTTCTTCCACAGAATGGAGAGTGGCTGCAGCAGGGGCAAAGGTCTCGACACATTACCTGCTGTTACACACCTCTCTCTGTTAACATATAAATTAAGAATTGTGCGGCCTCTCAGGATGAAACAAGGGAAAGAAGGGCACCAGAGTGAAGGCACACTGACTGACCTCCTCCAGAGCAGCATTACACACTCAGGGGTGAGCAAGCTGCCCATTTAGGTCTGAAAAGAAACCAGCCTGCAGTAGACAACAGCAGCAACTATGTCTTCCCGCTCCCCTACCCACTGGAGGATGGTGGTGCCAACAGGAAAGAAAGATGCCAACCTTCCAACCTGCCCATAGTCCTTATGTTCTGGTCCCATTCATAAACTAGAACAAAACAGAAATCATTTTCTGAAGCATCTTCAGAATGGCCTTAGCACAGCTGTTCTGTCCCTGATGTGTCAGAACTCCAAGGTAGCATTTTGGAGCAGACAGCAGGCAGCAAGCTGAGCTATTTACGTACTTTACTGAACATTTTTTAAAGGAATGTTACTCTCCTGCTGTAAATCTGTAACCAGACACCTCCAAGGAAATGCCAAAGAATGGTCCACTTCCTGCTTCATGGTCTTCCAGTGTATGTGGTGGCTGCTCCAACCTCAATGGCTGCTCCAGTCCCAGTTAATCACATTTTATCTCTTGAGCTTAGATAAATACATCTCTGTGTGTGATTCCTTCCCTTCTTGTGAAAGTTATTCTGGTTGGAACTTTTTTCCCTTTTATGAAGGGAAGAGGCTTTTCCAGTAGGCTGCATGCTGAAGGCAAATTGCATGTTGCTTTTTTGTTGTTGTTGTTGTTTTGCAAGCAGTGTTTCTGCTGAAGAAGGCATGGTTTTTTTTCAATTACAGCAAAAAAAATTACTAAAATTGCTTAATCCTCTTATTTCCACATGCACGAAACTTTGCCCAATCTTCTGGATTTACTGTACTTTTTAAACCATAACTAGCCATTGAATATAAAATGCATTTCTACCATAAAGACATCAATGGGAGGCCAGAGGATTAAGCAATAAGTATGCCATCTTTCCCATTTGTATTTGCATAGAAAAACTTCACTGCACTGTACCTCCCCATCCCTGATTTATCTCCTGCCTGCCAGCACAAACTTAAGTACACAGAAATGGAAAAAAATTCTAAATGCCTAATTATGATGGTTTTGATGGGGAAAGAGATAATTTTGGGGCTATGTTTTGGGCTTGTGCTGAATACAGCACTGAAAATAGAGATAATTTTTTTTGGTTATTGCTGAGAGTTGTTTACACAGAGCCAAGGCCTTTTTGCTTTTTGTACTGTCATGATGGGGAAGAGACTTGGTGTGCCTGGGAGGTTGTGGGGAGACACAGCCAGGACAGGTGACCCAAATTGGCCAAATAGATGTTCCAGACCATGTGCCATCGTGCTCAGTATATAAATTGAGGGGAAGAAGGTGGGGGATGCCTGATGTCATTTGTCTTCCCCAGTAACCATTACATGTGATGGAGCCCTGCTCTCCTGGAGATGGCTGAGCACCTGCCTGCCAATGGGAAGCAGTCCTTTAATTCCTTGTTTTGCTCTGCTTGCATGTGCAACTTCTGCTCTCCTTGTTAAACTGTCGTTGTCTCAGCCTGTGCGTTTCCTCACTTTCACTCCTCTGATTTTCTAGCTGGTAGTTGGCATCACTGTAAACCTTTCTTTTTTTTTGCTGTTTCCTTCATCAGCCAACAGATAATGGTGCAATGTGCTGTGAAGTATACCCCAACTATGAGGGGTATGGTAGATTTTCTGAGGAGATGGTAGGTTTTGAACACAACTCAAACATTCAGTAGAATTTTTTTCTCTAGCTATGAAACTTTGTGCCCAATTACATTTTGAATAGCCTCAATAATTAGTGCAAAGAGCACTACAATTATTGTATCCATTATACTTCTGTGCTTCCAGCATTTTTATCTCTCTATGACTCCACAGTGGCCTTCACAGCTGGGCTTTAAATATCACAATAAAAAAAACTGAACAAAAGCACTGTTATAGTTAGTCCTCAATAGTACACAGACCTTCAAAATTGTCTTGATTAAGGTAAGACTGATCATTTTTACTACATATTAACAAAGAAATACACTGTTTGGACATGGGAACAATATTCCCCAAACTGTTGAAATCATCTCAGACTTTTTCCTTTACAAAGTGAGTTCAAAACACTAAGAGAACTGGTTATCTTCTGCAACAAAGGCAGCATCACTTCATTAGGAGCCCAAGGAAGCAGGGAGAGAAGGGGATCACACCCAGTTTGTTGGCTTTAAGAATATTCCCCACATAACCATCACTCTGTAGGTTTTTATAAGACTCAAGGGATAAAACAGTCAAACCAACATTCAGTCTGTGGGGCTGTTTTGCATATCATTTGGGTGCATGCCACGAGGTGAACACTCCTCAACCCCATCTATGTTAGGTCTCCAAAACACACTGCAACTCTACTAACCTTACCTATCTGAAGAATTGTTCTTTCAAAAATAAGGAGACCACCTTTGCTTTCAATCTATTTGATAATGCCTGTTTAATCAGTGAAAGAGCTATCTTGTCACTATGTGAGGAAAGAGACTATCATCTTGTCAAGTAAGGATGTGGGCATGCTCTTAAGCACTATCACTTTGGTCAGAAGTTAATGGAAACAAGCAAGAGCTCAGAGATATGAACAGAGCTGGAGACATCTCTGTGTCAAGCTTATTCCTCACCCTTCAGGCATTCTGATACTCACAGCTCTTTGTATCTCCAAAAGCAAGTCAAAAGCTGCACAGAAGCCTGAAACAGCCTAATGAACAAACAGCTTTTCTTTCCAGCTTTGGCAGATTACAAGAATAATGAAGTTTCCAGCCTTTGGAAGCTGAATAAAAATAATAAAAATCCACAAACTAGCATGGGCAATTCTGTAAATGAGCAAATGCATAGAATACTATGTAAACAAAACCAGAAATGAAATGTTTCCCTTTGCCTACTGTAGCTTATTTGTAGCTACCTCCCAGCCATGCAGGCCTAGAGCCTACAATATATTCCTGGTGTGCTGATGAGTGCAGGATGCAGTGAAACAGGCAGAACTGCTGCTCATTAGAATATGCCAATTTATTCCTGACTTCAGAATATATTTCAACTACCTCTCACATATAAAATCAGAGAGCAGCTTTGTTTCTATTTGCTGCTGAGAGAAGGTGGTGAACACCAGAGGACACAGTCAGCAAGCACAGACAACTCAAGATATTTATCACAATGTGAGGCTCCTGTAGGAGCATCTTGGGGTCAGTGCCCCACCAGCTTTGTTCCTGCACCTCAGATGAGCTTGACTGATGACATCTACAGGGATTTCCACTGGGAAGCAATGTTTCAGTGGGAATGTGCGCAGCAGCAAAATCTTCCCAGTCAGATAAAATGCAGCACAGCTTATGCAAACCCATTTTGCTGAGGTAAAATCACCCTCTAAATAGAGCTTTCTGACATAATCCCAGCACAGTAAGGAGGACAAACAGCATGAGGAATGCTTATTTGGGGAGAGAAAAGTGACAGATGAATGGATCTGATAACACATTATGTGTAAGGAGAGAAAGTTACATTATTTTTCCCCCTGGATGTTCTACAGTTGTCTTGAAGTGAAAACTAAGTTATATAGACTGAAGCCATCTATCAGCACCCCAGCAATTAATAGTAATAGTCCTTCAAGTGTTTAATCAAAGTTTTTGATTTAGAAGTACATCTCTAAATGCCTCCATTGCTTTTCAAATACATATTATTAATCAGAATGTAGCTCCTTTCTTCATATCCCTCAGATGAGACTGAACTGTAAAAAACCCTTTTTTTTTCTTTTCAAACTAAGAAACAGCCTTGTTCACCTACACAAAAGTTACACAGCCCAGGTCAAGAGACAGAAATATTTGCCCTTACTCTAAATCCAAACACCCCATGTCCCCTCTCTTCTGACTTCAGCTAACAAGGCTGCTTTACAGTCCATGGAGTTTCCTTCACCTGTGCTAACACCTCCAGACAGGCAGTTTAGCAAACATACTCTTCTATACAGATGTATCTTCTGAGCTGGATGACCACTGGCTGCTCCTATTCCCAGTAGGTTTGTTAGTGAAGTCAAGTCAGGAGAAGAATTGGGGCAAAACTGGGGCTTTGCTCCAGTGGAGGACAGCACCCACATCCTCTGGTATCCTAAACTGGTGTCCCCAGGCTGAGCAATGACACTGCTCAGCCAGTGACAGGGTGCTGATACTCAGTCAACAGCATTTTCCCAAATACCACACACAGGGTTTGCTAGATCAGGAAAACCAGTTCCACAACTCAGCATTAAAGGATGATTCTGCAGCTGAAACTGCCGAGAACTGTGGGTTAAACTTTCAGTAGTCTCAAAAGTAACAAAGAAGGGGACATGAGATACTTAAGCCTACATTTGAAGTATTTTTCCTACAAGTGACCAAGAAAAACAATTTTTGTTTCTTGATATACAGTTACTTAGCCACTTACAAATTTCCTTTCTCCCAACTGTAACTAAAAATAATTACAAGTTCAACATTAACAGCAGGTTCAAACAATCCCATTGTAGAGGGACAGTTCAGCACCTCAGAAAAGATCACCCCTAGGCAAAGGACTGGCAGAATCAACACCTGCCCTCCCAAGTGACCCTAGTGCCCAACTGGACTTATGTCTGCAAGAAACTTAAACACGAACTTAGAGTAAGCCTGGGAAAGCAACTGCTTTTCCTGCCTATAGTACCACATCCCCAAGATGTTAACTGAGTTAACTGTTCTCCCATCTCTCCAAACAGGGAGTTTGTACTCTGCACCTCAGGAATGACACAGGGCTGGTTTTATGCAGTCCTTCTTCTCACCCCCCCTCGCCTTCTTCAGCTCTGACTATCAGCTGTAGTAGGTAACCCAAGGGAAGAAAGAAAGAATTACAGCAAACTTTTTCATTATCCAGCTCTACCTGCACACTCAGGAGAGATTCTAATGCAGTAGAAGGCAATATTAGCACTATTTTTAAAAAAGGGAAAGCTCCCACTCGGTATCTCATTTATTAGGAGATGGCAGATGTTCTTAACAAACATTGGTAAAGAAGGATAAAATCAGCAAAATTAATATGTATTTGCAAGCAGCACTGCACTGAAAAAAGGCAACACCATTTTCTATGTCATATCAGTCAAACCCACAGAGGTTTACCAATCACAACCTGCAATCACACTGAACATATTGGTTGCCTAAGGCAACTGCATTTTTTGCCTCAGCAGAAGAGATAACTCAGGTATTGAATCAGATAAACTGTAATTTTTTGGCCAATAAAAGCCCATATGTCAGTCTTTTATCCTTCTAGCAAATCAAGAAGAAGCTATGTTGAATCAAAGGCTCATGACAGCTCCAGCAATAAACCCTCATAAAGAGTCTTGTGAACCCAACTCATCAGCCAAGCAAACAGGCAGCTGAGGCTTGATCACCCTCCAGGTGGCTTTGCCATCTTCCCCAATAGGATTTACTGTGCCTGTGGACTCTCCACAAGCTGCCTCCAGCCCCCCCACCCACTCACAGCCAAACCAGCCTCCAGTGACCAATGCCAAATCAACTGATAACAGGGCTGTGCCACAGACACCACACCAGCCTGAGGCATGTTACAGAAGAGTTCAGGTGGAGAACACAGGCAGGCAGCTCAAAGCAGCCTGTCTTAAAACAACATCAGCTGGATAACATCAGTTTTTCCAGGGGAGATGCTTAAAAACTTCTCCCTCTCTAACCAAGGCACAAAGCATCAGTGCAAGTATGATGCTACGCTGGGCTTAGAAATCTGCATCTGTTCCCAAATTCCTCACACACAGGTTGTGAGGTTTTGAGAAAGTTGCTTGCACTTCAGACAAATTTCCAGTTTATAATCTTGGCAAAGATGGGTAAAAACTGCATCAGGAGCCTCCAGATTAGCCAGTCACAAGAAGAGTCCTGCTCCCAGTAAGGGCTCTTAAGGCCTTTAAGTACAAGTGTCAGCAAATACAAAAGCCTCCTTTTCATTGCCTGAGAATTCATGCTAGGATAACATAACAGCTTGTCAATTTGTTGTCTCTTTTTGTACAGTAATGTTTGCATGTACCACAGGAAGAAGGAATTTAGTTAGAAGTGGTTTTAAACTGTTGTTCCTCCTTGGAGTACTGCCCTAACCTGGTTTCAGGAGGTGAAACTACAACTTCCGTGTATTGTCTGTGAAGTTCCTTCTCCACAGCTGCATTCACCAACAGAAACACCTGGGCTGTTCCAGTGAGATCTCAGCATGTGAGAAGTGAACTAGACTATCAATAACATGAACTCAGTACTGATCAAAGACTCCAAGAGCAGAGAGAGGTGCATGAAGAAAGAGAAATTAAAGATGATAGAAAAGAAAGCTCCAGATTTGGGTCTGGTTATTCTTTTTTTTTTTTCAGGCTGAAACTTAAGGCTCAGATTTATTGCACCCTTGTCCCAAATGCTATCCCACGTCCCAGTTTACAGTCCAGAAAAAATGGTGCACATGCTAGTACCTCAGCCCAGTGCAGATGGTTTGTGCAAGTAAAGAGCTTCATCCTGGCTTTGCAGGCAGGTTTTACAGCTTGCACCAGAGCTGCAGACTGCCCTGGCCACAAAGCATTTACCAGGTTAGCTTTCTGCCAGCCACATTCTGCACATGACTGACGTGTACCTTGAAGTAGCTTCTGCACTCAGCAAAACACAGTTGAAAGCTGAACTCTGCAGCAGCAGAGAAATCAGATATGGTTATAAGAGAGCTATCCTGTGCCATACAAGACTTCTTGTGCGCAACTTTCATATGAATCGATTCTCAATTATTTTAAGGGAAGATTCTTCAATACCTGTAGGAAAAAGCAAATTTGAGAGAGAAGACACTGAAGTGGTTAGAGAGTCTTTTTTGCTTCCTGATCCTCACTTTAAGCAGCTGCTTATTTCAGAGGGTACTTTTCAATTTGCAAGAGAGGTGGTTGAGGCAAGGGGATGTGGCAGGTAGCTTGCTATTTAGCAAGTGAATGAATGTGAACAAGTCATGAAACTAAACCTGCATCTGCCTTTCATCAACAGAGCCAAAGCAACAATCTGTCCCCAAAAGGATGTACTGATGCAACCCCAAAACCTCAAGTGCCGTGAAAATCCCAGAACTGAAAGACATGTGACATCTGCAGCATCTGATATCTGCTGAGTATAAGACCAATAAGCATTCCCTACAGTCAGTATTTCCACAAAAGAAGTAATAAATGTAAAACTTTGAAACCCATTGACTATTTTCAGCCAAGTAAGAAGGTGTACACAGAACACTTGCACAGATTTTGTTTGTGTAGAAAACAGAGTAAATAATTGACCAGAATAATGAAAAAGATGAAATAAAAAAAGAAGTACAGTTATTACAGACCAGACGAGAAAGATCAACAGGAACAGCAAGTTGGTTTCTTTCTGGTGAGTTTTAGGGAGCTCTGTTTGTTTGCTTTTAGGAACCAGGGGAAACCATGAGGCTTTACCCAACAGATAGCTACCAAATGAAGAATCATATAAAACTGCGCTGTAATTCCAATGCAACATAATAGAGATAATGCCCAAAACACAAGGTTTCCATGCTTTACTTTCAGCTTCACTGGAAGTTTACAAAGGTTTTAATCAGAATCTGATGTCCACACATAGCTACAACCAGTACTACCACAAATTCAGCATGATGTGACATACTTCTGAACAAGTAAAAACTCTGTCCTGTACCTCAATTAAATAGAAATATTGCCCAACTGAAAACACATTTATACAACTCACTAAATAAAAGTTGCATGAGAGTTCTGCACTTTTTTCACACTACCAATTTTTAAAAATACTCTAAAGATTATCTAAGAATATCCTCTTCCTCTTTTCAAAACTACCACTGCACATGACAGGAAGACGAAATGTTACTCAATGCTAACACTCAAATTCTGCTCTACAGTAACACCTATGGTTTTATATGATACTCACAAAGGGCCACAGGCACTGAATCTCATATATTCATCTTAGATTAAATACATAATCTTTCTCCACCTCTACTATACTGTTTTTCATTCCACACTATTAAAATATAATAGGTGATGACAACATTAAATGTACAATGTGCCTTGTAAGCATCCAAGGGCCACGATGGGACATGTGCAAGGTGAGATACTCAACAGAAACTTTAATCAAGAGTCTAAGGACATGGAGAAATTGCTTCATCTCCCACAAGATAACAGGCCAATGTCTTGTGAAAGAAATTATGTTGGAAAGTCAGGACATTCCTCATGTTCTAGCCAGGGAGAGAAAAATAACTCAGAGCAGCTGTTCTGACCAGGTCCCACCAAAGTGCCTTCAGAAAGACACATTACCTGAAAGGACACAAAAGGAAGATGCAGTTTAGCTACTCTTTGGGATCCAACCGTGGGGCTCATTAGCCACTATCACAAGCTATTTAAAACGATGAAGTAAGTAAGAAAGGATCTTAGGACTGAAAAACCCAAAAACCCAAACGAAAACAAACAGGAAACCCAACTAAGCATAACTCTGAAAATACATTTTGATGTATTTTCATATTTTTACAACCTTGAAAACAACCTTTTCCTGTAGTGAATCAAATAAATGTATTTTTAACCCTAAAACCTTTACTTTGAACCAACCTGACTTCAGGACATCTGGTACACAAAACGTACTGCACCACCAAGGACATGAAGAGTTCTTGTGATGCTCAGCTCCCAGTTGAGTTCAAGGGATCTCAAAGGATAACAGCACAATCCTTCACTAAACTGCATGGGTCATGCAGGAATTGGGTGGGTCATGGCAGGGATGCAGCTGAAGAAGTAGTGACAAACCCTGGGCAGGCTACCTCCTTGGTACTCATTTTATTCTAAGCATGTCCAAACCTTAAGAGTCCTTATGGAATTCTGCAGTGAACATGAAGATGGCATATGAGTCATCAAAACACAGGGCAGGAGAAGCTTCTGAATTCAGCTACAGACTGATTTGAACTGACAGAGATGCCATTTTACTTTAGCAACCATGGCAAGTCATACTGTATTTTTGACCAGGATTTACATCTGTTTTTCCATTAAGAGCATTATGTTTCCAGTGGGTTACTGCCACAGTCCAGGAATGACAGTCAGTTTACAAAAAAATTAAAAGCAAAAAGGGAAAATTTTTATTTCAAGGTAACATTTAGCTTGTAGCAGAAAAATCATCCCAGGGCCTACTCAGAAATATGAATTTACATCAGTGTAAACTGATGATATAAATACAGATATATCTTTCTCTAGTCATATTTAATCTTGTTTAACATCTCTTGCTAAGGGGAATGACACAGCAATTGCAACAGCAGAAAAAATCAAGGGAAGATTTCCCATCCCTGCCTCCAAGTAGTTTTTTTACTGATCATTTGGATCAATGTTTGTCTTCAGCACCAAGTTCCTCTCTGGGGTACATAAACAAGGACATATAATTTTCCTCCCTATAATACCCAAAACACTTTCTAGAGGAATTTAACAGGTGTTGGCATCAAATGTTCAAGGACTCTGTAGACTAGTTGAACACTGTGTACTGTTTAATCAGCCAGAAGAGGAAAATATCCAAATTATTCTGTTCTTGGTATTCCTATCACATGCCTGGCAAAGAGCAAACCTGTTAACACACTCCCTCCACGTGAGCACTGCTTGGTTTCTGACAGCAGATTCACATTCCAGCTGGTGAGGAATTACTACCCCTCCCCTAGATGATTCCCTCACTGCTAGTCAAAACTCTCCTCTTGATGCAAGGAAAGATTTGTCCCAATGATGTTGAAAATTATTATAATTTGAAATTATAAAACCTAGATTTAGAACAATATGTGCTGGATAAAGAGCAATGATCACAAAAGAACACATTGCTCATCAAAATAGATGGGTGAGAAACTGACCATTTGCCATTCCTTTGGGAAAAAAAAAAACCATCTCCCAACAAAAGCAAACCAAATCAATAGGGTCATTACTGAAGCAAGTCCAGGGCAAAGATATAAGCAGTTTTCAAGATTTTTGCAGTGTGTAGCAGAATGGGAAGAACCCAGCCTAACCCAGAAACCAGCCCAATACAAAGCAAAATCACTGAGACAACCAAAGTAGCTGACTGCTATAAGTTCCCACACAGATAACACCATAAAGATGTAGTTTAACTCTCATCAAAGGCCTGGTCTACAGAGCCCCACAAGCAATACTAAGGCACCTGAGACCAGACAGGTCATTTCCCACTAAGGAAAACATTCATAAGAGAAGGCACAGAACACCCAAGGAAAAACAACAGATGATTTTTCTGGAGTATCTAATTCTTCTGAATTAGTGACTTTTTAAAGTTCTGACTGGAAAACATTTTATGCAAGTGTACAGTCTTGCTTTCAGTTCTTCCATTTTCTTGGCTTGATTGCTCTATTCAACAGAATTACACAAATTATGTAGAGCAACATACATAAATGGAGTAACATTTAAAACTAGGGAGTAATCATAGAGCGAGATATGTATCTTTGTATCTTTTAAACCAAGGTTTTGTTTGGACAGTTACAGAACTTGCCATAATGCTTCAGTCACCTATATCTGAAATCTGTCCTGTAAAATAGGATGCTTCAAATCACGATGACACTGCATGTTGCAGAATATAAACTAAAATTATTTTCACTCACCATCTGAGAAATGATTGCTATTTATACTGCATTATAATTCCAATTCATACTCTCCACCTTAAAACCATTTACATATATTTGGCACTGGAATAAAAGGAAAAAAAGGTTTCTGCATTCCAACTCCTTTAATAATACCAGTGAGATCACATTAAAACAAACCCCCTGCCAGACAGATAAGGGAAATTATTAACACTGTTAAATGGAGTATTGATGGATTACCTCTTTGAGAAGCTAAAAACCTCAGGACTTTTGGAGGTGATACGTAATCATCCACCCACCAAACGTTCAGAACAGCATCCTCCCCGGCAAGAATTCACAGCATTGAACTGACAGTGTTGAAACATGCTGTTATCCTGGATGCTGTGTTTGCTTTTTCCTCATCTACAGTGAAGAATGCAAGAGGCAAAACTATCACTGTGATCCAAACATGAGAAAAACTTACTTCAAACATAACCCTTTTCTAACATGAGTTCTTGGAAACCCATTGCAACCAAACCCAAAATCCACAAGGGTGCCAGTTTAATTTACAGCTGCTCCTTTGCTTTTCTCCTCACCCCATTCCCTATTTAAATCAAATAAAGCAAACAGCCAGGATGGGAAAAAACCAAAGACATCAATTTACACAAAAGCATCTCACTGCTAGCACCAAGTATAGCAGACATCTTTCATTGCATCCCATCTCAGACCCAGCCCAGTAGGACTGGCAGCACATGCTAGCAGAGGATCACAGGAAACATCATGGAGAGAAAGGCACCCCTGAACTTCTGATAAATCCAAATTTTAGGACTTTGGCTTGCATCACCTCTGTTCTCCATTGCAAGCTGTTTTAAAATAAATATACTTAATTTGTGACATGGCAGACTTAGATTGGTAGAGGGTTAATAAGGCCCATAGTGGGATGAATCCCTTCCTGAAGAAACACAGAAAAGCCATCTCCCCTTCCAGAGTGAGGAGACAGCCTTTCACAGAGGGTGCAGATGAGACATACCCGAGCAGATTTATCATGAGTCACAGCCCAAATTTGGCATTTCAAGAAGTACAGTGTAGCTCCAAAATGTATAAGATTGGTAAAACAAAGAGTAAATCAAATGTGAATTTACTGATAAGTGAAAGCACAAAATGACTTTCTTCTTACTAGGATACATCTACTTAAAAACAGAAAACAAATTGTATCAATATTCAATGCTCCCAGAAAGCAGATCTGCTCCTACACCATGTAGCAAAAGTAATTTGACCAACTTCCATGAAATCCAATGTAAGTTGTCAACTTTGTAAGTTGACAACGTATGCCACTTCTGTCAGCAAAAAGGCTTTTTCATGGTAAAACATTAAGAGGCAACCAAATACAAGCCCACTGACACTCCACTCTCTGGCCTGCAGACGACCAATACACAATATCTGAAGGCATGCACGAAAACCTGTAGGTCTTGCAGTGAAATGGGAAGTCCTTTCCCCAATTGTATCTGCCCCTCAATGTTTTGGGTTTTTTTTTTAAAGGGTGAAGCACGTTTAGTGTGCATTGCTTGAAAATACGATGAAAGAGAGCAGAGCAACAAGCAGATATCTTTACAAATCATCTCAGAGGGTTTGGCTGTAAAGCAAGAAAAGTGAGGTCAAGAGATTGGGGTTAGCTTGTTTACCATAGCAGAAAAGTGAAATGAAGAAATTCACCTTCTTTTGGAGGTCACTTTTCACACCTTTAGATTAGGTTTCCATTTCAAACATTCAGCTCAGACCTATGCTTTATCAAAGAGAGCCAAATGCAAGCATTCTACACCTGAAACAGTGAGAAGCATCCACTCCTGTTTACCACACTTCAGCAGGTGAAGGAGTGTGCTCTGATCACCTAGATTAACTTTGTAAAGCTGTAAACTACCTAATGAGCATACTTCATGATTCAAGGTTGCCATTTTTGCTTTCTTTGTCTTAACTGCTGAGTTGTCTTACCTGATATGAGTTTGATTTTAAAGATTCAAAGTTATCGAAACAAACATTTAAAAAGTTGTCAACGTCTCCTGCATTCCATCACTCAACTACATACCATCTCATAATTTCCATTTTTCTCCTCTCTTTACATCCAAAGAGTGAATAAAATTCAAGACAAAGCCCTCTGACATTAAATCCAGATTTGCTAACATCATGAGAAAAATCCTAACACTGACAGAAATTTAGAGAAGGCAAAAGGCTTCATCTTAAAGCTACGAACAAGCACAAAATTCAAACCATTCTTCACTGGAACTAAATGACCATGTAAGAAGTTAGGAAGGAATACAATTCCAACAAAATTGAATACTGGATTATGCAAAGTATGCTACTGCTTAATTATTAGTTTAAGGATATCACAGAATATTAAACATCCAGTAGAGACTGACACATCCTGGCAGTTCAACTGGCAGTGCTCATGTCCAAGAACAAGCATCATTATCTTGCAGCTGTCTCTTTTTTCTTTGCACTGTCCCATACTACAGGGAATTTGGGTTTCACAGTCCCAGGGTTACTTCTGGAAAAATATTAGAGGGCTAGAAAGCAATATGAGCTTATACCACCAGATTCACCTAACAGAATAATTATTTCACAAAGCCATCTGCTAATCAGTCTAGTCAAAAGCTAAAAGAATTCTCTTCCTGAAAAATTATAGCTTTACAAAGATTTTAAGTACAGGTGCATCATTTTACCACTACTGCATTTTATCTGGTATGATATAAAGCCCCCTCCCATTTGGAAGCACATCTGATGATGAAGATGCCCCAGGTTTATGCAGTGTGAGAGTGAAAACCAGGCCTTCTGCCACTGATTTTTAAAAGTCATCAAACATCAGTAAATGTGTTCCTTTCCAAAGTCCCACAGGATTCTGCTGCTGTTTAAATGTGACAAATTTTTTCACACGTGAATTACTGTTTTATGATTTGCCTTAAAAAAAAAACAAAAACCACCAAAAGCCTGGAAGCCATTTGGGCTGTTAAAAATTAATGATCAGAGGCCTTTTAGCTGTTACTTTATATTCAAATATCAATAGGAGCTCTGTGAATGATTTGATTAACCTGAGCAGAATTGAGGGAAGGTGCCCACACAGCCCCTTCTTACCATGTCCCAGTGTACCTCAGTAATTGTACAAACACCTGCTGCCTTCCACAGGATGCACAAGCAATGCTTCCAGCACCAGCCTCTGAGCTCAGGTGGAGATGTACCTGAAGGCACATCCTTGTCAGGGAAGCAGGCAACGTTCTCCTTCCCTAATCCTGAACACACACACCCCCCACACACTTACATGTAAATGCTTAGGTAATAAGCCATGAATAAGGACTTGAACTGGGAACTTTATCTTTCATATTATTCAAGTAATGAAGCTAGGTAAGATGTTCCAAGAATTAAATTACACATGATAGGCTAAAAGCAATCAGGGTAGAAATACTACTCTGGGAAGAAAAAGAAAATCAATGTACACACATACCCATATCTGTCCCCCAAACCAGGCAAATAATACACACCACTCCTAATTTTAAAAAAGGGGATAATTTCTCAGCCCCTTGTTGCCATCTCTCCTAGCAAAACCCACACAGTAGTTACATACAGCAAAGCAAAAAATTTTTAGGACTGCTTCCACCTGCAAAGAGGCCAGGCAAATCAGAAGTAAAGACAAAGCGTTAAAATAAATCAAATTTAATCAGAGCAGCACTCCTTTCATTCCAATGCATGAACTTCAGTGCCACGTTTTAGGACCCCTTCTGTACCTGCTGGGGAAGAAGAACAAAGTAGCTGCAGGCTCCTGGGCCATTCCATGAGCTGTGCCTGGGAAGGTGTGACACCAGCACAGCATTGCCTCTCCATCCCAAGCACAGACCTGGGCACAATTCAAGTGCAGTGCTGCCAAAAGCTTCCTTCATCACGATTGCTTCTTCCTGCTGGAACACATTCCAACTCTGAATGTGTAAAATTGGTTGGAAAATGCCCTTTGCAAATATATGGACTGCAGTGTAACAATTTTTGCTGGTGACACAGAGACACACTGGAGCAGCCAGCAGCTGACACTCAAGCACTTCACCTGTCACTACTGGCA
>NW_005054310.1:8127275-8142587 GCF_000277835.1 Geospiza fortis | reverse complement strand
AACTGAACCCTAGGATAAAAACACCAAATCCTACAAACTCCCAGCTGCAGATGAGCATGACCAGTAAGGGAGCCAAGAGCATCAGCCACGTAAAAATGGAATTTACTCCTTTAAGTTTGGGCCATACAGAATTTATCTGTCCTCTCCATGTCCAGCCACACAACTGAATCAACTTATTTTATTCACTCACTGGAGATGCCCAGTCACAAGATGTTAGTTCTGCCAACTGGGCTCAAATACAGACTCAGGAGGACATGGCTCCAGGGCTGACATGATCTGGATCTGTCACAATGCCTCCTAATTCCCTCTGAATTTCACTCCAGCTCAGGGAGCCTGAAGCTGGCCATAAACAGGAGCTCATGCCAAACAGAAGAGGCAACCTTCATGCTTTGCATGGGATGGCTTCTACATTAGGGAAGAGCTGGCCAGAAGATATCTACAAATTTTCTACTGAAACTGAAGGTTTCTGTTTCCTGTTACTCTTTCCCCTCTCTTTTTTTTTTTTTTCCTTTTTCTTTTATTTTTTTTTAATAGCTTTGTCTGTTCCTAAATTGATAGTGTTAGGCTGGGAGAAGTACTCAACTTCAAAGCTAAATTAGTATCATTGCTAGTAATCAACAAAGCAAACAAAAACTATGAAGACTATTAGACATCAGTTAGTAAAGAAAAGCACTAACAGTCAAACTAGCAGCAGCAAAATTCTGATTCCTGCAGAAAAGCTGGGCAACAATCCAGGGTACAAGTGGCCCAGCTTGGCTGGTCCCAGCCCAGCATATTCCATCAGCCAGAGACACTTACAACAAAGTTTTCAGGTTCCTCTGATGGGTCCCTTACCATGCAGTTAAACAGATTCAAGTCAGGTAAAGACATAAGGGAAAAATGCATTTGTATTAAAAATCCCCAAACCTGACCTGCCACTGCTACCCCATAAAAAAGCTACCATTTTAGCTATCTGCTAAAAAAGCAGGTTAAACTAAATCTCTACTGTTGCCCCATTTTTTTGAGCTGGTACCTGTCCATTATCTCCAGAGTGCTGTAGTAGAACAAGGCAACAACATCCAGGGCAAAGACTGCAAATTAACTTCAGCATTATCAGTGACAGTCACAATGACAGTCACAGCTGGAACTTACAGCCTACTTTTTTCCAGAGATCACTTATTTAGACTTCACAACAAATGAGAGCAAAAGAGGAATGTCATTAGTGAAGTCAGTAGATGGCTGGCAGGGATGCAACTTTGTAGAATTAAACATAACAAAATATTAAATAATCAGGTCAAGCATCCAGTACTAAAGCTGGGTTACAGTGTATGTACTCAGTCAAATGGCTATTGAGAAAAATTCCTGAGACAAAAAAGTAAAGTTGCCTTTCATATTTCCTATTTTTAATTGACTTTTAAAATAGGTATTTCTAAAGTAGACATACATTTGTTTGTAGCAATTCCTTTTTTGTTGGTTTTTTGGTGGGTTTTTTTTGCTGTTGTTGTTGTCTTTTTGTTTGTTTGTTTGTTTTGTTTTGTTTTCTTAAATGATCTAGGGCATCTCGGTCAGGGCAACAGGATTCTCCCTAGAAAATTTTATAATTTCTGAAATAATCTTATATGGTGAGGTATTCCCCAGAACACACAGAAAAGAAAGATCTACAGCCAGAGTCCTATGGTTAGTATTAACATCTGCTAAGATACAGATTCCAGATAAAAATACACCTTTCTAAGAGTTTCAGAATCCTCAGACCAAGTTTTCTATTATCAGCATCAAACATTAAATAAGCAGGAAGGCCCACAAATAATGTTATTAAGATCACTCTCTAGAATAGTGATTCAAGAAAAAGTAATATATGCAGTCTAGAGATCTGAAGAATCAGTGTAATCAAATATTACTATAAACTTCTAAGCAAAAGAGACCAACACTACAGTACCCAGAATGGTATCTTGAGTACCATGAACAGAGCCCAGGACAGCCCAGCACAGCTCACTGGCTGTGACTGCCCATACCAGCAAGGAGGGAGGCTGGCTGCAACCCCTGGGTGCCTCAGGCTGCAGGCAAGGAGAGAGGGAGCAGCATTACAGGAAAAAAGTGCATTACATAAAGTAATCATCCATCCACAGAAAGGGCTGTGAAAATGGATGTTTCTCACACCTTTAAAAAAATATTCAGAAGCAAAACGATGCACCCACTTTGAAGCAACATCCTTCTCTGATGCGTTCAAATTCTCTGCACAAAGCCAGAGAATGAACCACAAAACTAGATCATTAACTCCTTACTCTTAAGATGAGGATTTTATAAAGGACATAGCCTAATAAATAATGAAAAGCAATAAACAGGACTTTTCACTAAATACAAGCACTCAAAACCAAGCAAATTTCAGTTCTATCTGCACTGCCAATTGTGACCAGAACATTCACAACATTCCCTCAAATCACAACACAAACTTTAGCAGAGAAGGGACTTGTTTCATCCACCTGCTCCTCCAAAGAATGACAGGTGAATGAGAAAGTGCTTTTAATGCTGGGATCCTCCTCTCCACATCTTCCATTCTTGAGAACAGGAAGGTGCAGGCTGGTGCCGATAGCTCCTGTGTGAAAACAGCCTTAACTGGTACAACAGAAAGGCAGTCAGGATGACTCATCCTTGACAGAGAAGGAAAGCATCACTTCAGTTTTTTGTTAATATAATAGCTTGTCAAAATATAACATAAGCTTTACTAAGTTCTTGGGCTGGAATGTAAATGTGCGTAGAAGCCATGGCCACCTCAAGCAGTTGAGACACTCTGTCCATGAAAGGAAGACTGGCTGCACAGGCAGCACACCCTGAGGGAAAGAAGGGAAGAGACTCCATCAGGCTGGGTAAATAAAAAGAAAAATATTTTTAAACTAAACAAACTCCCTGTAAAGAGTAAAGTCTTTAACAGGCTTTAATTCTTGTAATTTCTGTGTATTTATCTGAGGCAATACATTATTATCCCATGCAGTGCCTCCACCTCATTGTGCATTCCATCAATAAAACTGAATTTTGACTATGCACCCACAATATATGTACATTTGTGAATAAAATATTTATAATTTTAAATTTAAATTTTATTTATAAATTATATACATTTTCTGCTATTTTCCCTTCTGCACCCCAAGGAATCATCTTGCACAACCCATTTTGGAAACTATTGGTCTAGTAGAAGGAGCTTTACAAAAAAACATTTACTGAAGAGATTCCAAAATACATCACATATTAAGATGAAAATGTATCTAACAAGGCACCTGTTTCCTAGAGACATATCAGTTTTTCCACAATTTTGGCACAGAAACACTGACCCCACAAAGATTTTCCCAGGATGTACGCATAAGCAAAGACAATGTTCTTCAGATCACCAAAACTAGAGAACATTCACGTATCTCCTCTTCAGTACTGTCTAAGCATCTGGAAAACAGAGTTCTTGGAAGGCCCTATACCCAGGGCCTCAAAGCACAGGTTTCTGGGGTTTGACTCCCTGCAATGCCACATTCTCCAATTGAAATACTGGACCAACATTTTTCCTGCAAAGGGACAGCACCCACAAGCCAGCCACTGCTATTTAGGGGGAAAAACCCCACAACAACCAACGAAAAAACTAACAAAAAAAAAAACCCCACTGACAAAGAAAACCTCGACATGTATGCAGAGACCATGTTTGAAGTGCTGTACCATTGTACTCATGTTTTTCCAGAAAACCAAAATCCTCACTTAGCTCCTTTTTCTCTGGGTTTACAGATGATGAATCTGTTCTAAAATTGTGTGTTCCTTTCACATTGGATTTCACTAGCTACAGCTGCACTACACAGTTTCTCACCAAACCATATAATTAAGTTACATTTTCAGCTGACTACATCAATTGATCTTCAGATGCAGTAACTGCATGTGCAGACTGACATTGCGGACATGCACAGCTACTCTTGGCTGTACCCTGCTTCCACTGAAACAAATGGCAAAGCTCCCTTTAACTCCACAACTGAAAAACACTTCTTGGAGAAAAAACACAAAAACCCTAGCCAAAAAAAAACAAACTGGCAGTACTAATTAAACACTTCCAGGAAACAGAAGTAAATTCAGTGAAAGCTGCTGGTGAACAGCAATTGATAACAAGTCCTTGACTGTTGCAGAGAGCTTTATCTATGTGATCAATGCAAAGGGAAGAGCCCTGCAGTGCAATAGACAGACCCAAGAACGGGGTTCATCTAAGATTTTGATGCCTTTATCAGTGTTTACAATTTATTTTCATAACTATTTTGCTTCATGAGACTAAAAGACTGTTGTACTTCTTTGTTTCAGACTATTTACATTAACAACAATTTGAAGAAATAACCACCAAGAAATTAACAACGTTTTGAAGGCATAATGATGCCTTCTAAATTCTTCCCTTGGAGAACAGACAGAAATTACCCTTTTGGACAAACTGAACTCTCAGATAAGGATTTAGTCCAGACTATAAGAATGTTCAAGTTTAAGTAGAATGTTTTTCTTTTAAATAGTAATTACAGATATTTGCATGTCAAGTAATCTAATAGAAGCCTCTCCATAATAAGCAGTCCTAAATCAAGAATTTACTTCCTGTGGCATAGTGCAAGTCTATTCCTGCTTTCACAGATCAGGTACATTTTTGGGTTCTAGGAACAGCCAGAAAAGTGTTCTGGTCACTTCATTAAAATATTAATTAAACTTACACAAAAACCAATTAAGTCACATCTTGATGAATGTTTCTCTGTGGCATGCATTTTTCTTAGAAAGAATTTGAAAGGATTATTCCCAGTATCTTGAATGAATAAAGACTTTTTAAAAATTATTTCTAAACCAGATTGAGATCAAGTGACTGTATGCACTACATAAATCTGAAATTCCCGTCCCAGGTCTCTCCAATATCAGAGTGATAAATCCTAATAGGTTCTGGACTTCTAAGGTATGAAAGATACATTTCACCTCCTCTTCATGAGAGACCAGAATAGACTTTTGAGTCTATTCACCAATTTCCCAACACTACCCCAGTCATTTAGGAATGGTGTTACAGCAGCTGCTCTGAGCTCAAAGCTTTCAGCATTTGCTGGGATCTCAAGGCAAGAATGAGGCATCATGTGAAGGCCTTTCTAAACTAAACCCAGAAAATGGCAAATGTCAGAGCATTCAGGATCAGCAGCTCTTGTAGTGATGTCCTAGAACAGCCTTGAAGAACTGCACCCAAGCATTGCCTGAGAGCACAGAACAGCCTGGATGAAACCTCCAGTCAACCTAAACAGCGCTGGCACTCAACTGGAATCCCGTGCCAAGGCACCACACAACCTGCCTACAGCCTTGTGCCTGCAAGGCATCCCTGCTGACTTGCTTCTGCCAGTCACCAGGCTGCCTCCCCGTTTGGGTGCATCACCTTAAAGCTATTTTAATGCATAACACATGGCCACTCATTCTTTCCCTGCTCTGCATCCATTTGCTTCCTCTTCTCTGCCCGTTTAACGAAGCAACGCCAGCCTCCTCCTCCATCCAGCCTGCCTTGCAGGCTGGCAATAGCATTAACAGAACTCAGTTTTTAGCACTTCATCTCAGTCAGCTCATATCTAATTTTGCTCCTATAGCTCTGCATTGTACTGTTTCTCTGTGTCTTTCTGCTTTTGCTATCTCACCACACGTCTGTTGCCAGGCAAACTGCTTAACTTGTGCATTGCAATTTGAGGGACAAGCCCTCCACCCTTAAAAGTGAGGTGGGATAAACAGATGCAACTCCTTTGCAGCAAACCAATTCCTTAACCAGCTCATTTGCCTTTAAAAATGAGATTGCAACAGCTCTGGAAGAGTTTTCCAGCACAAACAGAACAAAACCAGCAATTAGCAAACCAACCCAGCAATCACCAGCCATCAGCCCAGCTTGTGGATCACCCCCTGTGTAAGAGCTGCTTGTTACACTTGCACCTTTCTGGCAGAAGCCAGGGCATTAGTCTCACCTACCAGCCTTTCCTGGTCACTGGTGCCAACAGCGTTTTCCTCTCATGAGTTCTTCAATCGAGCATAAGATGGCACAACACTTGGGCTGGCCAGGGCCTTCCACCTTCTCCAATCCCCAGGATAAACTGACATCAGGGTAGCATTTTTTCAAGCGTTAAGGACAAAGCACTGAGAGGGAAACCTCCCTGCACAACAGCACAGAAAACACAGACAGTTACTGAGATGGTTTCCAGCTGCCAATGACCACCAGTCTTCAGCCACCAATGTCACTCACACCCTCCCAAACACTGCCCAGCACCACTTTTCCTATCACTTCTCTTTTCAAGTCACTTGTGGCTCTTCTGGTCACAACTCAAGACTCTTCCAATCTCTTTTACTGAAATGAGATCCAACGACAAAACAAAAAAAGAGTGGACTTTTGACTTTTTAAAGACAACTGTGGTTGGTCTCCTAGCACTACAACACACGTGGTGTTCCCACACCCAATGGCACACTGTGCTACCAGACTATGAGTGTGCACAGCCAGCCAGCTGCAAGCCCACACTGGAATAGACAGCGGCCTGAGCACAGCGAAGGTCCCCAAAGAACATGAGCTGCCTCACAGGAGCCACATCACTGGGAGCAGACAGAACAGCACCCACAGAACACTCAACACAATACTCTACTACACTAGCTTTGGGACTTCATCACATACATCCTTTTCCAAACTCAGGATTAAACACTACAGTAGGAAGAAAAAAAAGCCAACAAACCCCTCCCCCCTGAGGTTTAATGTACAGTGCCTAGAACAGATAGTACTGCATGTGCAAAACACTCCTTTTTCCTGAGCTGATTTTTCAGGTAATTCTGGTATAAAATACTTATTTCCCAGGTTTCCCCAGCTTAGTAAAATTTTTACTTGCACAGGTCAAAGTGATAAATATGTATCTGGAGAATTATTTTCTCCTATTTGAAAGTCAAACCACCTTTGTACCAGACTAATGACGCATGAATAGGAGAGATTTATTTTTCAGAATTAACATCTCCAAGTCATATATATTTCCAAAGAATCACATTCTCAAACAATTAAATCCGAAGCAAAGCCACTTAACTGACTTCAACAGATGCAAAATTGAGCCCTAAGGTAATAATTCATACGAGCAATCAATATTTCATGTGTGTTGCAAGCTGAGATACCTCAATAGTTTATCAGAAAAAAGGCTAGCCCTCCAACCCCCATGAAGTCATAGCCCCATGAAGTCATATCCACATCCCAGTCATATCTTTTGTGTGAAGGCAAAGAATAGCAAGACAACATAGAAAAGTCCAGCAATATTTGTGTCTTAGATTGTATACATCCCCTCAATTATACAAGTGTAAGTGAATTTTTAAGAGGCAAGGTTAGACTTCTAGCTTTTCTGAAATTTAGTGGTCCCATGAATGTCAAATCCTCCTGACAAAGATCAGATTTAATCGAATATCCCTGATGTCCAGACTTCAAAGGAAGTTTGGCAGCATTAAACTTTCAGAGCCTCACTACCACATTGTATTAGATGATGGATGTCATCACCTTTGGCAAATTCTGGTAAAAGGACTAGCACAGACAGTATGGATTTTACTGCATATTTTGTCAGCTTAGTTTTAAAATCTAAAGGTTCTGAGTACTCCATGGAACATTTGTTTTCGAAACAAACTGAAACATCAGTGTTCAAATTCTTCTACATGCTCCACAAGAAATAAGCACAACAACTAAAAAGAAAAAACTCTTAGCAAAATAATTTAGGCTTCTAGTTAGCTGATGTCAGAGTTCAGAAGTAAATGGTACAAATAGCACTTTAGAACATAAAGTATTTTAACAGATGTAATTATAAAAAATTATCACTAACTTTTTACTTCTGTACCTTAGGGTTTTTTTGTCTTTTCTTTCACTTTTATGACTTAATTTCTATTTTTTTTACCGTGAAGAGAAGGGAGAGAACAATCTCTGCACCTCCTTAATGCCACAAACTATGGCACAAACTGAGTTCTCTTTCCACCTTATGTTGTGGCTTATAAAGCATCTTTTCACTTAAAACCACTAGTTCTATAATCAATATTTTTAAATACCCAGCCCAAGAAGTTCTAAAAATATTTCCATTAAGAACAGATTATACTTCAACACAATTCTAAAAAAACCCTACTTATTTCTGGTAAGTTTTATTTTTGCTCTGTGGTATCAACTGGCCCTTGGCTTTAGCACATTAATAATTAGGAACCTCATGAAGGTCAATAGAGAGCTTCATTGTCTCCTCTACATTTCAGAAGACTGGAATGATAGCAGCAGACACAATGAAACTTGGTCCTTATGCCCCTTGAAACACCCTAACATCATGCCTGTCTCTGTCCCAGATATCACTCTGTGTCCTCCCCTTTTCTGATGGAACAAATCTTCCAAGATTAATTCCTGCTCCTTCTTTCAGGGGAAGAGTCAGCTTGTGTAATGCCCAATCCCTAGCTAAGCATCAGCAGACTCACTGACCAGTACACTCCCTCTGACAGACAACCAGGCCTGGCCAAAGAGAACAGATAAATCAAGATATTTTCAAGAAGTCTGAGAGCACTCAACTTGGAGCCCTACTCCTTGGATAAGTGTGGATTGGAAATTTTCGTCTGCAAACTTCAAGCTGTGGATCTACCCCAAGAGGTGTGATAAACAAGCGTACATTAGTCCTTCAATTTTGACTTCACTTTTTCCACAGATTTATGTGGGGTTTTTTGTTTGTTCTACAAGATCAGTTGCACTTTAATACATATTTTGAATCAGGCAAAGAATAATACACTTTTGATCTTTTCATCCTAATTATGGTATTTTCAACTCAAATAATCTAGAATAAGATAATGGAAAGAAAGAGACTGGTAATGAAAATACTATTCTTTACAATTACAGCACAAAGGTAAGACCAAGCAGAGCAGACAAGTTACAAATGGTTCATCCTTGCCTTGAACCAGCTGTCCTGAAAGGTTTCTGCATGTGTGAGGTCTTAAATAGCTGATTCATTTGGTCTGTCATATCTTGATGGAAACTTATTCTAAAACATATACACATATACAAATATTTACAATTATATAAATATATTCTAATACTTACACAGATATATTTAGAGAGGGATACAGACACACAGAAATCCCTACAGTGTTTCTGACAAGGAGGCATTACTTTCTGTATACATGAAATTTAGCAGGCTTTTCTTTTCACTACTTGTGTTATGAAATTACATATAAACATCAAACTCATATAAGGAACAATAAATTCCATTAATACAGTCACCTCACAATTAAGGATTTATGTAGATACTGCAGAAAGCTCATAGATATTTTATAACTCCTTGGGGGCTGAATAAAATTAAATCAAAGGGAAAAGGAAATGTGGTGACGCAAATGCTCCCCCCCTTTAATTAACCAGAATTAATCAAAATAAAACTAAGTAATCTTCTAGCAGTCAAAGCAGCACTAGGCTGAATATGATGATATAGTAAATAACCCAGCAGAAATACAAATGCTCCAAGTACAGGCACCCCTAATTAAAATGAGGTTTTTTCAAGACTGTAAACTACCAAAGATGGGCTTTCACAGAATCCTTTCTGGGTATTTTACAGAGCAACTGGGAGAAATGACCTTCAAGATCCACTTTTAAATTCCGGCCTTGTTAGCTTGAAACCATGGGTTGCTGGCCCTCTGAAGTGAGAAGGCTGTCCCTCTGCAAGGGGCAACACTCCCAAGTCACTGTCACCACATCACTCCCCAGCTGTGTCCCTGGGGCTGTCCCACAACGGGGCTGTCACAGCTCTGTCACCAGGAGCCAGCACCACCTCGCACACCTATTTTGTATGCATACACACAGCATCTTCTGGGAGTTCAGACGCTGTCAGCTAATTGGCTACATGCTTAATTACAACCCATGCCAAGATAATGGTTTCTAAATGGGTGAAAGTGCAGAGCATCTCCACAGGCACTAACAAGGCTGTCACAGTCTCTGATTTGAGTGGTGTAAGCACCATCAAGCATAATACGTGGAAAGCTGCAGCCAAGTGCTATAACCAATGTACCCAACTGCTATGAAAGTACGAGTGCTCTAAAAAGTATACTTGGCAGTTCTGAAGCCAGAGAAGTTAATTATCTAGTCAGACCACTGATGTACCACAGATCCCTATGTGTGATTGAAATATCTCAGTATCAACATCAGTCATTGCTGTTTCTACAAGTATTTTGGTGTCTCTGGTGTGTTCACATGAAAGTTTGGAGCACAAGATAGGAGCTTCACTCATTTCCCTGATGGAGCATTGAATTACCCACCATCTCATGGAAGATTTGAGCTTCATTCTTCATTTGAATTAACAGTTTTACCTTCCAGGCCTCAGCTCTTTTCCTGCTTTCCTTCACTAGAGAAGAGTTCCTTTTTTCCATGCATATTTTCATAAATCTAGTGAGTTCATTTCTCAACTTTTTCTTTTTTTTTTCAACCAGATAGGTTACATCCAAGTCTCCTGCTCTAAGATGCTTTCTTAGTCTTTGGAATAACTTCCACAGCCCCCTTCTTCACCCTGCAGGTTTTATAACGTTCTTTAAAGGATACTGACACCAAAACATTACCCAGTGCCCATGCAATGTGATATGCAGAGGTAAAACCTATTCACCCTGCAGTTCTGGGGCATGTTAGACAGACACCAGAGAGACAGAGCACAGTGGGTCTTTTCATCAACATCTCAGCTTAAAAACAAGGCTCAAGCTATTAAAACCCCAAAGCCTTCAGTTCTGCACACTTACGCCAAGGAGTGATAAATCTCTAAAACCTTCTGCATTGTCTCCTCTTTCAAAGCACGCCAGCTTGTTAACCTCATGCTTTGAGAGAGTGGAAAGGTCTCCACTGGAAGTGACTTGCCCTGTCCTGTGTCTACTCCCATTGGGTGTGTCCCTGTAGTTTTTCCTTCTCATCCCAAGAAGTGTGACAGCCGGCTCAAATTTTGTCAAGGTGACTTCAAAATGCAGTATAAAGTTGTAAGCACTGTGTCTGTGCTCTGTGGCACGGAAATTGCAAAATTTGAGAGAAATCCTGTAAATCAAGTGTCTGTGTTATTTTAATAGACTTCCCGTGCTAGCTGCAGTCTCTGCAGATTTATAAAACCATTTGGCAGCATGCTACACACCAGTAATTACCAGAGCAGGAAACGCTCAATAATACAGAAATAACTCATAGTCATTACAGATACAAACTATGATGTGAGGATAGAGAGATTTCTTTTTACCTTTTCCTTTATATACCAAACAGAAAAACAAGGAATCTTTACCCCAAAGAAAAGAACTGCATGCAACTCTCCCCACAGCACTCCTCGCTGCTGACAGATGCCCCTGCAAAGTACCCTCAGGGGGCAGCTATCAGACTTGTCCAAGCCTTCAGTCCTGGAATAATGGGCAATCCTGCAAAACAGATACCTTGCCTATGTGGACCAAAGAGATAAAAGGGCCAAATTCAGCCCTGTAACAAAACAGCAGCAATGCCATTGCCTTCACAACACTGCAAGGGTTTATACTTAGTTTTTAAACAAAGCTTTAGATATATTGCAACCTTCATATAAAATTATCCCTCAACCAGTCAATTATCACAACTTCTCAAGGGAATTCTGTCGTTTATGCAGCATTTTTAATTACTCAGTACAAAAAAGGCCCAATTTTGATCTAAGAAGTGACAGTTCGACAAAATCTCCTAAGAAACAAGACTTCTCAAGCTCTGAATCTTTATCAAGGTTTTCCCATCTGCAAGAACAGTGAAGAAGTGAAAATACATAAGAAGGAATTTTACCAGGCCCAAACCAGGGAGGCCGTGGAAGATGATACACTGTAGCAAGAAAATCATAATGTATCTCTATTTAGCATATGCATGTGTGCCTGTTTGCTCTAGATGCATGTATAATCAGCCCTAGTAGAAATTAGAAATCATATGAAGGATTAAACATCAATTGCCTGTCCTCCTACACTTCCCATCCCTCTGCCAGGTCCTGATTAAAACAGAAGGCACAGTAGCAATGGTTGGAAACAGACTCTGAAATTGAAATAAGAGAGGAAAATAGCCATTTTCTTTTTGTAGCAAAACCTATAAAAGCCACATTAGTATTTGACTGTCAACAAATACCACCATATTCTGAAATCAGGAAATCCTGATGGTTTTAACAGGATCTAGAAGGCGCAGAAAAATGAGGATTATTAAAACTTGAAGATATTACAACTATATTTGATGATGGAATTCAGTGTTATGCAAATAATTGTTTTAATATTTCTCAGGCATCCCACATATTATAACTATTTCTCAGTGACTAGAAGGCTTTCACACAATCTTTAAGTGCAATCTTTTGCTAGCTTCACCATCTGGGAGTTCAGACAGCATTTAATCTTACTGGCTTTTTTCCAAGAGACTTACTGTAGGTCTGTGGCATGTGTTTCTTTTAACAATCAAATTTGGGGGTGATTTTGTTCTTGACTATAGCTTAAAATAGCCCACGATCAAAATAATATTAGGGAGATCAGGTCTTCAGAGAGCAACAACATCTTTTATGACAATAGCTGACAGAGCTCTAACTTTGCATGATGCTTTCCCCAAAGTGCGCAGAAACTTCTTCAGAAATGAACAAATACAGAAAATCTCTAACTACATGCAGATAAACCATAAAAAAACCCAAACTGCTGGTAGAACACAGGGCACCTCCTCAGACAAGAAGAGCACTAGTTGGTGAGGTGATGCAAGAAGGGGCATACTAGGAACGAAGGGGGGCAAAGAAGGAGAGCAGAGTACAATTGCAAGTCAGGCCATAAAGCCATTCTAGGGATATTCCTACCATTAAGCACATGTGTATCTCTAGCTTTTTCCATTATGCATATCCAGAAGAGTTACAGTAAGTTTGATTTCTCTGGTCCATTTTTTAAAAGGTCCATTTTCTCAGGTCCATTTTTTTCTTTGTTCTTTTTTGGATTTTTCAGAGACTTGTTTTAAAATATCTCAGAAAAATCATGGCCAGGAAGATGATGGGAAGATATGAAAGATGTTCCAAACATTCACCAACTGTCTGGAGCAAAGTTTCTGGGTGTAGAGTCACCCACACAATTTCTACTGCTCTGGACAGAGTCTACTGTATTCAAAGCACATTTAAATTTCAAAATTCCTACAGCTCTGCCCTCCAAAGCATTTATTAGAAACAGTGTTGTTTCCACCCAAGGCAACCCAAGGGTTGGAACTGGATGATCTTTAGGGTCTCTTCCAACATAAACCATTCCATGATTCTCTGAATCTATTCTGGCACAGCTCAGTTTCAGATTTTTTTGTTTGGTTAGGTTGTTGTTGTTGTGTGGGTGGGTTTTGTTGTTGTTTTTCTTTTGTTGGTTTAGGTTTTGTTACAATGCATTGGGAGTTTGTTGCTTACAAAGATTTTGGTGAGACTGATGTTTATTTGAAGGCTCAAGAACTAAAGGCAGAAAAAGAAGGTGAGTTTAAGGTAAGTGTAACACATGAGCTGCATATAACACGTTGCTGTTTCAGACGCCTGCTACTTCTGGGGATAAGGATTTCTCGGTCTGTGGTCAAACCTCAGTAGGTTTGACAAGATCTAAGAAATCAAAGCATGATGACAACTTCCTTGTCCCCTAACACTCCACAGGACAAACGGACAGCCACACTGGACATCACAGGCTACAAATATTGTCTCTCTTTAGACAGAACTGTTCTGTTTCATGTTGATTTGCCACACAACTAATTCAAAGGAAAAATGATTAACCTAATTCACAAAACATATCTGTCACACTGCAAGATTAGACCAGCTGAAAAACAGAGCAACATGGCTTTTTTTATCTCATATAGTACTCAAGTCAAGTGGCAGCACTCTTAGATATAATTAGAAGTTTTCCATTTTATTCAACAGTTACAAACGAACAGCATGAGACTTCACAGGAGCAATTTCATGGGAAGGGCCAAAGGAAAGTAATAAGCAAAAGAAAGCAAAACATTTTCACAAACACAACTACCCACAGTATGGCAACCTGCTGGGCACACTGAATAAGGAGAGGCTTTGTTTCAGACAAAGGTCATGGGTTTGTTTTCTTTAAAAACCTGTCGAAAATGTCTTTTTTCAAAACATCATCTAATAGGTCATTACCAAGACATACAGATGAAATCTATACTCTCAGCTGTGGTACACATTCCTCAGCGGCTAACACCAGCTAAGGCAGCTGCTCACACAGGAAGCCCCCGTATGTAACAAGGCAACACCAGTAATGGTCCTTAGACTTCAACAAGTTGTCAAATTCTTATGTTCAGATTTCTAGACCAAATTCCCATTCACAGCTAGTTGAGTGGAAACATTTTTTTAGCTACACTGTCAAACTACTCTGCCATTCAATGGACATATTTCACTCTTTTGTAACAGGAACTGTATCCATGAAATATGGAGAACAAGAGGGATAGAAGTCAGCTTTGCAGTCACATCACCCACTTCACCTCCTGCTTCAGAAGATCTGAAAACATCTTACACAGCACATGGAGAGACTGACAAGTCAAAGCTTTCTATGGCAAATCCTTCCCATCAGCTGCAGACCACCACAGACAGATCTAGCCCCCACTCCATAGCCATGCTGCCACTGGCTTCCTTGTCCACAAAAAGTAACACCACTGTTGCAAAATGAAATCTTTTATAGCTCTGCATCTCTGGGCAGCAAAGCATAAGGTGAAGAGACACAGGCAACAGGCATGACCTTTCCTACAATCCATCCGAAGTTGATCAAGGGTACACACAGCTTACACAGCTACCTGGAAGTATATTATTTCTAACACTTCAAGTTATTGTTCAGACTTCATGTTGTTTCTTAAAACAAGAAGCTGGAACTCTTTCACCTTCATTTTTAAGCCTCAAATCACACTTCCTCCCATAGCCCCACAGATGCACATTTTACTTAGCTAAATTTGCACAGTGGACCAGGTTTACTTTGCTGACAAATACTGGATAAGTAATTATCTGCAGATAAGCATAATGCATTCTTCCCTCTTTCAGACACAGGAGAATAATAGCTTATGGAGAAGTTCTAGCAGGAGCATTCCCAAACAAGCTTAGTTTGTGCCTTATATATGGAAACTTTCATCTCTTTCCACAAATTCCAAACATGCTTTTAACTTTGGTTAAGATAAGCTCTCTGGCAAAATGCTACCACAGCTGCATGTGTGACTTTGGTCCCTCACTGCACTGTGACACGCCACTGTGAGCACCAGGTGCTTTTGCACTGCAAGTGCCTTCCTCTGCACAGAAAACAAATCCCACCTGCTCTAATTCCTTGAGAGTAGAACTACTTCCTCATCAATAC
>NW_005054310.1:8114436-8127228 GCF_000277835.1 Geospiza fortis | reverse complement strand
TCTTATTTTCAAAGTCAACACCACCTTGCTGTTCCCCCAGACTGAGCTATTTGTTCAATGATTCTTTAAGACTAATCCATTCCCTAGTCACAGATCTTTGGTGCCTTCTAACCTGCCTGTAACAATGCTGGCTTGTTTATTGTAATAGGATGTTCACTTGACTTCTGTGAAGTCTTTTTCAAACAGTAATCTTGCAACACTGGGGAAAGCAGCATAGAGCCCCACAGGTGTGCAATGCTTCTGAGGAGCTGACTCTCAACAGGAGAAGAGGGGGGAAAAAGGGTATCTGGATATATTTCTCCTGCCTTTTTTTTTCCTGAAATATGAGGTAAAATATTACACAAGAACTGAAAGACAAAGAATAAGATGTTACATGATGCAGTAATTATTTTTCTTCTTGGTGAGGTAGCCTTCCTCAATTCTTTTGTGGGGAAAAGTTTTTACTCTGGAATAGCATCAAATAAGCACATCCATCTTGAAACAACAAAAAAAATGGCCTTCTCCAGTGTTTAAATATACACTTCTAAAATGAAAATGCTGCCCACCATTAAAAGAGTTGTTTTTCTTTTTTTAAAGGAAGTTGCTACCAGTTTTTGGTAGTTTGTGCTGCCACTTTTGTTTTCTATTGCAGTCTCCATGGAAGGGCCCTCTCCTACCTTTTGGTATTTCCTCTGTGTGCTGGTTTTGGCTGGGATAGAGTTAAATTTCTTCATAGTAGCTTGTGTGTGGCTCTGTTTTGGATCTGTGCTGGAAACAGGGTCAGAAATATAGAGATGCTTTTATTATGGCAGAGTAAGGCTTACACAGCATCAAGGCAACCTTTTTGCTTTCTCACCCCATCCTACAAGTGAACGAGTTGGGGGTGCACAAGGAATTGGGAGGGAGCAGAGACAAGACAGCTGACTCCAACTGATCAAAGGGATATTCCACACCATATGGCATCATGCTGGCAATAAAAGTTGGTGTAAGAAGGAAGGGAGGGACATTTGGAGAGATGGCATTTGTCTTCCCAAGTCACCATTATGTGTGATAGGGCCCTGCTGTCCTGGAGATGGCTGAGCACCTGCCCACCCATGGGAAGTGGAGAATGGATTCCTTGTTTTGCTTTGCTTGTGTGCAGCTTTTGTCTTACCTATTAAACTGTCCTTATCTCAACCCAAGAGTTTTCTCATGTCTACCCTTATGATTCTCTTCCCAGTCCCACTGTGGGGGAGTGACTGAACATCTGCTGGTGTTTAATTGCTGACCAGAGTTAAGCCACAACACTCTGGATTATCATCCCAAACAACAACAATAAACAACTCTGGAAAAATTTTCTCAGCAGCTCAGTTTGTACCCTACTAATTGCACTGCCTTCTCTTGCACAGGTGGGACTGGGAGAAGTAAGAGATTAATTCAGGAATGAACCCAGCCATGGCAGAGCAATCCCCTTAATGCCCAGTAGATACCTGTCATGCAGCAAACATGAAAAAGTTCTCTATTTCAAAGAAAAAAAGGGGAGTGGGGGAAGATTTTAGGTTTTCAAGACACCTGTCTTTAACTTTAAATACCTTTAAATCCAGGGTCCTGGGCCTTCCTGAAACAGGAGACCCTGAACTACACCTTTAACAAACTTCTCTGGTATGTCCTCATGCAATGAATTTTGCCTATAACTCTAAGGTACACAGGGAAGCATTATCTTTATTGCTGCTTATAGCCTTTCCTTTTCTATCTAGGGACTTCTACTCCTGTTAAACCTCTCTCCCAACACAAAAATATTTAGCCTGCCTTCAGTGTGTTCTCTCCTGGCTTTTTAGGCTTCACTTTTGTTCCCCTCTTTCAAATCCTCTACATTTCCCACTTGTTTATTTCCAATCATCACTCCTCTTTACCTCTGCCCATAATTAAGGGTGAACACAGTCTTATTGTGCTTTAAATGTAGAGTTTCCAGAGGCAACCCATTTCCCACTATCACATCCTATTTTGATCATAGGCATGCTTTCCAAAACTATACCAAAGGGGTAACTGTATCTTCAAAACAGGTACTTGTGTAACACTACTTCAAATTATCCCTGCCAAAGACCAATACATTGCTCCAAGGTGAAATTCATCTACTCTTCCAGTGGTTTAGTGTTCTCCAGGGAATATGAAGCAATTTCAAATGGTAAAGAACAGAAATTCCCACTTTATTTGATAGTGGGAGGAGCTTTGAGGATTTTTTTGTTGCTGTTGGGTGGAAGGTACTCAGATTTTTGATAGCTTAAAGAGGTTTTCTGGCCTTAGAAAGTTGTGAGAGAGCACAGCAGTTAAACCACATACCAAACCATCCAGACTGTAAGTAAGTGAAAGAGAGGCAGTGTGCTTCATACCACATTCAAACAAAGTGAGAGTTTTTACTTGTAAACAAGGCAGTTGCAAACAACCTCTCAAACACCAGCCTGACTGAGCCTATAAATTTATAGGATTAGTATTGCAACATTTTGTTGCTACAGCATCATCTCTCCCAAGCATCTGAACTATTGTAACAGGATCAACACTTGAGGCAACTCAAGACAGGAGACAGAAGTGACTAATACTCCTTTTCAGTGAATTTGCTCCTACCTTGCAATCCTTTAGGAATGGAACCAAGCAGCTGTGTTACAGCTTGGCCAGGCACCTTTCCAGCAGTGCCTGCACACTCCCTCTCTTCCCTGGGATTCTGTGGGCAGCTGCCACCATGACCTCCCTGGCCCAGTGTCACTGCAGCCACATTGGCAAGAAAGGATACCAGAGGAACTTGACAGGGAGTCAAGGAAAAGCCTCAATTCACACAATTTCTCTAAATTGAAGAATCTCAAATTTGGTGCTTGAACAAAAAAAGCAATAAGTTAAGTCCTTTGACCTCATCCTTGCCAGAGCTCTTCACTACTGAGGGTTCAGGCAGTATTTGACCCCAAGACTAGGCAGACTTATTTTAAATTCTCCAACGAACAGACAAGACACAAACAAGGTATTTTCCTGCCTTAGTTTCCCATGGAAATAGAAAGCAGGCTGAGCTGGTGAGGGCAACGATTCCTTCTCCCCAAACAATGGCCATAGGGAGCATGGAACCTTTGGGGACAACTAATCTGTGTTTTGCCTCTCACACGACAGGCTGCTGCCCTCTGTCCCCAGGGCAGTGTGCTGTCCATGCCCACGCTGGCACAGGCTGCAGCACAGGGCTCCTCTCCTCCTGGGGGCTTCTGCCTCTGCCCCTCTCCAGCACCCAACAGCGTTTCCAACAGTTCACATGGCACTCCCACAGAAGTCCATCCTCTTGCTCCCTTAGCACTAAAGAGACGTGCCTTGAGGGAGAAAAAAGATCTCCAGATCATTCACTCCAGGTAGAAGCTGCAGCTTTTATTAGAGACAGCCCTATCCCTGGGCTGTGTTAAACCAGCCACACTGCCAGTCCCAGCAGCAGCTGTCACATATCAGCTGACAACACAATCCCAACACAAACCCCTGGGCCGCAAAGCCCCAAAGAACCATGGGCAGTGTGTGCTAAGTTGTTCCCTGCCCATGTTTATACACACACACCTGAAAGGATTATGCTCTTTCTCTCTTTCCATTTACATGCTCTTAGTTTCAGATTTCTAAATTATGCTGTGCAGCAAGAACTAGAAACTTACTGCTGGCTATGAGAGTTTCTTCTTCTCTCGATTCCAGTGCTTTTTCAAAGACAGATGAGCTGAGCTGCCAAAATAGTTCCTTCTCCCCTCTACGAAGGCACTTCACAGAACTAGCTTGCGATTCAGGAATCAGACACTTCTCTAAAACCAAGCAAGAATGGAATTACAGCTAATCACATTAGCCCACAACTTTTTTCCCCTCTAAAAGCAGGATTAAAGGCAGAGATGGGGAACTTCCCACATTCCCACACACCAGCTGCATTCTTCCAGACTCAGCTTGCTGAACAGCTAATAGAATTACCATCCATAGACCTAGGATTTTCAGGGATTACTCTGGAGAGGTTGCCAAAGGAACTAACCAGACTGTAATTCCCGGCTTTGCACCACCAGAAAGGGATAGAATGACCTTAAAATGACATTGAGAATTATCCCAGAGGGACCACGGCCTGAGGAAGTTGCCATCTAGATTTTGTAAGGGCTGTGGAGACATTGATCTTAAAGTTTATTGAGAAGAACAACAAAGTGAACTGCAAGCCCAGGTTTGGAGATGTGATTGATGAGAGGAGTGACAAGGCAAGGGAGAGGGGATTGCCCTCCAAGACTGATGCTGATAAACGTCTGTTTAAAGAGATCAGTGTACATTTTAATGCCTTATCCATTCCTGCATTATGGTTGAGAGCATGTATGGCTAAGTTCTAATCTCAAATTACTCATGAAAATAGCTGAAAAACATTTTTTTTTTGTTCAAAGGGGAAGATGAATGGGAGAAAATTTTCTATTTACATTCTTCAAAATATAAGTCACTCATATCAAGCCAAACATACATAAAACTTTGACCTTTGTCATGACATGAGCAGCAATAACCACTGAGGCTAGCTTTATGATTATTACTTTTCATTTCCAAACACCAAAATCTAAAGTCATACTCCATCCCCTCCATGGCACCACAAATACAATGCAGGTTTCACTGTACAACTTTTAAACTTTCTAAAGGATAAACATTGCAAGTTTGAACTGAAGAAATTAGAAGTTTTCTTTTTTCCCCATTTTTTGGAGAAATTTGATTTGATCTTTCTGAGTCAAGGACACCTACAAATAAGGTCAGCAAAGAAAAACAAAAACTAGTTCAGAGAAATCTAGTTTCAATTCCAAACTTTAGCATTCATTCATGAAACAAAGATTCTTAACACAAATTCAGAAGAAAAAGCACATTCTTCAAAATGAGGTTTCAAAACACACAAGCAGCAATTTAAAGATCCTAGCTTTACTGCACAGGCTTCTGCAAAGCATCACGTACTGCTGAGCAAATTAAAAACCCAAGGCCCTCCTCCTCAGGCTGCCAAGGCACTTGCACAGACTTAGAGCCATGGAATTAACAGGGGGAGGGATGCAGTGGGACAGAGGAAAAGGCACTAACCCTCCTCTCCCCACGGCCACTGGAGGCAAGGGAGGTGCAACTCTTTGCACTCCAGGGTAGGAGCAGAGCTGTCCAGCTGCTTCATGAGCCTGGTCAGCAAGGCAGGGACAGGAGTGCAACATGGGGGTCCTTGCCTTGGAAACTGATCATCCAGTGCAACCCTGAACCTGCTGAAGAGGACCCTGCTGTCATGTACAAAGGCTGGGCCTGAATCAATTTAATCAATTTAAGGAGTGCTCCTCCCAGCCAGAAAGAAAAAGGTTGGTGCCCATTATTAAGTTTCACAGCTTATTGCCCTCTCCTCCCCGGACAGGCAGCAGAGAGAATGAATAAAAAAAAAAAAAAAAAAGTCCGCAACCAACAATAAAGTAACTTCCCTCAAAAGAGAAGGGGAAAAGAAAAGAATAATTTTTAAATTTTTTTTAATACTAGTGGCACTTAGCTGGAAGGAGGGCAGGGGAAATGTTGCCCAAACCCACCTTTTCAACAAAATATCCATGAGCTCGCATGGTGATCTGCCACATCTGGAAAACACAGGGATCTCTGATGAACAGCGAGGTAACTTATTTTGTCTCTTCACAAGACATCTGCACAAAATGGAGCACTGCTCAAGTTACAAGAGCTGGAGATGTGTCCTCAGTCCCACCTCTAATGTTAAACTCTACCAAGGACCAGATTGTTAGTTATGACTGACAGGTATTTTACAGCATTACAAACATGCACTACGCATCATCTGTTTCTGAGGAGGTCTCTAACACATACCTAAAGATAGAAAAATCATGCTTGGCCTAAATGAATCAATGTTGGCAGGGGAAAAAAAGTGATCTGCTGCAGAACTTGGCTGGAGATGGATCTTTTTTGCTCCTTGCAGGGAGTTTGGAAAGCAGAAATTATCATAACAGGACACAAAGGACAGAGAAACAAATCAGGGAAATCCAGAAGGGCTCACAGTGGGGAGCAGAGAAGAGAAAGGAACTCACCTCTTGTCTGTACCTTTATGCAAAGGACTAGATACACAGACAGGACAGCACAAAAGGCACTTAGATAAGGACCAGCAGATGAAATAAAGGAAGAAATTAACTGCAAAGACTTTGGAACCAGAGCTGTGCCTATAAAGGGACAATCTCACTGACCTCTAATGCCAGTCCAAGGACATTTTGCCGCAGGATTTCTGGAGCAGTGGTATGCAGGACATCAGATGCAATCAAAGCTCAGTGTATTTGTACCCTTATTGTAGCAGGATACTACCATGGAAAGCATAAGCACAGTGGCACATGGTCTTCTACTCTTCCCTCCCCTCACCCTTTCTCCCTGAAATCAGGCAAAAGCTGGCTGTCTCAAATCACAGTTTCAGTGTCACTATTGTTGCCTGCAAAAGAACCTGAACAGTATCAAAACAGTCAGTAAAGATCAACTACACCTTAGGGCAGCACTTCAGAAAGAAGAAAGGGGGAGGGAGGAAAAAAAAGATATTAGAAGTGGTTATCCACCTTTAAGCCACAGTCACCACCTGGACCTCAGACCTGCCCTCGTAAGAGGGGAACTGCAGAGCCCACAGGGTCTGACATTGCCCACAGAGTTGAAAACAAGCTGGCATTACGACAAATGACAGTGGTGGACAGATAGATCTCTCCACACCAGAGGAGGGAGAGGCTGACATGATATTGGGGGACCAGACCCATTCAACTCCTGCTTGTCTTGGAGATGGTGCATTGAGGTCCCCATTTGGGCCACACAAGATTTTCACTTCTATCAAGCCAGAGGTTCTCTGCAGACACAGCACTGCACATACCCCTCTATCTCAAGCAGCTCAAGACTCCCTCAGCAGATTCTCTCCCCCTTAAGCTTCACTGTGTTGAATACAGATCCCAAACAAAGAGCAAAGCTCTCAATTTGCCACCCTACTTCATGCCAAAAAGCTGCCTGCTGGTCACAGCCCCCTAAAATCTCTTCTAATTTCAGTTTCTTTCTTAAATCAGTGTGATTGCTAAGTTATGTACAGGGTCCATATTTTGGCATTCCCCAATTATGCACTGACCACAACTCTCCTGCACTATCTACTGCACTTGCTAATGTTGACTGCCTCAGCGTGGTGTTATTTTTGTCCTTCCCCCACTCAGACTCCAGAAATTAAACCATGCTGTGATCAAGAACCACAGACATCTCTTTGGCTGGATTTATGCTAGCACTGCTTCCCCCAACAAAATACTTTGTGCTGTATTTATGTGGAGAATGTTAAACTCTCCAGACAAACACCTGCCTTACATACAGTATTGGGAGGAGGAATCACACCTGCCTGCAGCCATTTTATGAGCTTCACCTACTGAACAGCTCATGCAGCATCAACCACTTAGCAACCATGGCACTTATAACCCCAAGCACAGCTGGCAGCATCTACTAGACAGCAAGTGTGCTGCTGGATGAGGGAGATAGTGGTGAGGAAGCCAAAAGGCTTCAATGGAGCTGCTGGCTATCTCCTACTTGCTGGACCCTCTAATTACCATTCCATAAAGCTTCCAGTTGAATTTGAGGGGCAGAGCAGCTCAGCACAAGCTGGGATCTCTCTCACCAGCTCTGCTCCCTGTTTAGTGCCCCAAGCACTTGAAACTGTGACCTACTCCACCTGACCTCTGATCGGGAAACCACTCTGCATAATGGGTGTATTATACCTGGACATCTCAAACATACCCTACCAAGTAAATGTGACTGGTCTAATGGGAACCAATTCTTAGAAGTCACCTTTCTCTTTCTGTTTAACAGGAAGGAAGAAAAAAATCATTAGAGACAACAGAAGGCACAACTAATACGAAGGTGCTGCTGTCCAGTAGGACCTTTTGCCTTTTACAGTTCAATCAGAACAGAAATCCAAGGGGAAGTGGTTAAAGATGCAGGTTAGATGTAGTTCAGCAGCATCTATCTCCCTTGCAAATGCTGCTCCATCACAGATATAGCACCTACTCCAGCCTCATGCCACAGCAAAGCAGCTACGTCTGCTCTGCCTAAATTATCTCTCTGCACTCATTAACAGCACTCCCCCACTCCAAATCTTGAGATTCAGTTCACAAAGCTGACTTAACCCATTCTTAAACCCACAAACCATATTTCTTTCTCAAGTGGCACCCAGATCCCATCAGAGGAATGACCTGTGCATTGCAGCACTGCCTCCTTTCAAGGTCAAGCTGAGCATGTTTCATTTGATCACATCCACAGGCTCCAAGCAGTTCACCCCGAGGGGCACAGCCCTGTCAGGTTACTCTATGCCTGGTGATAACCATGCCAAGCCACTCCCACTTACACCTATCCCAGGTGATGCAGCTGCAACAGAGACAAATGAACAAGCTGGAGTGTTTGCAGGTCCCATCTGCTGACTGGCACCTGTGCCAAGGCAGAAGGTCCAAAGGAAGGCTGTCTGGGAGGATACAGTCGTGCTCTGCTGGCAGAAGCCAGGACCATGCTCAAGCAAGCCTTTCAGAAACATCTGAGACAACACTAGTCTTAAGCCTCTGAGGGACTAGCAATGTGAGACAGCTTCGAGGGATAAATTTCATACTTGTCCCATTAGGAATCACGTTTGTGCAACTTAGATAGTTGCACAAAGTACCTGAGCACGATTTACCTTTTTTATGCTCCTTCTATTTTTCTCCTTTTACCCCTGTAAGTTCTAAGAAATCAGAGGCCACATAGGAAAAAGCCAAGTACACAACAGCAGGAAAAATAACTGTGTCATCAAAACACAGAACCTAAAACTTGAGATTCATTCTCCACATTCATGTCAAATTTCTTGCCAAAACTTATTCTCACAGCTGCATTTTTTTCACTTGGAAGAACCAATACATTTACACATGTACATTCTTCTCCAAGGTTATTCTTAAATTATTACTTTCAATGCCCTTGGCAGATTAGAGGCATTACATAAATATTAGATGCTATAGCATACGGTCTTAAACAAGGAAAGGGACTTCTGAAGCTCTTAAAATTATCATGAGGTTTCTGTAGGCAGCTTTATATGAACCCAGGCTTAAACAAGAGACAGGCAATATGCATTAAAGTTAACATTACAATATGCATAGAAGAATAATTCCTACAGAGGAAAACTGTTCCGTTGTCTCTAGCTACATGTATGGGACTTGAATTTTTAGTGCATTCATCAGATCCTACTCTGTCTTATGTTCTGAACTACAAAAAGAATAAAAGAAAATATTTTCATCTAGACAAAGAGAATTGCAAACAGTTTTTTAAAAAGTTTAAAAAGGAAAGTAATTCATTATTTCTGTGTACATAACCTGACAACCAAACAGAACAAGATAAAAAAAAGTATTCCTTTCCCCACGAGTCTCATCCTTCTGAAATTTGTACCAAACAGAACACACACAAGAAATGTGTTTACAGATGGGGTATGAGTCATGCTCCCAGGTGAGGCTTAGAAAGACTACCACTTCCAATTCACAGGAGCAGGACTGTGGTGGTGTTATCTTCCATTAATAAGAAGCAATGGGGATTAGAATAAGCGATCAGTAGTTGCAAGCCCTGTGCTATCCTCCAACATCAAAATATTCAACTCAGGACAAGCATTTTCTCTGTTTTGCCTTGCCTCAGCTCACAGATGTGTTAAGCTTTCACCTGCTTCATAACAATATTGAAATGCTTAGCATTTTAATAAATAGTTTGGTCTAGACAGAGCATGAAAGGTAGATGAATACTTCTGTGTTATCTTAACTCACCGAAGTGTTTATGATCACTGAGAAATGCTGGAAAGCATTTTAACAAAAACCTCCAGTTAATTCTCACATACATTCATTTGCTACAAACTGAGTAACAGAGCATGAGAAAACATGATGCAATATTATCAGCCTTACAAAAAAATCCAGTACTTTGAGAAGAAAAAAAATCCATAAACTGCTCCCCATCTTCATTTTGAACTATAACAACTTGCCACTGTACTAGTGCTGGAAGGACACGGTCATCACACTTCACCTACAACTCTGCATTCATTATGGGTCAGTAGCCACCAACACCAAGAGGAAATGTAATTTCTACTGCAGACCCACAGAGCAGAGAAACCACAGTATCACTGAAATGTAACATTACGGAAAAACAGCCCGGACTTTGTCTCCTCAAACAAAAGGCACTGCAGGGATAATAAACTGACTTTTTAAGCCAAGAAACACACATACCAGTAAAGTTCAGTTTCTGGAAACCTATTATAACTCAGAACTGCAAAGGTGTCTGAAGTGTCATTTATAATTTTACAAATAATAAATTAAAAAGGCGGGCAAAATTGTCTCTTGCATGAGGACACAGACAACGTACAATCGAATCTTTCCCCCTGTCCCTTAAGTGTATTTGATAGTACCTTTTGAAGTTCTCCAAAGAGATGGCAGAAAGGCAAGAGCAAAGAGAAGAACACGTGACACAGAAGCAACCAGCTATGGTCCCATCCCCAGGATTCATACAGTTTAGAAAAGCAATGATAGTACTGGATTCTGAACTGTAGGAATAGACATTCAAAATGGATGGAAAATGACTAAGCTTGTTTTTCTGCCACAAAATGCTACTCAGTTGCAGTTTCTCTGCAACTCCACCAGCATGAGCAGCAGGCTAGTTCTTTGTCATTTGCAAATTTAGCATTTACTTTATCATGCCATATGTAGTCAAGAGAATTCAGCTAGGAGAGGCAGGCTCTGCTCCACCCTGTTCATCCTCTGCCTTCACAGAGGAAGATAAAGCAAAGAGGAAAAGGTGAAAAATAATCTTCTGGGTAGAGTTTAGATGCAGTGAATATCATCTGGGTCATTTCACGTTTCATACTCTCTGCTCCTGCCTTTACTTTGCCAGTTACTTTCAGAGTTGAACGCTGGGGCTGCTTATCAGCAGTGCCGCAGGGAAGCAGCAGAACACACTGAAAACAGCACAGGAAGGGACCAAACCAGAAACTTCCCTGCCAGTAACAGGGCAGTCCAAGCAGAAACTCAAGAAACAGCTCGTGGTTCAGGCAGGGAAAGCTCTAGAGGAGATCCCAGTGGCCTCGGGAGTGCAGCTGCTTGCAGAGGGAGGGACAAGTAAATAAAGTGCAAGGCAGGATCCCTGCCACCCTCCCTTATTCAAATAAGTCACTTAACTTTCCAGAGAGCAGCAAATCTCCTTACTCCTGTGGATTAAAGGCAGAGTTAAAAGAACGTTTGTTAACAGACTACCCTCTCCCAGGGTCATTCCTGATGCATGCCAGCTAACCACATGCACAAAACTAAGTTAAGGGCGCCCTTGATTAAAAATGAAAAGTTTCTATCTAAATAAAACAATACCTTTTAAAGACAATTAACAAGCTTACTGGATGTGGGATACAATTTTAATTTTGCTTCTTTGGAGCCTGACGAACATTAGACAAGTGTCTGAGGTATAAGAATATCTGTTTGAAACATGGCCTTTTGCCATCCTGTATGAGGTGAAATGAAATTCAAGGTCTCAGGGCTCCCTAGCAAGGAAGAGACAGCAGGACAATCGTTTCAGAACACAACCTTTAGGCTGCTCACTGACTAAGGAGAGCTGAGTCCCTATGGGATTCCCACTAAAATGTCAGGAAGCAACGATATTGTATCCCAGTACCAAGTATGTTTCTGAAGATTTCATTTGCCTGCCTACATGGTTTTTTGTAATGATCACTCCAATAAAAGAGGGAAAGTTAATAATAAAAAATAAAGGTTAATTTACATTTCACTACATAATAGCACAGAGCTAAGTAGGTAATTTTAAAAATAAGTTAAAATATATGACATGAATGAATAATATTGCAAAATAGCCATTACAAAAAATGTTCAGTACAAGAGGAGGAAGAAAGTGGAGTGAAGGAGAAATGCTTGTTCCAGGGCAATAAGTCAGATGAGCAGGCCCACACCACACAGATTATAGGGAAAAGAAATAGTCAACAGGGTGAGCTACTTTGTCAATATGTTGTTTAGTAAGAAATACCAATCCTGCAGAATCAAAGAAACAAGAGGAATCCCCTAAAAAATTGCATATTTTGTGGACACAAACTGCTTCAGTCTGGTATGGGAACCAGGTCTAACCCCAAAATGCCTTCTCCAGCTTGGATGAAACACCAACATGACAACATCAAGGAACTTCAGTATAATCTGTAAACTGACATGTTTTACAACTAAAGAACATGAACTTTACAAATGCTTTCCTGAAACTCAGCCTCCAGGTGACCTATTCTCAGAGCCAGTATTTCTTCCTAAAGATAGTGAGACAGATGCTGCTGCTGGGTGTGGAACATAAATCCACTGACTCAAACCCTGCTGTGCAATGGCTCACAACACCAGGGCAGATACAGTACACACAGATACAGGTGGCACACACTCTCCTTACACCTTCTGGGCCAATCTCCACCTTCTAAGTCTACAACAAACCTCTCATTAGCTTCAGGAAGTAAAAATCCCTGTGTCCATAGGCATCCCAACCAACAAAACACTGCAATCACTTCTGCTGATTTGCTAAAACATGAAAACACAGAAAAGGCAATAAGTCAGGGAAGCTGCACCTTGGCACACTGCAGGTATGGCAAGTCTTCTCTCGTGTGTCACACCAAAGCAAACTAGCAAGATGTGAGTTAAATAGCTGACCTTTGTGTTACATCACAAGCTGCTTGTGAGGACACCAAACTTCCTCCTAACATTCTTGTAAGTGCTCACTTGTATTGTAACAAAAGGCAAACATTGTTCTGATAGTTTCCTTAATATAGACACTAAC
>NW_005054310.1:8112363-8114426 GCF_000277835.1 Geospiza fortis | reverse complement strand
ATAAATAATAATAAAAAATAATTCCCTGCTTTCCCCAAGCCAACAAACTTCAGAATATGGATAATAGTAATTTCATCTTCCTGGTGCTTTTCCCATTTCTTTTCTTTATGTAACTCAACCCTGTTTCAAAAGAAAAACATAGTTTCAATACATATCTCCCAGCAAGTCTTACAATTATTTTCAGAAAGCCTGGTATGGGTAAAAAAAAAAAGTTCGTATTTGGCAAAATCTGAGTTTGTCCATATTTTCTTCTTTTCCTTTATGCTTCAATGCTTTGCCTTTGGAAATCAATGCAATTTTGGTGGCACTGCTTTCCTCTCAGCTTCTCCACAGCAAGCATTTGAGGTCTTCAGGTTACAATGAACCCCAATTTTGGAACATCATATACATACTTCTGGGAAGGGGGCAGTAACTCATTCACTAGTTCTCTCTAACAAGTACCACCTTTCCCACAGATCTGTTTCACCAGCACTAGAGCCAGTAACTGCAAGGGAAGGGGATGAGATAAAAAACTGAAACCAACCAAACAAAAACAAACAAAAAAACCCCACAACAACAAAAAAGCTACCAGAGACAAAGCAAAAAGGCAACTTATTTTCACATAGATAACAACAGGAACTGAAAAAGCTAGTGACTTTTTTACGCCTCCCAATTAACCAAGCTGCTCAAAGCTCAAGAGGGAAGAGCAACAAGTATATGAAATCAATCCTGGTGTGTTCTGCTTTCATGACCACCAGAGCAATTTACTTTATCTCCAAATACTCTCTCACATCAGGTTTCATCAACAGGGTCAATGAAACCTTCCCTTTCCAGCAGCTACATTTTTCTGCCCCAGCAGTCTCAGGTGAAGCTCATGGGATGCACATACCTGGGAGCCAGAGAACCTCCCTTCCACTTAGTCACCAACCTGCTATTACAGTTACTTGCTGAAAGCCACAGAACTTGACCAAAGCTGAAAATAGCAGCATGTACTTATTTTGGTAACGGGCTTTTTAAGGGACCATTATAGTGGCAGAACAATTAGAGCTTACTTTTAAATATTTAAACTTACGGTTCTTGGGGAATTTGCTCAATAATTCAATTCTTTATTAATCTGAGGAGAACAATCCAATTTAAAATTCTTTAAATTTTTCATTAAAATCTCTCTTTAAATCTCCCATTTCAGCATCCCAAATAATGTAACAACCTCTTAAATAAAGCTAGTGATTGCTCATTAACAATGTGAAGGCTTCACTGTAGATTTTGCAACAGCTTTTTGGGGAATTCATACATGTCTAAAGAGACTATACAGAACACTTGTGGTCTGAAAGGGCTAACTTAGTAACTTTAGGAATCTCTGAGTTGGTAGCAACAACGGATGGCCAGACATGCTCAAGACTTAGAAGCAGTAACAGAAAGAAACCAAATACTGAATCCTGCACCCAGAATCCTTAAGGAAAACAATGTGCCTACCGATAAAGGCATCAAGTGCAAGGACATGCCTTGCCTCTGCAGCTACTCCCACTGCCAGCTGGATGCATCCAAAGGAACACTGCCTTTCGCCTGGCTGGCAAGGCTACAACCAGGTCCTGATCAGACACCCTCTAAAGTAAATACCATTATATGAGTGAGTCAGGGCAACAAACCATTTGGAAAGCCCGGTTTGGGGCTTAGCCAATGGATTTTTTTTTTCTTTCAGTTTGGAGCCTGTGGTCCTCAAGCATCTCCCCAAACTGAAAAGCATTTTGAGAGATATGCGACCAGTCCCCACCAGCGAGCGCAACGGCTGTCAGGTCCACAGGAAGGTGCTCCAAACTCCACATATTCCACCATTCCTGGGCAGCGGGAAACATTTACACACGCACAAACCAAACCGGGTTTCCTACCAAAAACCCTTTTTATTCCAGGGTCAAGGACCGAGACGGCTGTTCAGTACCCGGCGGGTGTCCCATCCTTGGCCCCTGCGCCCCTGGGGCCGTCACTACGGGTAGGGGAGCCCGGTGCTGCCCTGGGCATCCTTCGCCGACCCGGGTACCGGCCACCCCCGCGGGGACATTCAAGGGCAGCTGACGGTCTGCATCCTC
>NW_005054310.1:8078642-8111472 GCF_000277835.1 Geospiza fortis | reverse complement strand
GGGCAGTGCTCGGAGTCGCTCGGGTCTCCCCTACCGGGGGCTGGGGATCGCCGCCCGCAGTGCACTGCCCCTGCTGCCCCTGGGCTGAGCCAGCGCCTTCCCAGCGCCGGCAGAGCCCGCTGATCCTGCGGGACAAGACTCCACTTGGAGGGTTTACTTGCCTTCTGCTCAAACACGCCAAGGATATTTTCCCCAGGAAGCCATTAGTTCGAAAAAGAACCTGGGACAGTGGCCGAAAGCGAGCCCTGCTGCCCGCCTGCCGTGGGTTCCCAGGCTGCCCGGGGAGTCGCGGGCTTGCCCGTCCGCCGGTCAGCGCTGACCGCAGCCCCCGGGCTGCTCCGCGCACCTCCAGGCGTTCAGGATGCTGTCATGGAGCAAAAGTGAAAGGACGGGGCCAAAAATATTCAAATTTGCGGACGTAGATGTTTTAAACCCTTCTTCTCTTGTTGTGGTTTTTTGACCATGTCATACTCTTTCAAATAAAAAAAAAAATTAGGAGGTCTGTTCAATGTGGTAGTCGCCCAAATATGTGGAGGGGTTGCAGATTTGGCTGTGCCAAGCTTTAAGAAAATGTAGAAATGGAGCAGGAGCATACAGGGAGTCTGTCCTCTGAAGCAAGGCTTTGTCTGAGCCCTGTGCTTCTGCAGCCCTCCTGAGAGCAGTAAATCTCACTGAAAGGCAATGACCTGCGAAATGAATGGGGTAGGTACGGCAAACCTTGAGAGTAGTGAAGTGCTGGAACTTAAACTTTGCAGTCCATTGGACCCAAAGACGTTGAAAAATATCATTGACTAAAACTCAAACAGAGAGAAAGCAGCGTTTGTCCAACCCCATACTGCAGTCACTAGTCTACGCAACATAAGGGAGAAATGTGTAGTAATATGTTAGAGTTTAAATTATTATCTCTGCTAGATGACAAGGAAAAGCCCAGATGAGACATATGGGGAGACAGCTTAGCAGCTCAGCACTCAAGACAGATCTGTGCAGTTTGAAATGTATGGATGCTTACCTTGGGTACAAGAATGCTGTAAGGATACAGCAGTACAACAGGAGGGATATGGCCTCTTCATGGTTAAAAGTACAGAGATGCCTTGATTTCAGTTCTCTGGGAACAGGATCATGTTCACTTTTGAGTCAGAAGTGAAGCTTCACGTCTCAAAGGAAGTAATAATCAGTCCCTGCAGGGCTTAGCGAGTTCCCCATATCTCCCAGTGATCCACCTGGTCCAAGCCAGACATTTTTCTTGGTGGCAGGTAGACCTTTAAAGGTTTGAATATTGAGTTCCAATAAGATTTTGAGCCTGAATTCTCTATGCAAATGTTTGAAAATCGACTGTCTGTCCTTCTGTAATCCCATGACTAATGCAAAAGAAAGATGTCAGGTTGGAGATTTTTTAAAATGTTAACTTACATGTGACATTGGAGTAAATCTACTTTTCTCTCTGAATGGGTAACCATGCTGGGGAGTGAAGCTGTGTGTGGGCCAGAAATGCATTCATATGAGCTCTTTGAAGCATCTGAATTATGCCACCTTGCCATGCATCATATTCAGCATTCAACAAATTCAGTAATTTTAATCATAATGAAAACAGATTGGAGATTACTTCTGAAGATCATGTCCTCCAGCTCCTTTTCAAAGCAGGTCCAACTTTAAAGTTATGTTATTTTCTCCAGAAATTTGTCCAGTTGAGTTTTCAATATTTCCAAGTATAGATTTTCAAGGATAATGATAACACAGCCTCTCTGGGCACCAGTTCCAATATTCAACCACCCGTTCATTAATTTTTTCCCCTGCCGTCTGTTTGGGATTTCTGTTGTTGCACATTCTGTTTGTTGCCTCATCACTCTTCACCTTTGAGAATACCTCTGAGATTCTTTCCTCTTTGTACTGTCTTATTAGGTAGCTGAAGGCAGAACTAAGGTTTCTTCACCTTAGCCTTGCCTTCTAAAAGCTGAACAAATCCATTTCTCTCAGCATCTTCTTGAGAACCTTGGTGACCCACTGCTGGACTCACTCCAGTAGTTCAGCTGGGGAGCCCCAAACTGGACACAGTTCTCTCACAAGTGCCATTCAGAGGGGTGTGATCACTTAATACACCCCAATATGTGCAAAGGCACGTTGATGACTGATACTCACTTTATTGCCTGCCAGGATCCTCAGGCTTTTTCCTGCAAAGATGCCTTCTTGACTGTCGGCCTTCTGCATAGGTTTTCCCCATCCCAGTTGCAGGACTTTGCTCATGTTCTTGGTGAACTCCAGCAGGTTCCTGTTAGCTCATTTCTCCAGTCCTGCCCTCCAGCTATCAATTTATTCCACACAACCAAGAGGAAAGGAGACAAATACTTATAGTCAGAAAAAGATTCTTAGGGCTATCATAATGTTTCTGTAGGTATTATTTTTATATAGAACCATAGAATATTTCAAATTGGAAAGAGCCCATAAGGATCACGGAGTCCAACTCCCTGCTCCTTGCAGTACTACCTAAAGCTAAACCATGTGGATAAGAACACTGTCCAGATGCTCCTTGAGCTCTGACAGGCTTGATGCCATGACCAGTTCCCTGGAGAGCCTGTTGCAGTGACCAAACACTGTGAGAACTTTTCCTAATGTCCAGTCTGACCTTACCTTGATGCAGCTTCATTCCATTTCCTTGTGTCTTATTTTTACTTTTGTAGCTACTTTTTTAAAGAACTATAAAAAATCACTTTAAATAAAGAAAATGTTTGCGAAATGAAATATTCACTTGGCTGTAAAGATTCTGGTTCTAGCTTGTGAGTACTTGAGCAGAAAGTATTATATGTGGAATGGTTGGAAGCGTATCCAATGAAAGTGCATTGAGTCGATATGTTTAAAATTTTTCTGATAATAAAAATATTTCTGGTGCAAGCTGTTTTTTCTTTCATTTGCATAATATGGCAATGTTTGGGGCTCTCTGCCTCACAGGAATGTGGAATTTATTTCAACAGTGTAACTCTTAATAGCTTGTACCTTGTTTATACCTTATGTTGCTTGCTTACTTGAAGGTCTTTTTCCTGTGCTTTTCATGCTCTGAATAAAGGCAATAAAAATCTCCCAAAGACTTTGGTGAGAGAAGAAGTGGGTCTGATGTGTGATGAATGCTCCATTTCTGCAGGTTTGAACTTTTGGGTCATGTTATCACAGATGTAGTCAATGTCCACAGGTGTGAACTGAGCTGCGGAACAAATTCGGAGAGCGTGTCAGAATAGGTGCCTGACATTATCGGATGAAGCTGTATATGTAGGGGGAAAAAAGCTTTGACAAAAGAATTGGTTGCATTTCTCTGTTAATTCCCCATACAAAAAGCACTGAAAACCTTATTTTTGCATATGATTCTGCTCAGGAAGATTACCACATCATGTGGTGATCAATGAAGTTATTCTTACCTTTTCAAAAGGACTGTGCAACCTTTAATTAGCATGAGGAAGCTCTTTTTCTCTAGAGAAAGGCCCTTCAGAAGCACAGTGCCTGAAGCATCATAGTGATGTGGAGGACAAAATGCCTCTTATTAAGACATCAATCCTACTTCCAGCAATACCCAATCTCTGTTTGCCTGCAGCAACCCCCAGCATTTCCAGGCTTATCAGAGCTGATGAGATGGAAGCTGTTGGTGTTCTTGCCAGTTTGCATGAGAAGCACCAATTAAGCTTAAAAATAAATAAATGTTAGCAATACTTGAAGTGGTATATTTCCTCTGCTATACCTGATGTCTACTGCACCATCCTCTAGTCAATATTAATTTCATACACAGATTTCCTTTTGAGAGACTTCTGCAACTGAAGCTCAGAGAGAGCATCTCCATCAGAACATGATTAGTGTGATGGTCCCAAGGCTTTGTGGTCCAATCCGGTCCCCCACAGAGCATGAGCTGGGTAGTCCAAATGAAGGCTGCTATCCAAAGAGTCAAAATCCACAAAATGTTATCAGGGCCAAGCCCTTGTATATGAAATTTAGGGTAAAATGTTCTTTTTCTACTGCCATCCTAACCACAAAGTGACCAAAACCCAAAAGTATTTTTGCTTTGTCAGGCTACAGGGACTATAGCTGGGTTTAGCTTTCATGGCCAGGTGCTCTTCATCTGCAGGTTGTCCTTTAAGTATTGTATCAGAGACCTGCTGAAGCACTGGGTGGCTTGGGGACATGGGAAGGGCAGGCAAATATACAAAGTTTCTTTTAGACTGGTGTGAAACTAGTTGTACACATGGGGTTCTTGCTAATATGCAACATGGGCACATCAGGAGACCTGGCTGGCAGGCAGGAACAGGAGCTGGGTGTTGTCTGCTCCACTCCTATCTCCACACATGTGGAGAATTACCTTTGTTCTTGGTCATGCTGAGTGGCTAAACCCCTGTACTTTTAGGGATCCAAAGACTAGAAATTCTTTCATCAGCACGGCTTAACTGAGAAGGTATTTTCCTAGCACCACTGTTTTACTGAATCAGGATGGCTTTAACAAAGCAGGGGCTGGGGCCCTGAGTTCCCACTTCTCAACAGAGCCTCCCCCTCCTGCTTTTGCAGACTCATTCTTTCTGCACCTTCCCAGAAGTATTTTGGAGGCAATACGAAGAGAAGGCCTGTTGTAGCCCTGTCTTTACCCAAAAATATTTTGTCCAGCTGAGTGGGAAAAGTATTCATGCCAGAAAAGTGGATACTTCTCACAGTGGAGGACTAATAAGTGCAACATTATGAGCTGTATGAAAGCAGCCTTCATTTACATACCTAGGCATAAAAAAGGCTCTGAGGAGGGATCTTAATTGACTAGTAATCACAGCAGAAGATGTCATAAAATAATAACATTTCTTGCAATCTATATAAATATAGATACTTCAACATAAGCTGCCCACAAGCCTGCAAGTGTCACATTTGCCAAAGGCTACAGAATTACTTTTTCTACAAGAATCTACCTGCAAATATCCTAAAAATAATTTTCTAATTTCACAATAAGCATCATCATTATGATTTTGCTTCTACAGTCTCTTCTTACTTTCCATTATCTGTTCCTTTTGAATGCCTGTAGCTAAATCTGCTAATAATGGGATGGAATAGGGATTAGTTTGTTTATGTGCTTCTGTTGGCAGCTTTTCATAGGGGAGGTGGAGCAAGATGATTATATCCTCTCTGGGGCTCCTTTGCCCTGGCTCTTGTGAAAGAATATCTTGCCCTGATGATGTTGTGAGCTGCTTCAAAATGTCAGCAGCAGCAACACTTTTGCTCTCAGTCTCAGCAAAAAAAAGCTGAAAGTAATCAAATAGATTTCAATGCAGAGACAGCAGGAAAATAAGCAGGTAAAAGGGCATGTAGGTGTTTGTAGGGGTGGGGGACAGTACTAAAAGCTTGACTGAGTACAGACACCTGTACTTCAGCTACCTCAACGTTTCAGATCGAGTGGGAGCATGTTTCAGAATACAAGGGAGTCTTGACTGGTGCCTGGGTTAAACATGGGTTAAACACACAGGGAAGTGATTTGTATGTACCACATGGAAGGGAATTTTTGAGTAACCTGCCAGCTGCCTTCACTGCAGACACTCCTTACATGGCGATGTGTTGCAGGGATGTCTCAAGATTAAGCAGGATGGGCAAGTGAGGGGCTTCTTGTCTGCTGGTGGTGGCTTAGGAGCAGATGGTGAACAGGAACAAAGATTCTGTCCCTACATTTGAGCTGTGGCTTCTGCTGCACAAGCTTTCCTGCAGTTCAGGCCAGCCAGGCACTGGCTTTCAAATGCATATCAGCCATGGTCTTGTTGGCAGCATGGTCAAACTTTAACCATCATGCTTAGAGTTAGGCAGTGCTTTTTAAAATATTTTTTTATTAATTAAATAGACAGTTCTGGCAGAACTTGAAGGTTTGAATATCAGCTTGGATACATGAAATCCCAGGTGTCTTGTGTGGTACTCATTCTCAGATAGTTTTGCCAAGGAAGGAAGTAGGATATTTGAGCAAGTTGTCAAAACTCCAGGGTCCTACACTTCAGGCTGAGTTTAACAGATGTGTTATGTTTTCACAAATCACAGTTGCAGCTATAGTGAATGATGGCAGAGAAAGTTAAAGACATTATATTACTTTTGCACTTAGCTCTTAGATTGCTGCACATCTTCTGTAAGCAGGAATATGAAAACTATTTTTCTCATTCCTTTTTTGTGTTCTTTCCTGCATTGGTCTGTGGTGTCTGTGGCCCTGTATGGTCAGTCTGATTATCTGCTTTCCCAAATACATGACATTCTGATATTAATATACTGGCATTCAGTCTGGTACAACTAATATATATGGAACCTTGTCAATAGACAACAACAACAACAACAAGAGCAGCAAGGTTTTAGAATTTGTTGGCACTTCCAAAATTTTGATGAAGAGGTAAAAGTGAGTATATAAATATTTATTGAAATGTGTTAGAGTAAAAAAAAAAAAGCTCTTCTGGTTTAGTTGTGAAACAAGATACTAGAAATTTTCTTCATTCTTCTACGGCATCCTTCAAAGGTCTCTTGTATCTGCTTCTTTTTCTGCAAAACCCTGTGCCAGTAGTGTGGGACATAAAGCATTTAAGCCTAGACAAGCACATGGCTCTTTTTCTCCCCTGCACTTGCTTTATAATTTGAGTGGTCTCTTTTATTAATGGTCATGACAGTTTTATTTAAATTAATTCTTCCTCACCATGTTTTATTTATGGAGGGGTTTGGGGACTAATTTACCTTTGTTTTTTGCTTATTTTTTAACAGATTAGAAGCTATGTCTTTTGAAAATCTCCTGCAGAGTGTTTTAAAAAACTAGTAGTAGTAGTAGTAGTAGTAGTAGTAGTAGTAGTAATAATAATGGAATATTTCTCTTCATGCTTCTTCCTCAAGGCACAAAAATGTAACTGTTATATCTGCTTCATTTCTCCCAATTTGAACTGATTTAGTGACAAAAACCCAGGGCTCAATTCGGCACTACAGTGCTGCCAGTCAAGGGACAGACACGTGAGAGCGTTAGCAATGTGCCAGTAATGGCCATCCTGAGTATAGCAACACTCAGGAGCTTCACTGGTTGAGAACTGGACCCATGTCAGTTGTGCTGTAATGCAGCACTCAGGCTAACTTGAGGGATCTTCCAAGTTCACAGAAACCATGCTTCTTCAAATGCTCTCAAAAATGAAGAAAAACAAGCACTGACCACTGAAGAGGTTGCATTGGGGGAAGTCAGTTCAGTTCTGGAGTGAGCTGATGGGGAAAAAGTTCAAACAAGACTGACTGAACATCTCTGCTTCCGCGGCCAAGGCAGCCCCGGGAAATGTCCTAAGCAAACACAATGCCACAACAATAGGCAATCTGCACGACCTTCTGCTTACTCCAGCTGACATATCTGAAAATCAAATTAACCTCTGGCTTTTATGGGTCATGGTCTTTCAACTATTGTGTGTAATAACCTAAGAAACCCAGTAGAAAAGATGCTTTTTAACAGATTTAAAGCAATAAAGCAAGAATCATGATTTTTACCAAATAACTGATGTAGAATAAACATGTTGACCTTCTGCAAAAATAATTATTTATGATTTCACATCTGTATCTACAGTGTTTTGGTTTTTAATTTAAAGTATTTTTTTAAAATCTTTAATTATTGCTATGGAGCTGGAGCCTCTTTTGAGAGCGATACATGCACCTCAAATATATTCAAGTAATGAGAGTAAATAATCAGCATGCCATAACCTAATGCTGGTTGCTGCCAATTGTTTTTCAGCTTAGACACTGAAAACAGTTGTCACTGTGCTACAGGGCAGTTCCTTTTGTCCTGTGTTTTACACTCCCTTACCCTCCACTTGAGTTCTTTCCTAAGGCCCTGCCTGAAGCAGGGAGGTGCCAAGGGCTCACTGCCCATGGCTGGCACAATGCCTCAGACTCCGAGGATGCAGTGCAGTCATGGTACCCCATGGCTAGTCCAAAATTTGTCACTAGCCTCAGGAAAACTGACTCTGGTCTCCCTGAAGACAAGAGTAAAGTAATTCTGCTGTGGCTTGATGCCTTCCTCTGCCCAGCACAGTGTGGGACTGGCAGTGAACGTGATGTGGAAGTTTCGGGGGCTGCTCAGCCTGGGTTTAGAAGCTCTAGCACTCACAAATCCATCCTGAGTCAAAAAATAGGAACCATGGTCACATCTATGCTCTTGTCCTTGGTCCTTTGTGCCTGTGCTTTACTATCACCAACCAAATATGTATTTCCTCCGTGGATTTCGTTATAGATCCATTTGCAATTTTACAAAAGGACTTAACTGAACTACAGGAATTTACAGTTCCTAAAAACACCCATGATTAAGAAAAATCTGCAAAAGTATAGTCTATATTTAGGCATTATGTATTTAAAAATAAAGGGTTTATGTTGGTGAGGAGCATTGTGAGATAGTTCCCTTGACCGTGCTCAAAATAACCCTGCTGGGCAGACCTCTGTTTCAGCAGCAGTTAGGGGGAGATGTGGGCCTGAAAGTCAGGGTGAAAGTCATGATAGCAGGGAGAGAGAGTCTGCAGCTCAAGAACAGACCAAAGAAAAGTGTTGACACCACAAACACAGCTGCAATATCCCATTAAATCTGATGAAGCCTGAAATTCAAAGCAGGTTGGAAAGGCTTGTATAAACTGCAAAGGAAGCATTTAAAAATGCTGCTAAGCAGGCATCTCTCCGACCCTGTTGGCAGCTACCCTAATGTAGCAGGTTTTCAAGGGAGAGAGAAGTTTCTCAGGAAAGTTTGATCTCTTAGTGCTTTCAGTCAAACCCAGCCATGCCCTGAGTGAAAACAAACACATTTAAGGAAAACAGTGGCAACACTGTTAAGTTTCCTGTGTTGTTCTCATATGCTCCTCACAAGGGATTTTGTGTCACAGGACTGTAGCTCACACATACAATTATCATTTTATTCCATGTCCTAAAGCCGTCCAGCGAGAGTCCACATCCAGGTATTTTATCTGCAAGGGACTGAAGCCAGTGTTTGGCACTGCAGTGTGCTGAGCTTGCTGTCCCTCCCTGTGAGTGCTCAGGGGGCTCACCCAAGCAGAGCAGTGACCAGGCTCCAGAATTTTTATGTGGCACCTCTGCCTGGAAGGGCTTGTCCCAAGGCAGGGTCTCATCCCTGAGCACAGACTTGCAAATGACCAGAAATCCTCCCAAGAATGGAAACAGGAAACAAGTCTCTGCCTCTCCTGGGAAAGAAATTAGTTGCTTAAGACATGGGTGAGAAGTGGTTTATGGGGGATAGCAGCTGCCACACAGGGGAAAATGGTTGAGATTTTAAGATGGGGCAGCAGAATGTTGAAGTGGAAAAGGCATCCAGCAATTATAAAGACATTAATTCAGTAATACAGATTATTATAATTTAGACTATTATCATAATATCATAATGCCTTTGTTTCATAATAAGGTTTCAGCAAAGACTGCAGTTCTTGGTGAAAAAGAAGATTGGGAACTACTGATTTCATGAATAAAGGGTGATTTGCTAGGTTTTAGTAAATATTAGTGGTTTAGACAACATTGCCTGTTATTTTAGAGTTATGAAGATCTTGATGTAGGAAATTCACAGCCATTTAAGCCACCTTGATGCTGTTATCCTGCAAAACACAGCCACAAGAAACTAGAGGGTTAGAACCTGTTTCCAACTGCTTCTGAAGCTGCCAAGGAAAGCAAACCTGATTTTCAGAAAGTTCTTCCATTTGGCTTCAGCCACCTTTTAGCTTCAACAAAATTGTGCGCTTAGCAGTTGTTGAAAAGCAGTGCATTTCCATCAGGTACTCTTAGCTGTATTTTGGATCTGGAGTTAAGCACTTGTTATATCTTGAACACTGATTCAGAAAAATAAACTTACTGTATCATAATAGTATTACTGCAAGAATTCACATGCCTAAATTAATTTTTATATGATAACTTGCCAGAATTGCTCACCCATGCAAAATTAGTGATGTGCCAACATTGGCAGATAAGCACATAACCATATTGTACTAATATGATTTGCACATAACCATATTTTCTGTCCCTTTTTTGGCAATAATCATTATACTAAAGATGGTAGTAAAGGGGAGCTGCTGTGCATGTGGGTTTAGTTTTGATAGCTTGGGTAACACATGGTTGCAGTGAAAAGAAATTATGCAGATGTTAGCACAACAGAATTTCCAGAGGAGAAATCCAGTGTTAGTTTTGATAATCTCATTACAACCGGCGCTGAAGCCCATTGCTTCTCCTAGATAAACTGAAGGGTTCTCAGCCAGGGCTACTTCAATGAGGTCACAAAATCACAGAATAGGCAAAGTTGGAAGGGACCACAATGGGTCATGTGGTCCAATCTCCCTGCTCAGGCAGGGTCATCCTACAGCACAATGCACAGGATAGCACTTAGACAATTCTTGAGTATCTCCAGCAAGGAAGGCTCCACAATTTCTCTGGCCAATCTGTTCCAGTGTATGGTCACCCACACAGTAAAGTTCTTCCTGATATTCAGGTGGAACTCTATGTGCATCTGTTTCTGCCTGCTGCATCTTGTCCTATTGCTTGGCATCACCAAGAAGAGCCTGGTTTCACCCTCTTGACACCCTCCCTTCACATACTGATAGACATTGACAAGATCCCCTCTCAGTCATCTCTTCTTGTGGCTGAACAGCCCCAGTTCCTTCAGATTGTCTCCATAAGAGAGATGGTCCTGTCCCTTAATTATCTTTGTGGCCCTCCACTCGACCCACTCCAGGAACTCCATGTATGTCTTATAATAATGTCTTATGACTCCATGTATGCCCTCAAACTCCCAAAACTGGAAAGAATACTCCAGATGTGGCCTCACTAGGCCTGGCACCTGCTGTTCAGCCAGTTCTCAATCCACCTCACTGTCCACCTCATCCAGTCCACCCTTCCTGAGTTTGCCTATAAGGATATTTTGAGAGATGCTGTTGAAAGCCTCACAGAAGCTGAGGTAGACAGCACTCACTGCTCTGCCCTCACCTATCCAGGAGTTGTTTCATTGTAGAAGGTCACCAGGCTGGTCAAACATGGTTTACCTTGAGTGAATCCATGCTCACCACTTCTGATCTCTTTATTGTCATTCCTGTGGGTAGAGATGGCCTCCAGATTGAGGCATTCCATAACCTTTCCAGGGACTGAGGTGAGGCTGACTGGCCAGTAGTTCCCTGGATCCTCCTTCTTGCTCTTTTCAAATATCAGGGTGACCTTTGCTTTCTTCCACACCACCCAGGTTCAAAGGCAGCATGGGGGCTCTGTGAAAGAGAACATGAGATCACAGCAGCTTGTGCTTCTCAGGCTTGTAGACAGTTATCTTTTGTAGAAACACAATGCTCAATACATTTTTGTATGAGTCATATGTGTTCTTCCTCTTCGGTCTCTTCCCAAACAAGTTCTCAGTGTTTCTGCATATCACTTCTAGCCATTATCACAGTAGTTGCATATCTTGTATAATAGAAAGTGTATGTAAGCTCAGAATACTCTCAGTAAAATAGAGATTAATTATTTATTCCATAACAACAACAACAACAACAAAATCTATGCAGAAAACTGTTGCCTTTATAATAAAGAGAAACTTTATGTGAGAATTTCCTCCAGGGTGGTGGATCTTTTGATTTTTTAATATAAATCTCTTAAGACTGCTTTTTCTTTTCCTTTTGCAGAAATAAAATAAAAATTTTAAAAATAGCTAGAAGGTAACATATTACCACATTTTAAATTTTGACAAGTTCTTTTGATTTCTTTCATAAATGCCATTAAAGTCAAAAGGGAATTCTGCACTTACATTCTGAAGCATCAACATGATATTTTGATTCACACTAGAATTCAATCTGAATAGTGATGTTTAATGTAGTATAAGGGAAAACAAAACTACTCCAAGGTTTCTACTTACTCTGTACAGGGAAAGAATTATCTCTGTAGGAAAGCTAAAAAGCTGTATCATGTACATGCATTTATGTGCCTGCATACATAGTTAATATAAAACATCTCATGTTTTTGTGGGTGGTATATGACACTGAAAGACACCTGAATTCAAGTGGAAGAGATTTCCAGTCTGGACGGGATGACTGAGTCTGTCCTGGTGAGCAGGGGTGATCCCTGTGAGCACCTCCCTGCCCCTGCACATCCACACTGCTCCCCAGGCTGCCTGCAGCCCCTGCTGCTCTGCACAGGGACAGGGCTGCACCCCTGGGCAGCCTCTTGCCAGATGGCACCGAGATGCCTGTTCAGTGTCCAAGTGGCTGAAGCAGGCACTGTTCTGGTGTACACTTTGTCTGGGCGAGAGATTGCTCTTCCTTAAGTGCCCCAGTTCACTCTAACTGGACGTGGTTTACATCCAGCAGTGCAAATGGGTTGCACAAGCATAAGCAGGTCAGATTCAGGAACAGTTTTCTGTTTTCCCCTAGTGTTGTTGTCAGCGAGGCAGTGTGATTCACAGCGGAAATTACCACGAGTGTGCCTCTCACAAAAATCAGAGCCGTTGCATTGTGGAAAAGATCGGTTCCATTCCCAGTTCCTTGCAGCCCCTATCCATCTTCTTCCTTTGCAATTCAAAGTTACAGATACACATGCATCCCCTCAGAGTGGAAAGGAGACAACTCAGTTGTAATTACAAAGAAGACTTTTGAGATCAAAAGGTGTCAACTGTTTCTTGTAACTGTGTTTAGACTTCAAGCTAAGTCAGCCAACTGAATGCTAAACCATGTCCTGCTGAGATGCAAATAACTTGAAAGGTGAAGAGCGGAGGTCAGAGTACTGCCTGGGGAGTTCTGGCCCAAATACAATGAGCCATATCTCTCCTTCCTTATCCCTGGTGGGACAGGAATGAGAATCAGAAGAAGGTAAAATCCTTTATTGAGATAAGAGCAGTTTAATAATTGAAGTAAAGTAAAATACAATAACAATAATTCTAATAACAACACCAATGAAAAAGCAGATAAGAAAAGAGAATAATAAAGGCCAAGAGAAACAAGTGATGCACAATCCAATTGCTCACCATCCACTGATGCTCAGCCCATCCCTTTACAGTGAGCACCCTTCCCAGCGAGTTCCTCTCAGTTTATATACTGATCTTGATGTTCTGTGGTATGGAATAGCCCTTTGGGCATTCCAGGTCCTCCATCCTGGCTGTGCTCCCTCACAGCTTCATGTGCACCTGATTGTTGGCAGAGCATGGAAAACTGAAAAGTCCTTGACTTAAGTAAGCACTACTTACCAACAAAGTGTATTATCAACATTGTTCTCATACTACATCCAAAACACAGCACTGTACCAGCTACTAGAAAAAAAATTAACTCTATCCCAGGCAAAACCAAGACAGCAGAGCAAAGCAGCTGCTTCTTCTAGAAGCCTGAGCTGTAGACCCATTCCCTGCAGGGCTTGCTGAAGGCTCTCCCATGTGTGAGAACGCCAGCCCCCTCTGCTGAGTTTTTCAAGAGCATCGTTGACTCCATATGTGTCTTTTGGCTCTCTGCTTTTTATTTCTGTGTTTTATCTGCTGGCACCCTGAAAGTGTTAAAAGTTGCATCTAACCTTGTCAAAGGAGGACTGCCTCTATTTTAAATTGAAGCATTTTTGTACACAAATCATATTTTTCTTGCAACATTCCCTTATGGTTAAATATTTGTGTTGGAATTCCTAAATTATAGTACACAAACAGTCAAATGAGCTGGGGAAGAGCAACTTCTGTTCTGGAAGGGAGCATAATGATATCCTCAATATCTTGTAAGTGAAACTACTTTATTTCCAAGGCATTAGAAGGAATAGCAGCTATATATTTTGTGACAGATAAAGCCTTTCTCTTTCCCCCCCCCCAAATTTTATGAGCATATCATGATTTCCTCAAAATCTGTTTAGTGAAATGTCTTGGATTGTTTGATTTTGTCATTTGGCTTCTCTAGATCTTGACTGATAAGAGTTCTCAGGTTGAAGCTTTATTTTCTTTATTTTATTATATCTTCTTTATTTTATTAAAGATCACACTTGTAGCTGATCTTTCTGGGGCAAGTCACAGTCTTGGACAAGTGTGTATTTAACCTGCTTGGATTTATTTAAGACTTAATTTTCCTTGAATGTGCCAATGTGTGGCTTTAAGATTCACTTTCTTTTGGATATGATTAGGCATTTTCCCAGAAAAAGAATTTTAACCATTAGTCCTACAAAATGACAAAACTTCCCAAAAATATTAAATTTACAGACTTGTTGCACTACCGAAGGAAATTAGGTTGGTTTGGCTTTTCTTAATCTGACCTACTACCTCAGTGCTTCAAATCCTTAGAATAAATTTACTTGTTACATTGCCCCAGGGCATTCCTTCTCCAGAGTTCTGTAACAAATCCTGATTGTAACATGACTGCACACCCAGCAAACATTTCTTCATTCCTCAACCAATTTTTTTGGTGTTTTATTCCCATAAAAATTGATCCCAATCTGATTTAGTACAAATATGAAAATATCAGAAATATGCCTAAATAAAGTGATAACAAAGTAAACTACAAATGTCTTTGAGGCAAACTCTTTTTTTATCCCTTTGAAATAAATAACAAAATCTCCCTTTTGAATAGATATTGAATGCATCCTTGTTTTCTATTTTTCAATATATATTCCAAGAGGGAAAATACATGACAGATCGTTAAAATACATGGGAGACAAATATTATTGTGTGGTTGCAATCCAGTACACTGAGGTCCTTACTTCAGCTTGATAATGGAGATAAAATAAATGATAAAGGACACTACCTTTTTCTTTAATATCTCCATGAAAATATACTTTATATTGACACAGAGATAGCAATAGAGCTGCATTATTTTGTTTCTGCAGAAAAAACTCTAGGTAAACAGCAGCCATTAATAAACCAGATCATTTTCTCCAATATTGACAAAAGATATTATGAGACCAAGATTGTTCAGCTGATGAACCTGCTTCTCTAATGTGTTTGGATAACAGCATTATAACAGCACAGGGAGTGTGCATCTGTGAAAGATACTAATGATTTCTTCTGAAGCAAAAATACAAAGTAAAAAACAGCTGTCTGAAAATAATGTTGATCTTGTGTTACACAGGAATTAAAGGTGCTGGTGGTGGTGTTAAAAACATTTTGTTACATTAAAAAGAAAACTAAATTTTATGGGAGGCGTAGGACTGAATTTTGTACTGAAAACAGCATTTATCTATGCATTTATCTATGTATTTAAACTGTGCTCTTTGGGTGCCTTTATTAGGTAAGTCTAAACCTTTTATATTACCTCATTTCAATTCCTTTAAGAAACTTCAGTGATACTGATAGTGTTGTACTTTCTATCTGATCTGTACCTTACACTGAATTTTAATGTCAAAACTAATTTCAAAAAGTTTTGATGCGATTGAAAAAATTCTCAGAATAGGTGAGAGATATCTCAGTACCTAATATTTTTTTCAACATAAAGTACTTGTAGCAACCCTTTAGTTCAGAGGAAGGAGATGAAATTTGGCAAGAGACTTGGTCCTAGATTCACTGAGCTTCTGCTATTTTTTCTGGGAAAACCTTCCTGTATTAGAAACCCAAGAAAGTCTCAAACTTTACTGGTTTTCCTGCACTTGTTTCAACACAGGTGAGAATTACAGCAGAGTTATGCTGAGAGACTGGAGCTGCCAGCAGACATCCAGCAAGAAAGAGCAAGGCTGAGGGTTCTTCTTTGCATACAAATGGCTCTGAGTGGCATTCCCAGTGCTGCCTGTTTTGCCTCATGCATTTAAGTGTGTACTTTGGAGCCATGCTGTGTACTGCTCTATCCCAGAACCACTGCAAGCCAAACTGGCTCTTTGGCTGTTATGGTGATGGAGACCATTCTCTTGCTTTTATATTAGAGGGCAGTGGTAGTCTTTCACTCCATATGCAAGTAAACTGCACTTGCTGCCACAAGAATAAGGGCACATTAAAAAAACAACCAGATAAGCATATTGATTAATAAACACTTGAAATTATGCAGTTAGAAGCTTAACTCAAATTTATTACAGTTCTGATTGCTGTGTAGTGTGTGCATGCTATCATGATCCATGACTATAACTAAACTGTTAGAAACACTGAGCCTGAGAATTAGAGCAATGAACCAGCCAATGGGTGTCTGGATCACGCTACACAGCACATCAAGCCATGCTCACAATTTTTATCACCCTAGTACCACTAAAATAATGATAATTGTAGGATCAAAATGGTGAAACCTTTGATGAAGACATGCAGATTCTTTCAAACTTGAGTTTGAAAGCATCTGCATCTCCTATGTCACAACAAATGGCTGACTTTTGGAGTGTTCCATTTAATAGCTTGTTTATACTCCCAGGTTTTTGTGATTTTCTAAACAGTTCTGCAAAAGTTCTGGATTGAACTCTAGCAAAAATCATGAATCTAAGATACAAGGTAAAGTATATGAAAAGATCAAAATTAAGATCTGGACTTTCTCTGCTATCTCAGTTATTAGTTTTTCTCACTTGTGTCTCCAAACAGTATCTTGGCTGAAAATCCAAAGATGCCTATTTAGGATGGCTGAAGAATATTCCCTGGAGATCTGTAAAGTTTCATGAAATTTGTTGTGTTTCTCACTGGCCATCTGTTAGGAGCTCATAAGATTGTTCATGCTGGTGACCAGTAGGTCATCTGCAGAGTAGGATTTTCCAACCTGCCCCTTCAGAGGAGGAAGAATTCACTGCATAGAGTTAAGAAACAGAGATTCCTCTCAGATCACATCCAGATGTTTATTGCAGGCAAGGAAATATGGGCTACATGCTGGTGGCTCTTCCAACTCTCACTCTAGACCTTGCTCAAGTGTTGTATGAAATGTTTGCATGGGAAACAGTAGCCACAGCCTCTCCCAGCTCGCTGCATGCGGGCATTTCAGGAGACGTGACCCAGGCACCTCCATCCACTGGCAAACCAGCACAGACAGAGCTCTGAGCTGCCTGGTAGCTGTGGTTGCCACACACACACATCACTTTGAAGCCTGCAATGTGCTTCCAGTCCAGGATGCTAGAGGTGGCCTGGATCTCTGGATGAGGACAGGACTATGGCCTGAGGACTTGCAGCCTGCCTTGCATGAATGAGAAGGGACAGGGTCCTGGTTGGTGGAAGCATAGGTAAAGGAGAAGGAATGAAAAAAATAAAGAGTTTAGGTGGAAGAAGTTGGAAATTTTGTTTGTTCCTTTTAAATTAGGTGATAACCAAGGTCAAGTTTCTCTGCCAATAGGAAGATTGTCATGAACAGAGTAAGAGGGGAAGGGAAAGAACCTGTTTTCCCACTGGTTCAAAGAACACATCAGATGTGACTGGCTCTGAAGGATCAGTGTGACACTTTCAAGAAAATACCTGAGCTCTGGAAATAGGGATGCCTATTCCCAAACCAGGATGATCTGCTCTAGCATTGTGGGCTTAACAAGCAAACAACTGTCCAGCAGGGCTTCCCAGTCTCCTCAGGCCTTGCAGACAGAACGTGACCTTCATACAATGACCCCAGTACAATTTATTTTTTGTAGGAAGGAAAGCTAAGAGAATGGACTGTCTGTTTATTCCTATAGTCTCGGACATCCTGATTACTGATCTCTTGTTGCTATCTTAGCACAAATAATGAGCATAACTTCAGGTGATGATACTTCCAGTTAGCCTGGAGCTCTGTACTTTACCAAGCACTATTAGAAATGTGTCTGCTACATTTGTAATAAACCTAAATATTGCTGTACCTCATTCTTTCAATGCCTTAAGGCCTCAAAGCTGCTGGAGGCAAGATGCTAAATGCCTCTCCAGGAGCCTGCACATACTGGGGAGCCATGGATAAGGCTCCCAGTGGCAATATGGAAAAAAGTGTATGGGCCTTGGCATTCTCAGTGACATCTGTTGGACATCTCTGTTGGATTGGTTCCCAGCATTAATTTGCAATAGTCACATTAATTTACATTCAAATCCTAATTAATGAAGTTCTGGTGTTTATGGGATAAGGGATCTTGAAAGGATAGGGTGTGCTTTCTGTTCTATTTCTGCCATTTTTCATTCCAGTGAAACTACTCATGACTCACTGCTCATTACCATCTCCTGGCAATGTATGAAGAGAGAAATGTAAAGCAGAACAAAATGTTTCTTACCCTGGTTATTTGCTTCTTTTCAACAGGCCTATACCCCCTTTATCACAAACTGGTAAATGGCTTCCTTATAAATTCAAATCTGCAAAAATATTTTTGTCAGGAAACACTTGAATATATGACTACCTCAAGGTTTTTGCACTTAGCCTCTCTGTGCTAAATGATTGGAGCAAGTGAAGAATGGTAAGCCCCTTTCAGTGACATGTGCAGACAGGAAGCATTTAGGTTTGGAGCCTCCAGCAACCACACTGGACTGTCTCTGGGCCATGGAGACACCAACTATCTGCTGATGAGAGATGCTGAGAGAAGAGACTAACGAGAATTCTGTGAGGCAAAGATGAGTCCTTTATGTGACTATATAGCCACAGAATCATGGAATCACAGAATGGTTTGGGTTGGAAGGGACATCCCTCATCTAGTTTCACCCTGTTGCCATGGGCAGGGACACCTTCCACTAGACTGGGTTGTTCAAAGCCCCATCCAGCCCTATCCAAATGGTTCCAGGTATGGGACAACCACAGCTTCTCTGGGCAGCCTGTGCCAGTGTCTCACCATCCTTACAATCAAGAGTTCCTTCCTTATCTAATCTAAACCTACTCTTATGCAGTTTGAAGCCACTGGCCCTTGTCCCATCACTACAGGCCCTTGTAATAAGTCCCCGTCCAGCTGTCTTTCAGGGCCCCTTTAGGTGCTGGAAGGCCACTTTAATTTCTTCCTGCAGCCTTCTCCTCTCCAGGCTGAAAACACCAACTCCCTCAACCTTCATTCAGATAATTAGTAAGGTGATTCTTAACTTCAGGTAATACTAAGTTAATTAATTTATTAACCAGTAGCCACATTAAAGCCCCTCTGGGTTTGTGGTATTTTCTGTGGTGCTCAAGCTGGTTGCTCGAGTTCTTTGAATGTCTGACTTGGTAACTTCTAAAGCACACCTTTATCTCTCCCTGCTTTCTGATATGACTTACAGATGAAGGACAGGTAGATGGGCTTTGTCCCCTCTTGCTGTACAGGGTGATCCAGTAACTTGCTGAGCTGCACAAAGGGACAACACCAGACCTTGTACGGTGGCATCCTGCATTGGTGTGCACCAGCCCTTAGTGCCCAGTGGCTGCTTTTGAAAGAAATCTGGTTGCACAAGCATGGAGACAGCCACGATGTGTGGCAGTAGATCCTCTGGTCCACATAGTGCAGACATGGCTATTAGGAATGAAAATCATCAAGATGTGACTTAAGTTTCTGTTCACCTGGAGGCATAACTCTTGCACACTCTCTTCCCTTGGAAGAATCAATCTCACAACCATGCAAAATTTTATAAAATTATTAACTACTGATATTTGATAGGAAAAAAAACAGGATCTTTCTTGGGTTTTCTGCATTTGATGCTATTCTGGTGAAATTACTTTAGGTGGAATCTTATTAGTCAAGGATAAAGTCTGCTACAAAAATGATTTTTTATGCTTTGGGAATGAAAAGTAGATGTCAATTTACTTTATTTAAAGATTTGGAAGCAGAACCAGAGTTCTAAGGACTTCTTCTAACTCTGTTTTGTGAGATAGTCAAGCAGCACAGAGCACTGATGGCATCTCAACAAAACAGGCACAATGCAGGAATGGTGATCTGAGCATGGGCCAGGACATTTCCTGGGGGAGAAGGACTGTCAAGCCTAGGGATAAACCTCACATGGAAGGTGAACTAGATTAGGGATAGCAGCCTTTGGGAGATGAGTTTGATGCCCCTGAAGAGTTGTAAGGAATGAGGTCAGCAGCCACCTCAACACCTCTCTACCCCATCCACCCTCTCTAAGCAGTAGAAGCCAGATGAGCTTTACAGAGATGTAGTTTCACAAGACAGTGAAGAGAGGACAAGGCTCTCTGGCCAGCCCTAACACTAACACTCTGATCCCCTCTGCCAATACCTATTTTTCTGATGCATAAGGCCAGTGCAGGGAGGAGAGCTAGGTGTGTCTGGAAACTGGAATCTGGGTTGTAGAAATAATGTAGAAATCTGAAAAATAGAAACACACTGAAATTGTCCCAGGGCATATTCAGTTACTCATTACCAGATTGCACATATTTCATATCTGACAGTAGGACAAAGCATTGTAAAAATACCCTTGAGAATGTGAATCTCTGCTCTGATACTTAAAAGGGAACATCTGATTAGTGTCTGTGTTTTATTAACAAAAGACCAGGAGGATGAAAGCTTCTCAGATATAGTCTTTATTTCACCAGCAATTTTTTGTAGTATATTATGGAAGAAAATGCCACATTTCATTCAAGTCTATCGTTCATACGCAAGAAAGGATTTGGCAGCAGTTTATAAACTGCAATTTTTATGACAATTTTAAACTTTGCCCTTTTTTCAGTGTCTGAGGTCTCTTGAAAAAAATGCCTTCAATGACCTCTGAATCAACTGGTGTTCACTGGTCTGTGTGGGGCTGTGAGCTGTTGTGCACCAGCTGTGGGGCTGCCTTTGGTATAAGCAGCTCAGTTGTTGTGTCAGCACTTTTCACACTGTTTAATTTTCATAGACTTGGTTACACAACACAATTCTCAGACCTTCCAGCTGTGCCTAATGAAAATTCATACTGACACTCATTCAGGTCTCAGCATCCCTCTTGCTCTGGTGTTACCTTATTAGTTTTTTTATTATTCTACTTAGAAAGAGCTGCAGCACTGCAGTATAGGAAATGTGATATATGTTGAAGATAATCTCCTGTCACTGCAAGGTTTCTCCTCTGTTCTCTCTCTGTGCTTCATTTCACCTGTTTGTCACCCATTAGAAAAGCTAGTGAAACATTTGGTTCTTAAAGGGTTGACTGCTTCATTTTATGTAATGTAACTGCATCAGCAGAGCAGTAATTTACAATGAATAACTTGTTTGGCAGTCTTAGGCTTTTTCATGGATTGTCTTTGAACAGATTGCAATTTTCTTGAATTTATTAATTATTCAAAATGTTAATGATTCTGGGAGAATGATTATGGGTAATTTCATATGAGCATTTGGTATGCAGTACTCCATGTCTACAGCCATTACTCTCTTGTGTAGGTAGATGAAAGCACTTCATATTTTCTCCATTTTGTTGTCAGAAGATGGTAAAAATCATCCATGAAATTTTGCTCAGAGTATAGGAGATGAGGGAGAGATGAAAAAAATTAGAACATTTTCCCCTAATGTCCTGTCTAGATAAAAGAGTCTTTCTAAGACTAACTTATGAAAGAAAGATCATTGTCAGATTCCTTTTATTTACTCACCAAATTTTAATCGGTTTTAGTAACTTGCACAAAAAGGTAATAGGGCATGTACTCATAGTCTCAGTCCTACATCTCAGGTTTTGATTGCCTTGTGCTTTGGTGAAAGGCCTATTTCTCTGTATAAAATATTCTGAAAATACAGTTATCATCAGCTTGAAAATTTCTCTCAAGGTTATTGTGAAGGTGAAAGTGACTGTAGGCAGTTTTGAGTCCAGAAGAATGGTGTCAGAAGGTTGTGAGGTTTGCTGGTCTCCTAACACTTGCTTTCTATTTCAACTGAAGCATGTAAAGTTTCAATTCACCTTAAATTAACATTTGGTGGGAAAAACCCTTCAGTTCTTGAACAGCAAGTGGTTTAAAATAGGTGTTAAGTTAACTTTTAAAGTAATTTGAATGCTTGAGGACTCGAATAGGAAATATTTTGTAATACTTCCCTCTACTTTTGCTTTAAGAGGGAAAGGAGAAAGTTGCTATGAGGAGGAGGTACAATTTGGGTCAAATTATGAGTATGACAAAGTTGAAAAGTCATATTTTAGGTACATTACTCTTTTGATTTTTACAAACATGATAAATGTTTTGTGACTGGCTGCTGCTGCTGCTGACTGAAGCTTTTCTGCTGTGTCTGAATTGAACCTCTGTGGGTACTGTGCCTCCCAATGTACCTTGCTCATGGCTTTGAAGAGGAGGTCTATTTATGGAGTTCTTTAAAAAACTAACTTCCACCCAGACTTTAGTGTGACATGCTGCATGCTGAGTCCTCTCTAGCTGTTCAGGTGAATAAAAAGCACTTTCCTCCTACAGCTCTGTACATGTTGAGCTGTAAGTAATGAACCTTGCAGCCACTGCAGAGGACTGTCAGCCCAGGACAGGAATGGCTTCACTGCAGCCAACTTGTGAGAGCTTCTTTCTGTAGTTCTGCAGCCACTTTCATTATTGTTTTCCACCAAAGGTCCAGCTTTTGCTTTACTTCTTTTTCCACAATATTCCACCGTCTGGTTTGTGTTTAAAAGACAAATAGTTCTGTATACTGGATTGCAACAATTCAGGCTGCAGCTAGCTTCTGCTCTCCAGGAACTGGTAGCACAATATGTGTCAGCTTTTGGACAAAGATAGGGTTTGTTGGGCAGAAAATGAAGCAAAAGCTATACATCTTAAGGTTCCCACCAGCAACGAAAATTAATCTATTTTAAACTCCTTTTATCAGTTAAGCTTCTTGGGGTGGGGATTTGTCTCCAAGTCACTGTAAAATATCATGTCATATCCATTCTACTCCATTAAATGAGTAAAAAACATTATCCACAAAGCTCAGCAGTCATGCCAGAAATTCGTGTGGCACCTACACCTGGTTTGCATTGAAACCTCAGTAGCTAGCTCTGCACAGTAGGCACTGAAATGAAAAGTCATCATCAGTTAACAGTGCTCTGGCACTTCCCTGGCCACAACTGAGGCAGAGTTGGGTAAGGTCTCTTCCAACCAAACATGGAATCAATCTGATTTTCTTTGTACTTCCAAATGTAAGAATGTGAATGTGAGCTAAGGTCACGATACAGTCGCTTGACTACGTTTCTAGAGCAACCAGAGCTGCTCATCTGCCTAGCTGTGGTTATGTGAACACCCCACCCATGCAGGCTGGGCAACTGTGACCAGTGGGAGCCTCATGTTCACCTGGAGCAGCAGGGTGGGATAAGCTAGTACATCTTACATGGGTTGCATTGTATGCCTCTGTTTATCAACTGAATCAATCTATGGGCATGAAAATTCCCATTGAAGTCAGTGGATATTTACTAGCGCTGAGTAGAGAGGGCACAGAGCAATTTGGTCACCCTAAAGTGAACACCTATGTGCTTGAATCATGTTTTCTCATTTTGTCAGATTCTTTAAAAGCCGTCTAGAACCTCTCCCTCAAATATCAGAGCTAGGCTGCATCCAGCCAGAGGGTAAGGAGTGAGTGTGGGAGGTGCAGAGCCCATGTCTCATCTCCCTAAAATCTTCTAGATTCACCAAGACTGCTAACTCACAGCTTTCCAGCCACATGCCACAGTGTGGTTACTCGTCCACAGATTTTATCCCTTCACACATTGCTATTGCAGGGCACAGTTATTCTGTACATTGTTCTCTTTCCACACAAAGAACAAGGTAAGTGAGCAAGAAGTTGGAGTATAGAAATACAAGCATGTACTTGTCATACAAAGATTCTTGTCAATAAAGTGATCTAATAATTTCCACTTCATTTATACAAATGCCATTAGAACTGAAGTTTTCATGAGTTAAACCTTTGTTTGCTAATTCTGAAACAGGGCTCTGTTGTTTTAACTTTCTGCACCGGGAAGCCCTGCTTCTTCTGTGCACATGTGCCTGGGCCTGCTGGAGGTCAGCAGGTATTTACTAAGAAAGAACTAGATGGATTTTCTTCCCTTGAAATACGTGGAGAAGTTATCACTCTGAACCTTACAGAAAAGTAGAGTGATAAGAAAGCAACAGGGAGAATAGGCTTACAAATTTAAAGCTAAAATTCAAGAACAGTGTCTGATTTTGGTACTGGCAAAACATAACTGGTCAACAGGGTGAGTTTATGGAATGCACTGAAGTATCAGCAGAGCTTTATTCTTTGTAGACCACTTTTAACTTGACAAGATCCTCAAATGTATTTTTATAGTTTCCGTCCTGGTATGCTCCCAGAGATAAGTGCTTGAAGTAAATGTCAGGCCAGAACTAGCTGGAACAAAGCTTCTACTTACATTGTGTGAAAGAAACCACTGAATTTGTTGCTAATTCCTTTGTTGAGCTACCACAGCTCACAAACAGTAAAAGGATAACAGACTTTTAACTTATTCACTCTTGGTTACTCTGACAAAAGTATGAAGAAATGTAAAAGCTGATGAACACAGGAATACTTGGTCCTGCACTTGACCAGGGACTTCAGTAAAAAGAGGATTATAAACTCTGGAAGAATTCTTCTTTGTCTCAGATGGGAAGATATTTCCTGTTTTACTCATTATACTGGGCTTTCCAGCATTAATATTCTCAGTACAAGTCTGCTTTGCTCCTGAATTCTCATCCATAAGCACGTCATTAAAAATATTGACTATTTTGCCTGTCCTGACATTTCTAATATGTTTAAAAAATTATTCTTGCAACAGCAATACTCAGTGAAAATACTTTTTGAAGTGGTTTGGCATTTTATTTATCTTTGGTAATGGCGACTAATACACAACAAGTAGTGTTTGAGAAATACCAGAAAAGAGTAGATCCTTCACCTCTGCAGTTGCATTTGATGCTTATAGACTTCTGTGTGCAATCCTGCTTCTCCTTCCACTGTACACACACTATACAGTGTGTGAGTGACATCAAAGATTGATAGCAAAATCTGTGGCTTTGATGGGGCAAATGTACCTCAGTAAAATAAGTCCTGCTGGAACTGATGAAGCAGCAGAGGCAGGGGAGCAGGGACTGCTCCTGTTGCAAAACAGACAGACTTCAGCATTCCTGTGGGATGCTTCTGCATCACCCCTGCTCTCTGAGTCTTTGATGCTGTAACAAGCAAATAATAGGGATATCCTGCTGATACAAACTCAATTATTTCACAGCTTTTTAAGTACTGAATTACTGAATCACTAGCCAAGAGGGAGAAAGACCACTGACATCAATGGGAAGACTCACTGTTTTTAGCACTTTGGATAATGCTCCAAGAGATGTGGGATTACTTACAATTAAGGAAGGTAGGACAGAAATTGCTCCAAAGAAAGCCTTGTTCTGTAGCTTACATCTCTACTAGCTACATCTTTACTGAAGAAAGTTATCTTATCCAAAGCATCAGCAGGATAAAGTTAGCATGAAGACAATTTCCTATGGAATAATCTTTACTTAGGAAAATAAGAGATAGGCTGGAAAAAGTACCCCACCTGGAATTAGAGGAAGGTAATTGGAGTGAATCCCTGCAAAAAAAAAAGTTTAGAACATTCTGGTTACCGTGAAAGCAAACACCAGACAGCTTCCCACTTCTCAGGAGAGGCACTACAGAAGTCTTTGGAAACACTCTGTAGCACAATCTATCTTATTAGAAACAACCGAATTGAATCCATACAAAACTATTTTACCTTTCCTAGTGTCACCTTCAATGTCACCTAATACAGCATAATGAAGTGCAAATGAAATTGGTGTTAGAGAGAAGAACCTGTTATTTCTGGTAATGACCAGTTAGAAGCTGTACTTGTGTGGAGAAGCCAGAAGGTTGTTAATTGCATCTCTGTATGACCTTGTCAAGACTGCAGCTGTGGAATATATAATTAGGGAGAAAGTAATCAGAAATCAATTTGAAAAAATGCTAACAAGATATTAAGAACCTTCTAAAATCTGTAGAAGTGCCTTCAAAATATCTGAAAAGCTTCTATAGAAGAAGTTGAACAGTTTCAGCACAGGAAGTATCTTAAAGTATAAGGACACCTAAGGTCTTGGGGTTGAGGAACTGAGAGAAACTTACTTCTATTCTTAGACTTTCTTTGTATTTTGCAATGACCTTAAAATTTATTATGTTGGTCCTAAATTATCCAGTGAAAGTCAAAAGGCCAGATCAGGAGCTTTGCACATTTGAAATGCTCCTTAAATGTAATATAACATTATATAACATTTTATCTATATAACAAGCAAGAGTGGAAATTAAGCCTCATGTAGACCTTACATTACACCCTTCAAAAAATTAATTTTGCCCTGTAAAGAGCTTTGCTATTGTCAGGCAGAAATAACTGTTTACCTGCCAGGGGAGCCCATTCTTTACACTGGTTAAGTTATAATTTTAACTACCATCTCCCCCTCCAAAAAAGGCCATGAGGTTTGTTACAGCGCATGTGTCACAGGATGAAAATGAGGCATTTGGAAAGCTGTGGATTGAAGGAGATCCCAGCCAGCTCCTCCAAAGGGAAGTTCTTGCTACAGAAATAACTTACTGGAAGCTCTGCAGATTGTGTTGTATCTGCATGTGGCCATTTGCTGGGAGATATTCGTAGTCAGGGAAATGAAGACATTTTTAAGTAGCATCTGAGCCCTGCCATCACAGGCCTTTGACCTCCACACAGATTCTATCAAGATAAATCTGCCAGAGAAAATCAAGGAGTGCAAATTAGCTGTATGCCATCTTCGGAGCAAATACGCTTATTTCAAATATGTTAAGCAATAGCTTATTTCAGCAACTGCCTGGGAAGATCCTCTAAAGCTACCACTTCTGTAGAGGAACATCATTATAGCGGAAAGAGATTAAATCCAGCTCTCCTGACTTCAGTCATCCAAAAGCCAGGCACTGGGTAGAAAAGAGGTAGACAAGCATTCTCTAAAATCAAAGCAGAGAGATATAAGCCCTCCCATGGCAGAGGGATTCATTGTTGTCTAAAGAAGGCATCTGAGACAAATCAAATGAGTTCCCCCTGGGAGAGGACTGTCTGCTGATAATGGACGGAACCCAGACACCAGGCAAGGTACTGAAACCCACGAGTCTAAAGTTAAGTCACAGGAATCCTACCTTTCATCAACAAAGGTTGTGTTTTAGTGGGAATCATTTAATACATAACATATATATGCAGGAAAAATTAAAGACAAAATATAAATGAGGAGAAATAAAGGGTCTTTCCCCTGAGAAAAAATAAGGAACTAATATATTTCAAAGTCTGTTTAGAAAACCTTGAGCATACAGCTCACTAAATAAATGAAGAGTAAAGCATGCAAATAAGAAGTAAAGAGTACATATACATAGATTACTCATATACAGTTGTTTAGTATTGAAAACCATCTTACTTCCAGTGGATTATACTTTCTTGGTTTGCTTAGTCACTGGCTGGAAGCTGCCCATCCAAGGAATCATTGTGGAGGAGATGTGGTGTTCCTTCTGTGCAGCACCTCTCTGTGCTCCCAGTGCTCACAGCTCATGGGAGCATCTCAGCCAGAATCTTGTGTCTGCTCCGCCACAGCCTCAGCCCTCACACTGGTTTGCCTGGATTGTTAATTTGTGATATGGCTACTTTTAGCCAGGCTTTGTGGAGGAAAGTTCTTTCATACCTATTGTCTCTGACAGTACTTGCTTCTCAGAGTTTTCATTTACTCAAGTTCCTATTAGCATGGCTTACATCAGTCTGGGCAGTCACATAACCTTTATGTAACTGTCTCTATGGAGACCTGTACAGTTCAATCTAGAGACTATCAGCTATCCACCAACTAAACAGATGTTTATTATGTTTATATCAACTATGTGTAGCTCTCTTGAATAATTAACTTAAAAGATAGTATGCAAAATTACAAATAAAGCTACAGGTACTGTATTAGAATTTCATTACAGTTCCTTTTTTCTCTTGAGTAGGAAAACTCATTAGAAAAAAAGAGGTGAGACATTCAAATGTTCATTCAGAGGAAGAATTTCAGATGATACATAGGTGATTAGCTGTTGAATACTTGGTATTGTTAATGTGAATGGCTGGTTTAATTCCCTTGCTATCACACCACAAAATTACCTTTGACATGAACTTCTGTAATGTGATGAGCACTATTGCATAGACTGAATTTCTAATATTCTAATTAATTTTGTTTGGTGAGACAGACTGTGAAAAGGAAAAAAGTAAACACCTCTTTGCCACGCATGATTTCTTCTGTGTTTGCTTCTTGAGGTAATGTCTGGATTGTGATTTCTTTGTTGGTAGTTCAGTACATTAAAAATAAGCTAATGCAGCATTAACTGAGCACTAATAGACCATTAAAGACAAATTTTTATACTGGAGAAAAGAAAAACATTTCAAATGTAAATGTAAGTCAATTTTATATGCATGAATTTTTGCTATCTGATGCCATTTGTATTAATAATTAATACTTGTGTTTCATCAGGATTTTATCAAGCTTAAAAGATAGCCAAACTTTCTTGGCTGAGTATTACTCCTTTTCTTTGCAAATGGTTCAAGAGGCCAAGATAACACTGTGCATTTCTTTATCCTCTCCTGCTGACTACCTGGCAAGAGGATGGACCCCACAGAGTAGTGATGCTGCCTTCACCACAAGTAATCCAACAGCAAACAATCATTGAATTGTGTCCTGCTGTCCAAAGGCCTTAGAATCTGCATGACAATCAGCAAATCTTTTCTCCTAGTTAGGGGCATAGAGTTCCAGGGCAGATACATGCACAGTCATTCTGGGAAGTTCATAAAGAGCCCCCATACACAAACCTTTAGCAAGCATAAAGGCAAAATCTTCTGTGGATCTGATTAAAACTAACTTTCTTGTCTAGCATTCATCACAAAATGACAGAAATGTATGCTGCAAGGGCCCTGGATGTCACAGAGTTGCCTGTCCCTTGAGGCAGGGCCCCCAACACCAAGGTGATCAGATCACCCCAGCTTTGCTGGGGACCATCTGGGGTGGATTGTCTCAGCTCCTTGAGCAGCTGGCCCCATATGACATATTACACATCTGCCTATTCTGAGAAATGAAGGTTATCCTTCTAGCCAAGCATCAAGGTGAAAGTCTGTTTTATAAGGAAATACATCTTTTTTTGTGTTGAAGAGCTATTTGATGGGAATAATTTCCTAACCAGAGTTTCATTAAAAAACAGTGAATCCCCTCCTAGTGTGGGGGGTGTTTCTTGTTAGGCTACTCAAATTGTACCTTACAAATGATGTACATGGCTACAGCTAGTGATCCTGGCCCTCTGCTAGCCTTTGATCCTCTCTTTTGCCAGGGAATAGACAAAGTAATAAAAGGCTGGCTTGTTGTTTATGATCAGTGATAAATCTTTTGGGAAGAAAAGGCTTTGTTCTCCATTCTAGTAAAGATCAGAACATAACTGCACCAGGATTTGTGTTATCCTTATATAGCAGACAGTCCACTGAAATCAAAGGGAGTACTTGCTGTGCCCAAACTTATAAATGCCCCATGCTTTTATCAGATCTGGGCTCGTAGCAGATATAGTTTAAGAGATTATCTTTGAATTTATCCATCTACACAGCTGACAAGAGGAAAAGAGATTGTGAATAGGTGGTGAATACAATGGTTTTCATTTCCTAAACCAATTCTCCAGATAATGTCCTAATGAAGGAATCTGTCTGAGTTGTTGCAACTACATAAGTTATTGCATTTGGCTTTGGTATAGATAATACTGATAATAATATTTCCCTGTATCAAAATGCCATAGTAAGGCAGGGACATGATTTCCATCTGTCTTTCTCAGCTTGGGTTGTTTTTGTTTGTTTTTAAAATCCATTCTTTCAAAAAGGAGCTGCTCACATAATCAAAGTCTAAGACATATTTTCAGCTTCAGTCTACTGTTTTGCTGATTCAGTTGCCTTCCTTCTCCACACTCAGGGGGATCCTTATTACAGAGAGTTACCAGAATGTTTTGTGTTAGCATTTAAATGCCACTACGTGCATGTGTACCACACAACTGCAAAGAGGCAGAGAGGATATTTTTCTCACCGTAAACAGGACATCAGAACAAATCTCTTGCTTAAGTTTTTTATTTAAGACTCAAATAAGATTTTGGTTAAAATCAAAGCACAAAACCAATTAGCTCCTTATTGGTACTTGCCTACCACCATTCCACCTAGTCCTAAATGGGAGACAGGCCTGTCTCAGAACTTGGAGGCAGCACTGTTTGGAGGTGGGTTTGATCAGCAGAAGCAGGATCCCACTTTTAGGCCATTACAGATCTAAAAGCCACAAACAGATGCTTTGATTATAATATTTTCTAATTATTACCTGTATTTAATTGGCATTATTTCTGATGAGCCAATACTTTCAGTTCAGAATGATATTCTGATAAATATTTTCTCATCTTTGAAATATCAGTGTAGCAGAAATATTGTGTCTGAAATGTGCCATTTTAACATGTGGCACGTTTGGAAATGAAATCTTCTCCTGTGTCCCCTCAAGACTGAAGCAGATGATGTTAAGTGCTCTCATTTTTCAGCTCCTTAAGATATTTTTGTCTGGATGAGTCATTAGGTATTCTGGTCACTCCTGTTACCAATGCAGTTATGAATTTCACAGGGAAAATGTCAATTGTGAAATTTCTCTTTGACAACCATTTTCAGTGCAGGGAATGTTTAAGTCATTGTCGAAATATGGAAACCAGCCCTGGCATGGTATTTGAGGGGTCATGTAGCCCACCCTGTGCCCCAGGGCAGGCTCAGCTCTGCCAAGTTATCCCTGGCAGAGGTTGGTCTAATCTGCCTCTGAGATACTCTCCTGTCCATGCCCATCATCCCCACAACTCACAGCTTCCCTGGAAGACGGACTGACATGGTGTTAGGTTCTTGAAAATCTGTTGTTTAACAAACACTCCATGTGGCACTTTTCAAGACCGTTCCTTCTCCTCCTGTGACCCATGGTCTGCAGAACAGTTCTTCAAATCATGAAGTTTTCTCACACTTCTCCTCAGCTTTCTCTTGCCTGTATCAGAAGAACCAGCTTTTAACCAGGGAAGAATAATTTTCTGTTGTGGAAATGTTTCAGAAATGTAATCACCATGCTATCAATTTACCCTGATAAAGGCTTCCCAAGCAATAAGATACAACCTGGCAAGACAGCCTCATTTTGCCCTGAGCTTATGTCATAATGTAGCCCTGTTGGAGAGAATCCAGAGGGCCACAACGATGATCAGAGGACTGGACTCCCTCTGCTATAAACTGAGAAAGCTCCGTTTATTCAACCTGGAGAAGAGAAGGCTCTGGGGAGACCTTAGAGAATATTCCAGTACCTGAAAGGAGTTACAAAAGAGCTGGAGAGAGACTTTTTAGAAGGGCATGGAGGGATAGAACAAGGGGTAATGACTTCAGACTGAAAAAAGGCATGATTAGGTTATACACAACAAAGCAGATTTTTGCTATAAGGGTGCTGAGGCACTGGAATATGCTGACCAGAGGAGTTGTGGATGCCCCATCCCTGCAAGTGTTCAAGGCCAGATTGGATGGGGCTTTGAGTAACCAAATCTAGTGCAAGGTAACCCTTCCAATGGAAGGGAATTAGAACTAGTCTTTATCTTTCTGCGTCTGCCCTAGTCCCACCCTTCTTAAAGCACAGCTGAGACTTTACCTGCTCCAGCAAAGGCTGAAGGTGTCTTCCATACAACTCCTTTGTGCATCCCACTGGGAAGCTACATTGCCATGGCAGTGCAACGTCACCAACCCAGGTCATCCACACCCAAAGCCTTTAACAAAAAGCCGTCATTTGGTCCATAATTTCCCATCTTGTATTTTTGATACATAAATTCTCTATTTCAGACTACTCTAGTTTTTCAAAATAATTTAGAATTCCTGTTGCATACTTAGATTGCATCCTGTACAAGAGAGCTCCATTGTCTACCATCCAAACCATTAAATATTGAATAAGCCAGACCCAGGAGAAACTCTAGCACAGACTTACTCATCCCTTTCTCTAGAAGTATAGTTTTCCAGTCACTTGTACAACAATTTCATAGTGTTTTCAATAAAACTGTTTCCTTAACGCGTTTGTGAGACTCCCTTGGGAAGCAAAGTTAAAAGCAGGGTTACAGCCTATACACAGAAAGCTCCTACTCTTGCACTCAGCAGTGTACTGTGCTTTTCATCCTCATGTTCTAGCAAATGTTCTTTCCAAATTTTTTTTTCTGTTCTTTTCTTGTTACCTCCTGTGTTAATTCTATTGCATTCTATGCCTTGGCCTTTTTTATTTAGTTCTTGTAGGTTTGTGCTAGTCTTACATATATCTTCCTAGTTACTTGACCTACATTCACTGTCAAATAATTTTCAGGTCACTGAAAAACTCTTAAATTAGCAGAAGTGGCTTCTTACTATACTTCCTGTATCTCATTTGCAGGAAATAATCTGTGCTTGTCTTTTTGAAGTTACCTTTTTAAGAGCTTCCTTTAAACTTCCTTTTCCTCCTGTGTTTCTCCTCTCTCAATTTTCTAAGTTGACTGATGCTCTATTTTCTCAAATCCCCTATTTTTATTTTACTGCTTTTCATTTATTCTCTTGCTAGATGTCACGAGTACCTTTCTTTATGATCCCTGTCACAGGGCTTGCCTTCCCCCTCTGGATGAACCCCTCTTCTCTCAGCAGAGACAAGATCCAAAGGGGCCTTTCCTTTTCTGAGAAACAGATAATAATCTCCATTCAGCAGGGCTGCTTCCCCTCCTTTTTATCCTCAAAGACTACTGGTGCTCCTAGCAGACAGACACAACCCTATGCACACCTCAGAAATGTGACCCTCTCTCTCCACTTATCCCTTCACTTATCAAAGTGATAAGAACGGATTTCTTATCAGTTAAGAAATAACTTTGATTGTGAATGAAATTTTTCTTCAATTGGTTTTTCATGTTTCTTATATAGGCATACAGACCTCCAAGGTAGTCATCCCACTCTTTTCTTTCGTGTCCCTTTTCATTCCCAGGGGGCTTTGGTGCTCTGTTTTCAGAACATGCAGTATCTGCCTCTTTACTAGCTGGCTCAGGCTGTGCCTGATAATGTTCTCACTTCTCTGTGTGA
>NW_005054310.1:8031556-8078596 GCF_000277835.1 Geospiza fortis | reverse complement strand
TCTTGCCAAGTCCTGTCTCCTGGCCACCCCATCCTGTCCACATGCTGATTTCTGCCCCAGCACTTGCCCTCAGGTGGAGATGCTGGGAAGAGCAATCCTCACCCCTCCTGCCATAGACACAAGCACAGGACTCCCTCTCAGCTTTCCAGGGGCTCATTTAATGGGGGAGGTTTTCTAACAGGTTTGATCCAGGCTCTCAACATTCCCTGTCCCTTCTGGGATGTCAGGTTAGATCTGTAAGCAGACATCTCTGTCATCTTCATCATCTTTCCTGGGCAGGCTCCCAGTTTTGCACATCTTAGACTAACAAAGGAGACTCCCCTTAAATCTTACCAGTGATGATTGTTCACTTGGTAGCAAGGCTGAGCCTGGATAACTAAGTACATGGTGCAGAAGAATCTTATTAAAATACAATGAAATAATACCATAACTGCAGTGTACCCTCCCACCTTTCATCAATACAAGAGTGGTTTCTTGCCAATGGTCATGTCACTTTACTGTTTTTATAACAGGGTACACTGTATGTCCCTGATTCAGCAAAATGTCTAAACATAAATTATCTAAAGCCAAAAATGAATGTTGAAATGATGAACTTGTCTTCTTCTTGACAGAGCCTAGACAAATGTCAATGTGTAGAATTACTTTTACTAAAAATAATCTGTGCTAGTAAACACCCTGAAAGTCACAGGTAAGAACAAAACTATTCTTATTATCAAGCCTGAATTTCATTCCAACTTGCAAAGTATTGAGCAGCTTTTCTCTTTGACCCTGTTTCTGAAAATCTCAAATTATATGCGTTTCCAAAATTTTATTAAAACACAAGCAATTATTTCAGCAACAAAACAGCAAACTGAAAGAGCTTTGATTTGTGCTTCTTTTTTTTTCTTTCTCTTATTATTTGAAAGTGAATTTTGTGACTAACAATTTTGAACTGTTTGGACTTGCCATAGTACCAAGTAAGTGTGGCAGATGCTTGCAGGATTGAGGCCATTAGCTCAAGGCTCCAAACAGCACTGGGAAATAGATAAAATCAACTCAGATTTGGAATCTCATTTCTAAAGATTGTTGAAGTACAACATTTAGAAACAAGGAATCATTTAATACAGCGACTAGCAAATTCCTACAGGGTTAGAATTTCATATTTAACCTTCTAACCAGTTCCACTTAGTACAGAAAAGCAGCTGGAGAGATTTTCTTAACAGGGGAAGATGCTTCTTCCATATTTTAATGGAAAAATAGGATTCTTACTATGATATTGCTATTGCCTCAACATGCCATAGTTAAACTCTCATGCTCAAGGCTACAAGAATTAATTTCTCTGGTCCACTGAAGTTAAAGCTAAAACAGGAACACCTTTCTCCATCCTCATTTACAGCCACAGCAGGGATATGAGGGTGACCATGGCAGGGAGCAGATGGCAGAACACCACTTGCTGCAGGCACAGCTGATGCAGGTGAGCACCACCTGTAACCCAGCACCACTGCCATCCTTGTCTTACCTCCCAACAGCACCTGCGGAGGCAGAGAGGTAAAGCTGCTGCATCCAGACACAAACAAGCACAAAAATCTGTGGGGAAAAAAGTACAAACCCCTTCTGGATCCCAAATTCAGTATTTCTAGATGAAAAGGATTTATACTGCAGTGTTTTTTCTTCTCTAAGATGTAGCTCTTAACAGATGGGAATGAACAGTTTGAAATTAAACTGTATCCTGCTGAGTTTCTAGATGCCTTTTTACAGCACTGTGCTCTGGGCCACATCATCACCATTCACACTTTTTGGGAAGTAGTTCTTAGCTGCTCAAATAAATTTTGCTAAAATGTGATTTCTGCTATTGATGCTGTTTTTCCAAGCCGTCAGATGTCAGCGTTTCCACAAACTGCCCACTGGTGAGAAGTGACTAGAGTTCAGAGGAGTTGTGCCATGCTCAAGATTGTGATTAGCCTGTGGAGAATGAAAATGTGTTTCAAGAGTGGCAAGTCTGTCAAATATTTCATTGTCAGAATGGATAAAACACTTGAGAAGGAATTGCAGTGAGTAAAATGCGTACAATAGGTAAACTGTTCCTCGGGCCTATTGTGAGCTTATGTCACAAGATAGGAGGCCAAAACGTGTCTTCCCATGAGTGGTGGTTGTCATCAGAAGAACACAGATGTCACTCAAAGAGGAATCATTTAGGAACAACTTGCACTTGCTCTTTGTGTCATCTGATTTGTTTAAGTAAACAGGCTAATAAGATCCTTCCTTCTGATTGAGAAAATGAGAAATAATCAGTGCTTGGTTGCTCCTTAAATGGCACCTTTCATTCTGATGGCACGTTAACTCAGAGGTCATGCTCAGGTGTCAGGGTGCTTTCACTGTTCATTTAGGATGATACAATTTTTCTATCCACTCAGTGGTCCCTGATAACTTTCTATAGTGTTTTAAGAAGTCATTTTGTCATGGGACTTTGCTGATGGGTGTCAGAGGTGAGTGGTACCATGCAGACAGAAAGCATTCCCTTCATTAGGCTGCAGAGGCAAGTGCTTGTGGGGGCAGAGCATGCACACTCCTGTTTACTATTGCTGTGAGCCATGTGGCAACCGATTTGCAGCCTGGGACCAAAGATTTGTTCATTGGAGAGCTTTCCAATAGCTCTCATTGGCCATAATGCCCCAAAAATAGCTCAAGATCTGACAGGCACCAGCTATGGGCTGGCTCTAAGGCACAGCCTTGCCCACCTAAGCTGCAGCTCCCATGTGGCTGAGGCTGGCTCCTCACTCACATCCTTTGTGTGCATCCATGTGCTCAAGGGACTGCTGCAGCTGGGCTGGGGACATTCTTCATGGAGCTGGTACTGCTGAACAGAGCAAGGTCTGCCTGGTGCCCTCTGTTCTCTCTGGAGCTGGGAGCAGGCATTTGACGTCTGGCAGACAGTGCCAAATCAGGTCTCCTGGAGCGTGGACATGAGCACTCAGCTGTAGCACTGGATGCTGCAACAGTCACATAGGAGATTTTCCTGCATATGGCCTTGCTTTCAAACTGATTTTACAGATAGGTTTTGTTCCCTGGCCTGGCCTGTTCCTGGACACTGCAACTAGGCCCTCACCATGCCTTGAGGGAGCTGAAAAGCTCAAAATGCACCTTTAATGCTTTACACTGAAGTGAGCTGTGTTTTCTGTGATAGTCCTCAAAAAACTGAAGAGAAAGGACTCAGGTGTTTCCTCTAGCAAAAACTGCTTGTGGTAAATGATAGATTTTGCTTAACAGCCAAAGGAAAAGTGATAATGATTCTGTATGTCAAGTGAAGTGGAAAAAATCAGGGAGGTTTGAGCGAGATTGCAATTCTTCTACGGAAGAAAAGGCAACCAAAAGTATCCAATTTAGGGAAGCAAAAAGATAGAATATAGAGAAGCAAATTCAATCTGTCTCCTTCACAAGAAAGCCCTGGAGTAAGAGAAGAAATTTCTGCCTGATATATATAACAGTATCTGTGCAGCACTGTAATTTTCAGGTTCTTTACACAAAAAATGTCCCTCTTGTGTCTTTCTAACTAGATTGAGACATATCAAATAACACTAAAGATATATTGCTTTTGTTTTTTATTCTTCTCTACATTGCTTGATGATAGTGATCGATGAACAATGAGGAAGTTTATTGTGGGCCAGCAATTAGACAAATACACACTTCATCTTCAAGAGGAAAGATGGGGGATAAAAGGTGAATCAGATGGAGCACTCCAGAAAAAAAACCCCAAAAAACCAAAAAAAAAACCAAACCAACCGACCAAGAGCCAGAGCAAATGAGTGATAGCCACTGTAACTGCAGAGAGAGATATGTCAAGCAAAAACTAAAGATCAAAAGAAATACCATTCATAAGGAACATATGTATCTTATCAGGACGGATCAGCAGCTTTTAAATGATCAGCTAGCACTTGAAATTTCAGATTATAAAATGTTGACAATTAAAGTTATGTTTTGCCTGCCAGGATGTCAAATGCTGCTCCTTGGAGGCCTGACTCATTAGGCAATTATTTGAGCCACTCCATTTCAGAGAAATTGCAAGCACAAAATAGGCTTGGAGCTCAGCAGAGGCATTAGCTATTATTGGAGTAGGACTTTCAGTGTAATTTCTCTGTAACTGACTGAATGCAATAAGAAATTGGTGGCCTCCTTCTTTGCATCTTTTATTCCACTCCCAGTTGGCACCAAGAAAAAAGTGATTATGAATATGCCTTCTGATATCTCACAACTCCCTTTATTGGTTATAAATGTGCCAGGAGTCTGTCTGTGGGTGACCCCACTGATAGCAAGAAGTCAAGTGGTGACAGGTCACCAGCTCTAGCATGCTCTCATTGCTAATAGTATTTTCAGGTTATTGCCCTTTGGATGCATGAAATAAAAAATAATCATAGAACCACAGATTCATTTAGATTGGAAAAGAGCTTTAAGGACATAGAGTCCAACCATTAACCCAACACTGCCAAGTCCAACACTAAACCATGTCCCCAAGTGTCATATCTACACAGCTTTTAAATACCTGCAGGGATGGTGATTCAACCACTGCCCTGGGCAGCCTGTTCCAATGGCTTAAAATTCTTTCAGTGAAGAAATTTTTCTGAATACCAAACTGAACTTCCTCTGGTGCAACTTAAGCCTGTTTCCTCTCATCTGATCTCTTGTTCCCTGGGAAAAGAGAACAACATGCACCTTGGTAGTGGAATTTACATATTAAGGGGCTACGAAAGAGAAAACTTTTTTCATGACAAAAGGAAGAAGAGCTGATAATCTTAAATGTCTTGCCAACTCTTTATTTTGGTGGTGCTGGTGTATTAGTTACCTTCTACACCAGGTCTTGGTGTAGCATTTGTGATGTTGTGCGTAGACATTGCAACATCACTGGGACCCTGCACTTTTACACAGGTGTAGTGACACTAAAAAAGTCTCCAACAAATACACCAAATCCACCAATTCAAAAGATATAGACTTCAACACTGGGCATTTCTACAAAATGGGATTCCTTAGTTTCTGAACGTTTGTATTTTCTATGTGTATGTTTAGGGATGGGTAGTGAACGCTAACCAGGGTAAGGATTTAGCTCAGATATCACCTGACCTTTGAAGTGCCTGCAAATGCCTAATGGCACACACAAGTTTTATTTGAGCAGTTTAGGTACCTACAAACACAATAATTGTAGAGACCAAGGCTATAAACTGGTTAGAATTTTCAGGCTATTTATAGAAATAACTTGCAAATGTCTCCCTATCTCAGCATTGTAGGTAGAATATTAAATGCTCTCATAAAACTGTTGGCAAAGTGTGCTGTCTAATGGCTCAGTTCACAGATCACCTCATCCCACCTGGAAGACATGCTGGCTGCATCAGTCTGCTCTCATTTTCTTCTGGATCAACTTAGTATATGTGGATGGGCTAAATGTGCCACTCTCCAACAAATGAATGACCTCTGAATTGTCTGAACAGACTGTAATGTTGAGAAAACACAGCAGACACCCTTCCTCTTCTACCCAGCCTGCAGGAATGTACTGAACTGCTCTGAAAACAAAAACCAAACTATGGATGTTTATTCAGCTCCCTCTTCCCTCCCTTCCTGGAAAGCACACTGAAAGAGGGACATTCAAAAATAAGAGTCAAAGAAAAATTTAAAAAGCTAAACTGAATTAAACTGCTCTGTGTAATATTTAAGAAACTGGAAATAGCAAAAAGATAGTGGCTAACCACAAAGAGACACATACACACATATATATGAAAATTATTTTAAAATTCAGTAAGGCTCTTTCCCAGTGTTATCCTACAGTGTGTTGAAAACATTGCAATATTGTTGATGCTTAGAAGCTGAAGAGCAGGCAGATTGTCTTCCTCTCAGTGCCAGTTGCACCAGCTGTGTAAGTGGACTTTTTGTAATCCCGCATCAAGATAATGCACTTCTAATCTTACCCTTAAAATGTGACTCCCGAAAAAGGACGCTGCATCCCCTCTCTATCACTGCATTTTCACAAAGAACCATATTCTTCATTTCATGCTTCAAAATTACTGTGCTGTCCTGAAAGAGCTTTGCATTCAGATGATCTTAATTTTCTAATAAAAACTATCATTACTTAACAGGAGACTCAAAGATGCAATTGCTCCTCATGTATCCTAAACATGAAAATATCCCTCAAAACAAATTAATTATGATTTCTTCTTCCACATGCTTTAAATATCAGCTCTCATAGACCAGTCCTAGGATCATTTTACTCCTGTTAAATTGGGATTTTCTCAGAAGAGATTAAGCCCCAAACCTGGTGTGCAGTCCTTAATCACAGGATTAATCACACTGATTTAATGAATTTCTTACCTATAGTAATAATGGCAAGATCAAGTTACTAATTTGTTTTTTTATTCTGGACATATAGCTGCAATATCTTGGATATTCCAAAATCCCGTTTACCTTCCTATCTATGCAGCTACCCAAACATGTAGCCCATGAATGTGTGTGTTGGAGGTACTCCTGCCCTTGCTGAACTGTACACACAGGGAACACTTACAGGCAAATCAAGTTGCTGTCATGAGCCTCGGGAGCATTACCAGCCTAGCCCCCACAGGTGCCCTGGGTTATGCCTATCCAGACGGATCCCTGTTAAAAAACAGAGTCCCTCAGCATCTCTGATGGTTGAAGCCTCCAAGCAATATGTAAGAGGGAAAGGGGACTGAAGAGTGGGAAATTATTTTCAGCCTCAAAAGCCATTTGAGACTTGTGAGGTGAGCAGCCAAACAAGCTTGTTTTAGAAAAGAAAGCGTGAAAAGAGATTTTGACTAAAATTTACAGAAGTCCAGTTAGGCTTGGAAAGGAAAGCTCCTCATCCCACTCTTGTGACAGATTGTATCTAAAATGTTATTTTCCCCTGCCAAATTTTGAAGTTCAGCTAAATTAAGAAAAAGTGTGTGATATGAAAACATGATGTATAGAACACCAGAGGTAAACACCATTCCAACCAAACAGGCTCAGGGTTATGTTTCCTCAACATTTTTACTGTCAAAATAAGCAAACAAGGCAGCTGTTTGAACAGCCTGGGATACTGGGCCCAATAAAAGGGCACCATTGCTATGTTCAGCTGCTTTCCCATGCTGGAGACTTCCCAAAGCACCTTTTAAAATGTAAGGTAATAGTGATTCTATCCACAGTAGGAGCCCAGGTACCAGGGCCATCACCAGCAATGCCAGCAGAAAATGCTATTAAAGCATATAAATATTCACCTAGAGAGGCTCCAAATTAGTCCCAGCCTTTTTCAGGGCTGCAAATTCTTTACATACAGCTAAGCATAGAAAGATCCTGTAAGCACAAGGTACGGATGTTCCCCAGCAAATACGTATGAATGGTTGGAAGCCCTGGCCATAGTGGCACTTTTTCCTGGGCAGCAGAGGTTTGCCCAGGCCAGGGGCAGCACAGGGGGCACAGCACAGGGGGCACAGCACAGGGGGCACAGCACAGGGGGCACAGCAGTGTGATGCAGCCAGCTGCTGCCTTGTCGAGGGTCCAGGGAGAAGAAGCTGCAGCTCCTACACTCATAAAACTCAGTTAATTTCCTTGAACCGATTTATTTACACAACCTCCAGATGAGTACACATAACATTGCCTTTGGAAACGATCCAGCTCCTTGCTTGGAGCTGAAGGAGAAGCACAAGTCTCCTTTCAGAGGCCATTGCCGCCTGTTAATTCGCTGCCAGGTGGGCAGGGAGCGATGGGGGCGAGGGGCAGTCCCGGGCGGGGCTGCCCGGGCACAGCCGGCCGTGCCAGCCCATGCTCGGGGCTGGTCCCTGGTCCTGGGCGGGAGCAGCACCGCCTTGATTCTCCTGCCGACCCGGGTGCTCCTGCCCGAGCCGGCTCGGCAGAGCTTTCTCGGCGTTCTCTGGGTGGTTTCTGAGTCTACCAGGGCGTGAATGGGTCATTCACCGAGTGCTATTCTTCCCCCCGAAGTGGTGAGGAAACGTGGAGGCATGCCGGAGGAGACTTAAGCGAGCTCCAGGCGGATGTGCAGGAGCCGGAGGCCCCTTCAGGGTAGCAGGGAAATGGCAATTTAGCCAAGAGAAGGACGTGGGAGCCTGCACAAGGAGCTGGGGCTGCCGCCGGGTGGGGATGGACGCGTGCTCACCGACACGCAGGCACACTGCTCCTCCAGTGCCCCGGCTTTCCTCAGGAGGATCCTTAAATCCAGCCCAAGCAACCAGAACAAGCATGGCCAGTGAGCCCACGGGCTGGGCTGGGCTGGCCAGAGGCCAACAGCAATAAACAGGAGCTAGCAGGGTCCCCACTGAGAGACCTGGGACACTGGGGCTTTTTGCTGGCTCTTCGCTGGGCACGTAACAATAGCCACTCTCTTCCCAGGTCTTGAGTATGTTTAGAATAACTGCAGAAGCCAAAGGGATTAAAATTGCCAGCAATGTGAGGGTTTCTTTGTATGTTTGCATGAGAAAGTGCTAAAGGGGAGAGCAGGACAGAAGAGGTATATGGGGACTGAAACAGATCAAAGCAGAGACATATCAACTGAGCAGAGGTCAAACATGATAAAGAAGACAGAAAAGACTGTAAAGGCCTCAAAGAAAGGAGATAATGAGAAATGAGAGATAAATACACAGAGTTCTAATCAAAGCAATCTCTGGCTGCTTCCCTGTGTTTTACAGTGCAGTGAGTCCAGGGCCATCTGTGAAGTTTTAGAAGAGGGGTAGCAGAGGAAAATGCATTCCTCCTTCATCACACAGAATTGTTCTAGAGAAGGAAGACCACAGAAACTACAGGCCTGTCAGTCTCACTTTAGTGCCCAGTAAAACCACAGAAAACACTACTCTAGAAAGTATTGAAAAACACCCAGAGGACAACACAGTCATTGGTCACAGCCAGCACAGCTTCATGAATGGAGAATCCTGCTTGTGGAACCTGATTTCCTAGTTCATCTAGGAGAGCCGGTAGATGTAATCTTTTTGGATTCCAGTAAAGCTTTTGCTGCTATCTCTCACAACATCCTTCTGGACAACACCTCCAGCATTCAGCTAAATAACCATGTTATGCCATGCATTGAGCAGCTGGCTCCCACGTTAGGCACAAAGAGATATCATGAATGGGGTGACATCAGGCTGGTGACCTGTCACTAGTGGGGCTCTGCAGGGCTCCATCCTCTGCCCAGTGCTCTTCCACATCTCCATAAATGACTTGGATGCAGGACTGGAAGGAACAGTAAGAAAGTTTGCTGATGACACTAAATTGGGAGGAGCTGTTGACTCCCTCAGGGGCAGAGAGGCTCTGCAGGAAATCCTCAACAAGCCAAAGGGCTAGGCAATTACCAACCACACAAAGTTTAACAAGGGCAAGAGATGGATTCTGCACCTGGGACAGGGCAGGTATGCAGAGACTGAGAAATGAGATACGGGAAAGCAGCACTGCAGAAAGGGACCTGGGGGCCCTGGTCAGTGGCAAGTTGGATATGAGTCAGCAGTGTCCTGGCAGCCAGAAGGGCCACCCATGTCCTGGGGTGCATCAGGCACAGCACCTCCAGCCAGGGTAAGGGAGGGATTGTCCTGTTCTGCTCTGCATTGCTGTGGCCTCACCTTGAGTGCTGTGTGCAGTTTTGGAAGCCACAAAATAAGAGACTTTAAGATATTGGAGACTGTCTGAAGGAGGGCCACAAGGATGATGAAGGGTCTGAAGGAGAAGTTGTATGAGAAGGAGCTGAGGTTACTTGATCTGTCCATCCTGGAGGAGACTGAGAGGAGACCTCATTGTGGTCTTCAACATCCTCACAAGGAAAAGCAGAGGGGCAGGTACCAATCTCTTCACTCTTGTGACCAGTGATAGGAATTAAAGAAATGTCATGAAGCTGAGTCAAGAGGAGGTTTAGATTGGATATCAGGAAAACAGTGGTCACAGCACCAAGCCTGACAGAGTTCAAGAAGTGTTTAGACAATGCTCTGAGGCACATGTGTGATTCTTGGGATGTTCTGCACAGGGCCAGGTGCTGGACTTGATGATCCTGATGGGCCCCTTCCAACTTTGCATAGTCTATGATTCTAGTCTACGATTCTATGAGGTCAAAAAAGAAAAATAAAATAAGAGAACAGCTGTATCAACAGAATAAACAGATGTGATAAAGGCTGGTATTTTGAATGTTGCTTGAAGTTGTTTCCAAGTCTTTTGCGATAGAAAAAAATGTGGGAATGAAAAAGGGAAGTCTCTAAATCTGTGTGGGGAGGACATGACAAAAAGGCAAGTATTTTAAATTTAAGACATGATATAAGCAAGGGTCGTTCCCAAATCTCACAGTATTTTCAAGTCAGAATGGGACAGAGCAGCTGCAGACCTGTGGGAGCAGGAACACTTGTGAGTCAACTGTAACACATGTCAGTAGAAAGTGCATCATTTTTTCCATCTTAGTATGAATCTCAGTGGAAGAATAAGAGAAAAGTAAATGTCTTACACCTTAATGTCTATTAAAAGATAAGTCAAGGGATTAAATGGATGATGAGGACTTGCAATATGTCATCCAGATTCTAGGTATGAGGGCCTCATAAATAAGTATGATGGGCATCAGGGCTCAGAAACTTTGACTTTCTCTGCCAGCCACACCAGCGAACTTCTTTAGGCCTCCTACAGGAGATTTTCAACATCCTAAATGCAAAACACATAAGGAAATGGCTATCTACAGCTGTTCCTTCAGAAAGAAAAAACCATGATCCATGAGTGAGGTTTTCTGAAGCCCTGCATGTGTGAGCTTCCCTCTGCAGTAAGGGTCGGGTCCATTGCAGCAGCTTCCCCTCAACCACACAGACTGGGCACAGACTGCCACTTCCATGAAAGAATGGTGAGTCTGGTCTATCAGTTCCTCTCAGGGGACCTGGGGGCCCAGTGGCATAAGACAGTGGCTGCAAAATCTCTGTCACAGCAGAAGAAATTGCACTGCATTGGTAGAATTTATACAATGATCAGGGAAGTACACTGTGGCTACTTTGGCCAAGAGTCTTTCCAGCACTAGGAGGGACAACATTTGGGTTTGTGAGGTTGGACAGCCTCTTGGCTGCAGGCAATTTCTTCCAGAGAGTGGAGTGAGAGAACAGAGATCACTGCTATGAAACTTCTGATAAAATAATGTTGTTCCAGTGAAATTAGTTTAGACTTCTAAATTTATCTTTTGGGAAAACAAACCTAAATTTACAATGGAAGGGTGGAGAATCTTTATTTATGGAGATTTTTATGAACAGATGAGACAGCTGACAGAGTGTCAGCAGCTGCCTAACAGACCTAATTTTTCTTTGGTTTGGTCTCTCTAGAAGACCACTCAAGGTCCCTTCCTAAATGAAAAGAACATATTGCATACTTCATTTTCACTTAATACTAGGAACTGCATTTCTTTTTTCCCCAACATTTCAAATTTAGTACAAGAACTTTATGTTTAAAGATTGGTTTTTTATGATTTGCAGTGGTAGGACTGCAATTATCTCTGAGAATAGCTAGTGTTGCCCTTGTATCAGCCACAAAGACCTTTTCTTCACTCAATTCATGCTTAGCAAAACCCCGTGCATTTTATTGAAGTGAATTATATTATAGGCATCTCAAATATGTCCAAGAGTACAAATAACTCCTAAGCGACTTTGTCATCATTTCTCTGCTATTCTGCTATGGCCAAAGCAATTTTTTCTGTTCTCTTTCAATAAAAGTCAGCATCCCCATTTCAACATCTGGAAAACGGGGTGCTGGAGGACTACATGACCTTGTCTTTCAGGGTTATCACCTAAGACACTGATCCTACAAAATTTTCCATCATGCTCTTTGAGAACCAACATACTTTAAAAACAAATGGCAAAGCTCAAGCATATGCATTCTTCATATTTCGGTAATAGTTAGGTGATAAACAGTAGCTGGGAAAACTCTGAACACTTTCAGAGAGAGAAAACTTTCATTGCTAAGTGAACATGCTCATAGTACTTTAAAGGTTAATGGCACTCAATACACCAAAATATATGAAAGACAAGAAAAACATGGCAACATGAGAAAGAGTCTTCATGATTTCAGCATATGGACCTGCACCCCTGAAAAGAGAGAGGAAAAAAGCAAATCAGGTCATGCTTAACTCATGCCATCTGCAAGCTCTTGAAGAGGATTTGTGTACAGACAGCCACAAATTCTTAAAATTCAGGATAGGTTATTTAATGTGTGTGAAGCAAAAGACTGATTTTGGTGATCTGCTTGAGGACAAAATACACACAAAGATAACATTTACCTCTATTTATAGGTGGGCTAATATCTGTAACACTCCTATTACAAACACTCCTATTGTCATCACCATTCAAGTCTCTCAGGTAATATAACTGACATAACACAAGTGATGCTCAGTAGTTATATGACCTTGGTAGTTTCAAATATCAGAGCCTGCTCTGAACTGGGTCCTACCACTGTACCATTACATATAAAGTAGAGTGCAAAGAGTAAATGGCTGATCAAAAGTTATGTACTAAACCAGAAGCTTAATAGAATTAAATTTTGCCTGCATAATCTTAGTCCACTTATTTGCTCAACCTCTCTACAGCTGTAAATGTTTAGGAATCATATGCTGGAAATTGCTTCTCAAGACTTTACCTTCTAGATTAAAGATTCCTTTTTGCTTGTAACAAAATGTTTACTGTTGCTCTTTCCACTTTGTAGACTATAAGGGACGGACACACTGATGGTCAGTTACAGTCCAGATACAGCACAGTCAGGTTAAAATGTGCCCACAGCTGAGCAGGATGCAATTTGGAAGTCTGTTTGACACGGCTGTTGTGGTTACAGTCAGTTCTTGGGCTGCCTCTTTAGCCACCTCTCTCAGTTTATCAAAGCTGATGGCATCTCCTCCATCTCTACCTTCAGGCAGTCCTAGTATATGGTGCAGCCCATACAGCCCAGAAATGGGGAGTCTTCTCAGCTCATTATGCTCTTCTAGGACTCTGGAAAAGGACTGGTTTGTCTTCAGGGAACAGCAGCCAAGCTGGACACAGACCTCTCCTCTTACCAGACCCTCACAAGTCCAAGCTAGATTTATGAAACCAAGGACTAGCAAGTAGCAAAGAACCATGTTAGGGCTATTTACTTCAGGACCTTCTAGAAAGCTTGCCAAACTCAGTCCCATCCCAAATCTTTCTAAAAGACACCAAGGAATTCCGTGGCTACATACAGTAACTCTAAAACAGGAGGGCAGAGAAGACTTGGTTAAATTCTCAGGACTGAAAGAACTTTATGCAAGTTCTCACAGGACTCACAACACACATATCTGGGACTGATAGGAGCTTTCAGAAATCTCTGGCCATGACTTTGTAAACCCTTTCTCAGCTGAGCAGGGCTTTCTCAGGCAGATAATTGCTTTCAAATCAATAGGAAGTCTGGTATGAATAGTAGCTTTCAGCTCTTGCTGCTATGATCTGCTCACATAACTTTACACTATACTGTGGGACCTCTTATGCCCCAGCACAGTGAGACATAAGCAGTGCCCAGGGAACCACATTTGCTGCACACCCCCAGAAGAAAGGTTCTTCCTGCAGGACCCCCAGCTCACCTCACACCCCAGATCTGGGAGGAGGACTGGGCAGCTTGCAGAGGGATGTCAGGAGTGCTTTGTGTTGGGCTCAGACACACACAGCCTCAGTGCACGGCGCAGGGACCAAATCGTTACTGCGCATCTACAATGTTTCTCTTGCACAGGCTCAGATCAATAGGCATTGTTTCCAATATGACCTTCATGGTGAGTACTGAAGCATGGAGAACACATGATAGCTCTTACATCAATAAAACATGTTTAAATAGCAGCTTTTAGCTGTAGTCATCAGTTTATACCACGGGGCTTTTCCTGAGGCTATTTGTGTTGTTATTTTGTCCAATCTTCCTTATTAGCCCCACAGCAACTTCCTACTTAGTTGATGAAGTTTCTCAAAATATCTCCTCTAAGTGATGAAAACAGAGCTGATGTTTATCTTCTAGCCTTTTAATGTGATGTGCTCTCTTCTAAACTGAAACAGATTAAATTTTTGCTTCTGTGTCTGGTTATTTTTTGTCTTTTTCACTCTAGTCTCCCCTCCTTTTTTTATCCACAGTTTGACCCATATAGCACATTATTTAAAAGTGACATCTGACTTGAGTTCTGAAACTGTATTATTCAAGTAACTTTGCTGCTCCCATTAAGTAAAATGATTTAGTTGCAGAGCTCTTGGTTAAAGAAAAGATGAAATCATTTATCAATGAGTTAGGATGATGACAAAAGGCCATGATACTTAAGAAGGAGAATTATTAAAATGTCACATACACACAGCTGTTTATAATTTTGACAGTCTTGCAGCACACTTCTCTACTAACAGAATGATATGTTATCTACAAAAAGACCTAAACCAGTGACATTAATGAGCGTTGTTGAACACACAAGATGTGCATAAATCAGACTGTTCCTGGACAGAAGAACATGAAGGTAATCTTCTACCTTCACAGAACAAAACCAGCTAGTGTGTTGTCTTTGACAGACACAGAGGCTTTCAGTGACCCTGTGACATCAGCAACCCTACCCTCAAATCTTCACAATACCTTCTATTGCAGCATTTTGGAAGGCCCTACCTGCTTTTGGCTTCCCTGGGCATGGGGCATGATGGCAAAGTCTTTCCTTGTCCCACCAGTGCTGCAGTGGCCAATGCAGTGCAGTGGCCTTGCTTCGTCTCAGAAGGAAGAACCTGTTGCTGACACACATTTTATTTTGAAGCAGAAATCTATTTCTGGATACCACAGGGCTGTGTCACCAGCCTGAGTTCAAATCCCCAACCACAGGATTCAGTTCCTTTTGTTTTATTTCTTCAGTTTTATTTCTTCAGAATAAAAGAAGAAGCTTCTGAGCACATGCTGAAACATATTCTCAATGTCTTTCCCTTCTGTGCGGAGCGCAGGCTCGGCAGAAACCTTGTTCTGTGCCTATCTGCTTTCGGAGTGTAGAGAAGATGTTTCTTTTATTCCTTCATCCCAGGACCACATTTCAACACAAATATCAAGTAGTCATAAATAAGGGGGGTTCTTCACCCATCCAAGTTTGGTGTTTCTTACTGACACAGAGCTCACATGACCTACAGGCTGTCACCTCATGTTGTTTGCATGCGGGCCTTGGCAATCACTTGTTAATCAGCATCTGGGAGCTTCAATTTCATCACTGTGAGGGATTCTCTTAGCAGAACTGGACCCTATGGAGCCATTATTTGAGACCCATTTGTAAAGGACTTCTAAAGAGGTCTGGCTAGCAAACAAACCTACAGGCCTGCTGGATCACCAGTTCCAGTCCCCTACTGTCATGGGCAGCTGTGTCTCATAATTTTTTTAATTATCAAGGATCTAAATTTAAATTAATCTTCATTTCACAAGAGAAATAGAGGCATATGAGAGAACTGAAATTCTTTTCTTGAGTTCTGGACAAAATTTTATTTACAGGCAATTTATACCCGTCTGTTTCTTAGCCAAGAATGTTCTTCATCTGAATAGCTTGTCTCCCTCCTAACACTCACCCCTCAGTGTATTTATAGTCAACTGAAACGACTATCCCCAGCCTTATTTTGCTGGGCTAGACAAGTGTGCTCTTTTAGCTTCTTTGTTTTTCTTTTGATCATCACTGTTGCTTTATTCATCATTTCAGTGGCTTACCTCCCCCAGACATCTGACTGTCTGACGCAGGATTGCAGGTAACCCTACAGAAGTTTCACCTTGGCCTTAACACCGTGTTAAAAACACATTTTCACCAAGAATATTCTGTTCAGATTGGCTTTTGTCTTTTTGGCAGGTAAATCACATTGGTGGCCTAATAGTCTTCCTGTAAGTGATTAAAAGACCTGTGTCTGCCTCTTCTCCTGGCATGTGCCCACAATGAGAGTGAATGTACCTCAGGAGAGGCGCTGCATCAGACTGGTGCTTGCATTCCCTCTCTTTAAAATACAAGGGGAATCAGGCATCAAGGTTCATATCAGGTAACATCTATCATGGCAAGACATATGGCCCAGAGGGACGTGCTTGCATGGAGCAGGGAGATGCCTCCAAACTGCAGGTTAGCACCTGGGCACCCAGGAACATTAAAATGTGAAGGGTTGTTTACCAAATCTGAGGAATCATCAGAGGGAGCATACATCAAGTTAGCTTCAGATAGGCTAACAGAAAATCAGATAGCAAAAACAGGTTCAGGTTAGAAATAACCCCAAGTTTTTCTCTACTGGGGGATCAGAAAGCAAACTTAGTTTTAGCTGGTCAATAAATACATTATTTAAGTTGCGTCGATTAGGATAGGACATTATTAAATAATATGCAGTTACTCTATTTAGATTAGGACAATTTCCTATTAGTGGCAGCAATATTAGAAGAATAGTGTAATTTTCCTGTTGATCAGTATGTGTGCAGAAGTAATTTTTTCCTTGCACCTTTCTCACTGCAGCTGAGCTGCTGCATAGCAGGAAGGACAATTCCCTGGGCTGAGAGGGCAGCAGCATATGAAAATGTAACTGTGCAGCACAGTGATACGCATCCATGTATGAGAAGAGTGTTCTCTAGTTCCAGCCCTCCACTCCCTGGATTGATTCTGCATCTTATATTGGACAGGAATTTGCTTTAATCTTTGTTTAAGTTATTGAAATAAGACTTACAAAGAGAACACTGACAAATTCTGAAGGATAGGGACCATTTTTCATCTGTGCTCATATTCAGTGAAAACTACAATTTTACTATTCCAAGACTCTATTTCAACCAGCATTTCACCCAACTGTCCAGAGATGACATAATTATTCTTGTTTCTTTTTATTTTTTTAATTTAGTTCAACAAACTGATGAATAACCTGGGATTGACTGACCTCTAATGGTTATATTGAGATCTTCCACCTTTGTTTAAATGACACTGAAATGAGAAAGTACTCTGGATCTGCAGTTTTTTGGAGCCAAAACACTTCATCTTCAAAAACATGCCTCCTGCTTTTAATGGTTGAGAATAATTTGCTATTTTTACTGGGAAAAGTAATGTTTTTTGGCTTACATGAGTAAATTATCAGTCACTTTCCTGTTCCATGTAGTTCAAATACGGAGGGGAACACAAGAAGTTGGGGTGCCTGGTTAGTGGTTTTTAAATGGCTCTGAATGCTCTGCTAATGCAAAGGAATCAGTCCCCTCAGCAATTTTAAACTGTTTACCTATGGACAAATTTGGTTTACTTATATGCACATTACCTGGACCATTTCACAAAAACATATGGAAAAAAAATATGGGAAATCGGGACTGAAAGATGTGAGTATTGCATCATGAGCAGGATTTATGAGGACTCTGGCTTATCTGACCTCTGATGAAGAAAGATGACCCTAGGAGTTCAGTACTGTGCCTTGTCATACCATGTGTCCTGCCAACCCCTGCCTGCAGGCAAAGGAGGAGGCTAGAGGGAGAACAGAGGCATTTTAACCTTCTTGGATTAAAAAAGATTTAAAATCATTCTTGATAACATTATAGTCTCTACCTAGCTGTGAGTTTTTGAGACAAGGGGCCTTTTCCCCACCAAGGACAAGCAAAGGGCAATTCTGCCCCTGCATACCACTTCCACCCTCTGCTAAAAAAGCAGCCCAATGGGACCACCATTCATCTGCTGTCCAGTGCCCCTTAGCCCAAAGAATCACAGGTTATCATTTCTGTTTATGGTCATGGCTCATAAGATATTATCCTGTTGCCAAGGAAGCAGGCAGAAAAGATAACAAAAGAGATGGACAAATATTATTGAAAGTGGCATAAAAAACCTATGCACCATAGCTCAATGCTCTCTGATGTGCGTCATAATTCTTCAAAGAAAGCACTGTGTTTTCTCTTGAGAGGTTAACTGCATAGTCAGAATGAGCCAATCAATCACAGATTATCCTCAACTACCAATATGCTTCTACTGCTTTTATGACAAAGTCCTTCAAAGTATTAACAACATTCTCTTTTTCCGTGTTTTCTATGTAATATATGGGCACATCCTTTCTATGTGATATACTGAGCCATTCCATTCCATATGGTATGGAATATCCCTTTGGTCAGTGTCCACTGCCAACTCCTTGCACAACCCCAGACTCCTCTCTGGTGGGATGGGTTAGAGATAAAGTGGCAAAAACTGTGATCATATATACTAAAATCTCTGCTTTTATCAAACTATCATTTATTGTACTTCCAAGTTATTAGTTATTTTGTTTATGACTGCTCTCTAGAACCAGCAATATGTTGTTATCCTTGTAGTTCTGGAGATCTTGTGTAACCTCATGGAAATGAGGGGAGTGAAACATCACAGGTTTTGAATTTTGCCTATGTCTGAGCATCAGATTTTCACAGAAGAGTGATTTCACACAGCTCTGTTTACTCACGTCAGATCCCACAGGTAAACTAATACTTGTTCATTAGCAAGGGCCCTCCAGGCTGTTCATTGAACTATAATTTCTTTGGAAAATGGACATGTGGTGATGGTCCTACTGAAGCTGTAGAAATATACAGCACAGACTCCTGCAACTAAGCGTTTCCTTAGGATTTTTTGTCATGAACAAAAGGTGTTTTTAGGATGTGGGTTTCTTACTTGTTTGAGATACCTTCTTCAGGATACACAGTCTACATGAGCTCCTCCTCTGAGGAGGGCAGTTCTGCTCTGTAAATGTCTACTTTTAGCCTGCAAAATTTGGAGGGCATGGGGGACCAGCCATACATGCTGTGAGCGCTGAACTTTTGCTACATCTACAATAGTGTGTGATATTGGCACCAGTGAAATAGGCATCTCCATGTCCTCATGCCATGTGGGGAAAAACTGACTGTCATTTTGATGTTTGTGAAGGCTGGGGTAGAGTTAACTTTATTTACAGCAGCTAGTATAGGGCTGTGTTTTGGATTTGTGCTGAAAAGCAAGTTGATAATATGGAAATGTTTTTATTACTGCTGAGCAGTGCTTGCATACCATCAAGGCTTTTTATGCTTCTCATACCACCCCACCAGTGAGGACACCTACCACGGGGAGTGGCATCGGCTCAGCCAACAGTCAAGGCCTCTGAATACCGAGGGGAGAGAGGTTGCCTTTTCTGGCAAGACAATGGAGATTATTTTCTTGATTTTCATTGCTTGTCACCAATAGGGTGGAAGTTCATCTGTGATTTTGAAAAGCGCTCTTTGAAATGCCAAACAGAAAGATCTTCTCCTGGGGTTGCCGATTTCAGTGCTTAATGGTTTCAGTATCAACAATTCTCTTTGTATGCTATTGTCAATGAGATATGATCAGAGTCACAGAAGTAAAGCTTATGGAGGCATAGAGCTGCCACCTATGCTCTGTTTCTCTCTTCTTCTTTTAGTTACCTTTCTGGGAATGCAGTCCTGGATGGAGCAAAATGATAAGCTGATCATAAAATTTGCAGCAGCATGAGTTTTCAAGAACAGCAAAACCCACTGCATTTCCTCACTCTGCTCTTTCCTTCTCAGTTTGGTCTCAGTCTCCTTCATGAGGAAAAGCAAAAGAAGATCAGCACCTGAAGAACATCACTGGCACCAAAATATATTAACAATGTTTTTCTATAGCTCTTTGTACAGTTTTAATACTTCTAAACAGTGACCAACTCTGGTTACCTGTAATCTTGGTATCTTAACTAAGCCTCTGCACATTGGGCACTACCTATTGCAGACTATCTGTGGTTACTGCTTTAAAAGCAGAGTCTGAAGAATTCACCTCATGTTCCAGTGAGAATTCACTTTGTGCTCCTTGCTTTCAAACAAACATATACCTCAAGTGATACTGGTTAAAGTTGAAGAGTAGATTCATTACATCAGTCAAACAAACAAAAAAATTGGGCCAGGTGGTCCCATCTCCCATAGTTCAATAATGTGTTACTGCCTATATCACCAAGAACAAAATGTTTGGGTGTTTTTGCTTATGATTTTCAGATTTTTGATGCATAGGTTCATTTCTAAAAAGTGCCTTATTTTACTGCCTACAAAACCATATAGTGCTGAGCTAATTTCCCAAGAAAGAGCAGTAATCCTAAAAAGAGCCCCTTCAGGATTTTTCGTACGTAGCTGGAATGCTTATCATATTTCTGCTTTGCAGTATAGATGCATCTTCAGTCAAAATACAACAGCTCTTCTAGTACCAGATTTGCACCATTAGTCCTGCTGTTTTTTCATTGGTTTGCCATAGATTACCTACTGATTTCACAGTTTGCTTCATTCACATTTAAAGTGCTGAGCCTTGTCTGCAGAGCTGTCTCCACTCACCTGCTCTTTGGCTGTGTTCCTGAGGGCAGTGCATTGAGGTCAGAAAGAGCAGGATGCTGTGTTTGCTTTGCCTTAGTTATTAACTCACATCAGTTGGAGACAGGGGCATGTGGCAAACCCATGCTGCAAATTAAACTATGAAATTCACTCCTCAGTCTGTATCTTGGCACTTAAGAGAAAAGCAAAGAGATACTGATCCCCTGAAGAATAAGCACTGATCATTTCATTTTGTAGTTATTGGTTCAGCACTCTGAGACCAGACTGTGAAGGATACTACACAATGCAAATAGCTGGAGTACCTTCCTTCAAGCATTGCCTGGTCTTATTTAAAATATTTGGAATCATAAAATTTGTGCTGCTTCCTTTGGGAGGCTGCATCATAGTCAAATGTATCTCTGTGCCAGGAGTTTCTGAGGTAGTCAGGCACATTTTCATATGTGAACTGTGCCCTGTAGCTCCAGCAGTTTGTCACTAACCTTGCAGTTTATGACCTACAAATATTACACCCTTCAGAGATGCAAGACAGCAAGGGGGGAAAAAAAAGTTGATGAAAAACTGATGGGAGCATCATGTACAGGTTACAGATAATGGCAAGAGAAGTGGCTTTCCCTGGGTGACTACAGTGGTGGTGGTGATGTAGAGCACTTCCACAGAGGATGAAATCAAGTCCATGAAGTGCAGTGCTTTAAAAATAGTTCTTTGTAAATTAATCCCTGCAGCCCCTTAATCCCTGTTGCTCTTTCCATTCCTTTCAGGATACTTACATCTTGCTTCTACTTAAGTGGTTAGGACTATAAGCAGCTTTTAAGGGCAATCTCAAGAGGGGAGAGAGGAAGGAGTCTATTCCCCGCTGTCTGACACAATTATTCCAGACCACAACCTTAGACTCTGTTTGCTCTTCTTAAGCTGAAAAACATTTTTGGCTTGAGGATTGTCTGTGTAAAAAAGACAGGAGAATTTACAAACAAAAACACCAAATAATTTTATTCCAAATATTGCTAAATCAAGGCCACATAGTTATTAAGAAATGGTGGGGAAAGTCTGGTTTTTTTCTTTTGTCAAGTAGGATATGTGCTCTTCCCTATTTAACCATGAGGTCCTTACTACGTCCTGCCAAAACTGCAATGTTACTGCAATAGTTACTGTTATTGACAATGATTGTTTCATGCTCTTTAAAATACTCAGTGAAAAGTAATACATGTAAGCAAAAAGAGCTGCTATTTCAGCCAGTTCCTTGTTGGGACCACTCTTGGATTTTGGTATAGCATCTCCAAATCAACCGTGAGCCTTATCTCAGTGTACGTCATGGACAAATAAAGCAGTTTATAGATTAACAGAGAAATATCACTTAAAACATCATTCCTTTGCTTGTGTTTATGTAATTATTTTATAAACAGACAGAAATAAAAGATTATTACTAATCCATATGAAAGAAATTATGTATTTAGTTGGAAAGAAACATTTCAGTAAGTAGTCTGGAGACAGCCAAACTATAACTCTTTAAATAAGTACCACTATTTCTTTCTGTTCATCACAGTTTTCATATAATTCTTCTCTGTAGCCACCTCCAAAATGTTTTTAGCACTTTGCTTCAGTAATAATAGTTATTTCAATGATTTGGAAGTGGAACAAGAACATGAAGATGAATCAGTGCATTTTCTCTGTAATTCACCACAAGACTCCTTTGGGAGCAGGATTTTGGTGGAACAGCTTTCTATCAGAATCACTGTAATGAGCTTTAATATTTAAATCCTGTTACAGAGCCTCTGCATGAACAGTTAGGAGTTGAGAGATTTTCCTCATTATTTTATGCAGCCTTTTCCTCCTTCCCCTTCCTCCTTGTCCTCTTCCTGCTACTGTTCGTTTATTAGGCTGTGTGAGTGTTGCCTGAAAGGGGTAGCGAGCTGAAATGAGACAGGTGCATTGATGAACATGATCACAATAGCAAGAAACAAAAGGTGTAGACAAGAAATCGAATAATTGTAATGAGACCAAGTGAAGAGACCTGTGAGCTATAGATCAGTGGAAGCAATGTGGGATCATTAGGAGGAGACCAATACATGTTTGCCTGCTCTTCTGCTTATTCTAGTCACCTGCCTTTGCTACTGGCCAGAACAGGATGCTGGAGTAGCTGGGACCTGTACGTGTCTCATGTTCTGCTGCTGTGACATGACTGAGCAAGGGAGTGCTCAAGGGGGCAGCAAGTACCACTTGGTGTGGTTCAACCCACTTTCTAAACCTACTTATTTCAACATCATTAGCTTTTGGTTTTAAAGCAGCCCAGACACTTTCAGTGTCCATCTAAAAAACAATCTTCAGGTGTTGGAAAAATGTCTGTGACTCACCCAAATCTGCAGACAACCCCTTTCTGTAAGGAATCATCAAGAAATGAAAAGCAGCACCCTAGGAAATTTCTCCATATTGTCATTGAACTTGATCAGTAATTGCTCAAATATCAAGAATTTATTCTTCAGTTTATGCTTTATAAATGGATAAAATAATTAGTTATTTGGCAATACTCACACATTTGTCAGCATACCCTGAGATGTCCTTCTGCATTAGCTGCTTTTCCATCTCCCCAGCTGTAAAATGCAGAGATATCTAATTGATTGGTGAATCAGATGTTCCCAACCTGGGGGCTATTGTTGTACTTATTACAGTGCATTATTTAAATCAATATTTGAATAATATAAAGAGTAAATGGGTACTACAGGAAATAAGATCTCAGACATATATAGAACAATAAAACATCTATTCCACCCGAAAGCAGTGTATGAACATTATATGTTTGACATACCTGCAGATCCACAGAAAGGCTGGTGCAGCATTTGGCAAGACCAGTCACTGGACAATGGGTAAAAAAGCCCCTGTGAATCAGTTAGTTACAATATGTGTTCTGAAACAGTTACCATTTTTCTAAATTCCAATAAGCCAGCTGGTGTTTAATTGCAATAGATTGATAATTCTTAAACTGTCAAGAGCTTTCAGTGATTAATAAGTAATTTTGATAAATTTTGGTGAAATAATAAAATACTTTGATCTTAAAGGATCACGCTTTTAGGGAGCCTATAAGATAGTGCCAATAACAGAAATCTAAGGAAAACAAGCCTTAGACAGCAAGGTAATTCATAAACAGCTCATGCTGGATAGAGTTCTTGTTGGCTGGTATTGTGCAGGATGAGATCAGTATGTCATTTACACATGCTACCTGTGACATTCAAAAAGACTACAGGTAGTGGAGAGATTGAATGGATGACCAACGTCATGGTCCCATGTGCTTCTCAATGTGGTAGAGAGTGAGCGTGGGCCACGTGACATAAACATTAGGGATCATCGTGACTTCTGCCGTGCCTGGAAAAGGCTATGGATGAAGAGTAGCTCTCTTAGTTTATTGGGAAGATCTTTGTTTGGAAAGCCAGGCCCCGAGAGTGTTTTTGAATAACACCCCTGGAAACTCGTGGCTCTGGTTTTTGCTCCAGCGTGGGATGGCTGCGGTGGCTGCTGCCAAGGCCTGTCGAAGTGTGAGGCCTCTCTTCCAGGAGAATGCTGGCCCAAGCTCCACCACCAGGGAGAGAAGGAGCTGCTTAATTTTCCTTGGAGCCTTCTCTCCCCTCAGCATGCCTGCCTTCTCGGTCAGCTGTGGGGAACGCAGCTCATGGCAGGTGTTATCCCTCACAGGCTCCATGCCCAAAGAGCCACCAGCTTACTGCCTGTCACAGGCAAGTCAGGTGGCAACTGGCATTTCCAAAACTCTGGATTATTTTATCCCACAGGATAAATATGTTTTTAAAAAATATTATGTCCCAGAGCATAAGATATATTTCAGAAGCACAAGAGTTTTGCAGTAGTAGCACATGTCCACAGTGTGGTGCCAGTGTAATGGTGAGCTGGGCCTTCTGGAGGCAACCGAGGCAGTTTCTGAGGAAACACAGTAGCTCTTGTTTTGTTGTGGGATTTGTTTGGTTTGGGTTGGGTTTGGTTTGGTGGGGGGTTTTGGTGGGTTTTTTTCATTGTTGTTGCTGCTTTTGGTATTTTTTTCTTTTAAGCACTGAGACAAACTTCTTCATATTGTCCGAACACTGACACGGACCAAGGTGTTCTTTCAGGGCCACTTGTCTCTGTTCTCCTGTAGCCATGATATTTTATGAAAAATCCTTTCCTTAGGATTTTTTCCTCCTGAGAAGCTGAGAGGCCTCAGGAACAAAATGTAAACAATGGTTATCTGCTGCTGTGGAATGCAACAGGTGGATCTGTGATTGGTCTCACACGGTTGTTTCTAATTAATGGCCAATCACAGTCAGCTGGCTCGGGCTCTCTGTCCAACACACAAGCCTTTGTGATCATTCTTCTTTTTCTATTCTTAGCTAGCCTTCTGATGAAATCCTTTCTTCTATTCTTTTAGTATAGTTTTAATATAATATATATCATAAAATAATAAATCAAGCCTTCTGAAACATGGAGTCAGATCCTTGTCTCTTCCCTCATCCTCAGACCCCTGTGAAGACCGTCACATTCTCCCAGTGTTATTAAGTGCTAAGTACCTTAGTCCTACCAAACCAATGTGACTCAACCATGTCAGCTGGATAGCAGCTCTTTAGCAGGGTCAGCATCAGTGCAAAGGCTGAGTCCAGGAGACATCCATGATGATGGATGCATGGGCCTTCCCCAGCACCACCACTGCTTCTCAGGACTCCCGTTCCTACCAGGGACTGCAGGAGACCCAGAGACAATGTGGTGCAAGTTTTCAGACTCTTCCTGGTTGCAAAATGGGATTTTAAATACCTTCACCACATGATTCATCTTTTAGTGGAAAATCGCAGTTTTGAATGGAAACAAAGTCTATTTGTTTTCATTTATATGGACCCTGTAGGGTAGACAGACAGGTTATATAAACTCAGATAAAACTCATTTTGATTCCTAAACTCATGTTTGAGGAACATCCTGCCTGTTACTTAAGGACACTTCAACCTCAGATCTAAAGGAGAAAGCAGGTGCTGAGGTGCCTGTATTTCCCAGAACCTGTTAATTTTTTTAAGAAAAATTTCTTTATAAAGAAAATTGTCCTACTGGTACAGAAAACCCTCTGCAGAACCAAAATCATGACAAGGGATTCTGGATAGACTGACACATCCCGCTGAAGTATTCTGCAAGAAATTGACAGCAGTGTTGAGGACTAGAACAAACTAAGAATAAATTAATTGCTGGTATTTCTAGTTCAATATATCTTCAAATTGGAATGAGTGTTTCTGGAGTCTCCTTGACAGTGAGTTACACAGACAAAGGGAGTTAAACCCTTGACAGTGAGTTTAACAGACATAGAAGACAGAGTGCCAGCTTGTTTTTCCAGAGCTAATGTAGTGCTGTGTAGGCAGTATCTTAATGATAATGAATGTTATTTGTCTTTAGGAGCTTATTGCCTTTGTAACCAGCAAGGCTGATTTACACTTCTGTCTCCCAGACATTTCCTGTTAATCATTGCCTACACCAGAGACTGTAACAGTTGTAGCGGGGGTGTTCCTACCCCAGGGTTACATAGCTTTGGGTCAGCACCAGTACAAACCACGATGGTCCTCCCTCACACACAAATGCACACTTGAAAAGTTCACTTCTTATTACTGCAGTTGTCAGTTGCACTGTACTCTGTTTGCTCGGCCCCAAAACATCAAGTGCATGGCATTTCTTTATTAAATATAATGTAAGAGTCTATAAAATTCTTATGATTTTTAATGTATGCAACCCAGAAGGCTGATAACCCCTCAGTACAGTGCAAAGAATGAATACTTTGTGACATAGGTGAAAGCACATTTCTGAATCAAACCTATTTATAAAAATTAAAAATTGGAAGGTGATGAGGAATTCATGCAAGCTGTAACATAATAAAGAATGTCCACATCATCACTTGGGAACATTTACTGTGTGGCTATTTATATTTTTGTTACTGGGGTAGCTACATGAAGGTTTTCTGTAGGGTTTTAGTAAATGTCTGAGTATTTAAAGTCTGACAGAAATGATTCTGTATCATTCAGAACTCAGCTCTGACAATATATTTTAGATCAAGGCCCTTAAATATGTGAAGAATATAGGTAGAATATTGCAACATTGTGTAAGTTCTTAAGGCACATAGCAAACACGAAAATGTGCGTGCAGCCTTACTAAAAGGTGTGGATGGATATTGAAAAGGAATAATTTACCAATAAAGTGCATAACATGGAGGAATTTCAGTGCAGAAGGAATTTTACAGAAATAAGAACTGAAAGGTTTGTAGGAGAACTCTGATAGAAATTGAAATTCTGTTTGGAAATAAAAGCCAAAATCTGTATGCATATCAGACACAGGGCACTCAAATTAGTGCTTGTAACAATTTTAAGTGATCCTCTTAACAGCCAATCTAAATTGTAATTTTTCTTCATCTGATAACACTTTGATTCCTCTTCCAGGGCTGATGGGTAAGTGTCTTGTAGTGTTATGGAAAACAAGCAGGGATATTTTTGTCTTCTGCTTGTTGGAAATTTGAAGCTAGTTCTCAGAGCCACTCTCAGAACATGTTAAGATGCTCACGTGAGATTTGTGGTGTGGTTCCAAAGCACACAGCAATCCCCCAAGGTAACTAGCAGGGATTAGGAAACAGCTGCAGTACTGCCAGCTGCACCACTTTACCACTACGTTTTTAACATGGAGTGTGTTGTTGCCATCAATGGCTGATTTTCTTCACCAGATGTTCAGGACACCTGTGATTTCAAGCACCTCCATTTTTCTTTCTTAAATAATGAGTCAAGCTCTTATGATGAAAATCCTGTCTCACAACTGAATAGTTCACACAGCTGGATAGAATGTGAGGCTTATTTCCAAAACTGGAATTTTCATGTTTTCTTGTAGAAGGTGTAGGAAAGGAAACATATGGTTTGAAAGAAAAGGAAAAAAATTCCGTTGAATGCTGGTGTAAGAGTGTTTTTAGAGAAAGGTTCATCTCATTATCATATTGCAAAATTATTATTTTTCAAGTTGCATATGGTGGAAGGATGTGTTCTCTAAAGCTAAGGTTTAATTTCATTTGAATGAAAGAAAAACATTAAAATATCCTAATTAAACTATTTCTTTTAATCTAAAAAGCCCTTGGCTTCCTGGAGTGGGTGGCAATTACAAACATGAGGTAGATAGAGATTATTTTATACCTGTAAATTAGCATATCCACATTTTTCTTTTTTGCCATATGCCTTTTAATAACTAGGATTTGTGTTTTGCTTATAGAATTGTCTGCATAATGGTGAAAACAGTGATCCTTTGTAAATCATGCAGGACATAAGTTTTCCCATAATAGACTTCACAGGAAACACCACTTTGCTATTATGTTTTTCAACCATCAAGTATTTTGGTGCTACTTGAAAAAATTACAATAAATAGAGCTGGTATGGGTAGCATTTAATCTGTTTATTAACTGATGGTACTTTTGTTCAAAAGTTTTACATTCCCATTTTTGTTATAGACTGGGTGATGAATGAGGAGTAGAGAACATTTTCTCTACTTGGAAGGTTGATAATTTTCTATTTCATATTTTTTGTTATTTGTGGTTCACTTCTACAAAGTGAGAAGATCACTGCAGTTCTGCCCACATGGAGTCCATTGAGCTTTATTATATTGATATGCTTCACACATCTCTGTACACACACCTACATCCTGCACTCACACCACACACATGTGCCCAAGAACATACTGGAGAAGGAAAACCACTGCTACACCTTTTAATTCTGCTGCTGAACAACAACAGCTGGAAGTTCTGCTGTAAACATTCAGACAATACAGTCCACAGTCACACCAACAGGCAAGGGGATCAGGAAGACAGCAATCAGCTAAGAGAGCATCCACAGCATAATTTCAGAGGTCATGAATAAAACCAGAGTCACAATGGCTCATAAGCTGTAGGAAAGGACATTATGAGCTTCATGCTAGAAGGTGCAGAGATGCCTTGCTCTTACTTTTGCAAAACATGTAAACTGTCATCCAGAGTTGCCAGATGCTGTCCTAAATGTGTCAGCACTCCTGCACCTCTCAAGAAACTTTTTTACACGAGTCAAAAGAAATGCACATGAAAATGGAGAATGTTTTTCTTCTCCACCAGGGAAAAATCTGAAGTAGATTTGCTTACTTGACAGGTGGGATATGTAAATAATTCGGGGTTTAAGAGAGAGCAACTTTTGCAAAGAAAATGAGAAGTTTTCTGAGAACTCTAAGTAAAAGCTGTTTACTGAGAGTCTTAGAAAGAAAATTATTTGTAGGTTAGAAAGACAAAAGTACAGAATTGGCTGCTGGTGGCAATGATGTGAGACTATTGCTCAGATTCCAGGTGTGGGTACTTAACCTGGCCGTGTCCTAATGGCTCCCTGGGGAAATGAACATCACCCTTTCTCACTCCCTCACATTTCTTTTAGGAACTGATGAAAATCTGGTTGTATGAGAAATTGGAATTATCAGACCAAGAGAAGATGCTGTGGGTTTGTTGTACCAGTATTTACAGGTAGATCTGAAAACACCTATTTCTGTTTGAATGCCAGACGGACTAACTTGAACAGCTGCAGGAATGTCCTACTCATAGACTCAATTGTTGATCCACAGGTATATAAGTGCAGCTCAGACAACTGATGAATAGGTTAAACTGGACCTTAAAAATCCTTGCACAGCCAAAATAGAATTTACAAGTCCTTGTAGCTAGTGAGGACTTCAGGGCAGGAGACTGGTTACTATAATAAATGATAAAACAATTTTTCTACTGCCAGTTATTCAGTGGGATTAAATAATAGATTCATTTCTGTGAAAAGTACTACTCATGCACTTTTTCTTGCTCCTTTCTTACATTCCCACTTACTAGAATAGATGTAAATGTAGTCCTAAACTGTAACTCTCCTGGAGCCAAACAGCAAATTTAACTCTTCTGTTCTCCTTCATGGGAAAGAGGAAAGGTGCATGGCCTTTCCTTGAAACAGCTGATGATTTGCAGAGGTGTCTTCAAGAGAGCGTGAAAGAAAACCAACCCAGATGCCAAATGTTGTCTGTTTGCTTCTGCTTGGGATTGGAAAACTGATTTAATAGACTATAAATTTATTTGTAGGTTTTTCTTTTTTTCCCAAGGGAATAGAAATCAGTTTGTTTACAGAACAGATTAGCTGTCTGCTGAGAACCATGCTTATAGGTCAGAGATGAACTGTCCCTAGGGTGAAGAGTAGAGGGAGAGCTAATGGTAAGAGTTTGCAAAGTTCATGTTTGTGCTGCATCTTCTTCCTATTACCAGTGATGATCCAAGAAATCAGGGATAGTCAGCTAATCTAATACTTACCATAAAAGACAAATTCAGCTTAAAAAAACCCCAGCCAAAACCAATAAACACAGTAGTGAGCTAAAAAGAGCAGGGCTTTTAGGTTTGCTTAGATCTTCAGCTTCAAAAGCAGATGAATTCCTCTTGAAGTTTCATACTGATTTGGATGGTTTCCCTCAAGGCTCTTCACTCATGTAAGGGCCTTGAAAAGAATATTGTCTCATAGCCCAAAGGCTGCTTCTGTTAACCAGGGGCTATGTAAGCTTCACTTATCTCTGCAGTGAGCCACCAGCCACAAAACCTGCTGCTGCAAAGCACTGACATGTGGGATTTCCCCCCTCTCTTTCACATCTGTGCAGTTCTCCAGCCCTTAAACATTTGATCACTCACAGTTGGTGTGCCAATGCCTGTTCAACAGAACAGGTAATTCTTAGTTCTTCACTGCTCCCCAGTGACTTGCTTCATGACACCTGTATCCTGATTCATTTGCTGGTGAGTGTCATCCCTGTTTTGCAGAAAAGACCCAGTTCTACCAAGGAGAACCCCAAGAGGAGATACCCATCTTGCTCCCACTAGCCCCTGCCTCAAATGTTTTGGGACTGCACCAGGACCGAGCATTACAGCTGGCAGTAAAAGGCAGAAGATAGTCTCAGACTGGGACTAGGGCTGGCAGGTGCATCCCCAGACAGATCCTCCAGAGACAGCAGATTAGCCCCTACCAATCCATTGCACAGCCCTGCCCGCAGGGAGTCCTCAGCTCAGTGCTGTACAGCACCAGGAAATTGCACTGGTCTCTGTAACAGGACTTTGAAACACACATAGCAGAACACTCATGTCTACCTCACCCCAATATTTGGCACAGAGGAAGTCAGTGCCCTTTCAAGGCTGCATCTTCCTTCTGCTGCTCTTCCCTTTGTCTGTACTGCTGTGGGAACAAGTGTCCCTCCTTCCCTTCCTTCTGCTTTCCATTTCCATGTCACTAATTGCAGAAGATGGGACACAACCGGTCCATTGAGCTTTTCTTTCCCCCTGCACTGCGTCTCTTACGGAGGGGGATGGATCTCTGAATCAAGCACTTAGCTATTAAACATTTAAATCTTCCTAAGTCTCACGGTTGTATGTATATTAAGTATTGCAGTTTTCCAATGTGCACAAATGTCTATCTCTGAGCCTTCCCAGGGTGTCTGAGACCTGTCAGGTGCTGCAAGACCGATGAGTCTTGGTTTGTATTGCCACTCTACGCTGTAAACAACACAAGGATTATCTATTTATTCTTGTTAACAAAAGCAGCATGAGAGCATAGCTGTCTCTCCAAATTCAAGGTTTTACAGTGGTTTTATACCAGCAGTGAAGTGACCTGCAGCCTGTTTCCCACTTAGATCCCTCCCAGGCAGATATCTGTAGGCTGTAAATTTCTACTGTACCCCATGACTGATATATTTTAACTAAGAGATATTCGTTCTTAATAGAAAAACTCCCTAAAAGTTCACACACATTCCTTTCCCAGTTTTTGACACATGCCATAAAAGTGCTTACCTCATTCTTTATTTTGTCTTACCTTGGTCAAATAATAAAATAGACAGAGTGTTCTTTTAAAAAATGGGAAATCATTCGGGGTCATCTAAAAATTTCTACTGGCTTTCAGCTCTTGAGCACTTGTTTATCATTTGCCATTTATATCTTCTTTTTGTGCATGCATTTTTTATTTCTAGCCATAAATATCCTTACAGCAGGGAGTAGAGGGGAGTTCTGTAGTGGATTATGACTTGCTTTCAAGGCATTTGTAATTTGTCAAACAGTGCTGGTCCAACTGGGACTACTGAATTGCTATTTCTAAAGGAAACTCACTTTTGAAAAATGTAAAGTAAGAAAATCTACCCTTGGATTTATGCATACAAAACCTGATTAAATTCAGCAATTTCTATCCCAGTGTTTACATCTTAAAGTAAAGAGAAAAATGAAAGGAAAGATACCACTGACTTTAATGATATTGCAAAGATATAGTATGAATGGAAGCCATATTTTGGCCTAGAGGCAGAAGGACTGAGAAGTTTTAGAAAAGCTATATTAAAATACTCTTTTCTTTCTAATTGATCCACACTGAAAATGTATACCCCATCCAGAGGGTAACAGCCCCTATGCCTTCCACTGGCAGATCCTTAAAATATTCTCTGAGATTAGAGGAACACATAGGAACTGAAAAACTCCTAATATTTTGGGGTGTGATGTTTACTACATTATTTGGTAACAATGAAAAATTACATCATTCAGAGTCTGAAAGGCACACAAGCCTCTTCTATAGTCCTTGAAGAGGAAAATATGCTATTTGAATCTCTTTTGTTTTGAAAAGTTCAGGATCAGGCTTTCAAAGCTCTGACTCTTCCCCTAAGGCATGAGCTATGCTAAGGCTGCTATCAAAGTAATGCAGCACTCCATCTCTTTTGTCAATTTAAAACAAATACCTAGGAATAAAGGTTTGACTGTAATCCAGCAGACTTTTAATAGAATTGCCTTTAGTGTACTCATTAGGGGGAATTTTCAAAGCAATCAAGAAAATTTAAGTAGGAATCTCCAAATACACAGTCCCAGGTTTTCCCAGGAGCCCAAACATTCAATGTCATCAATTTGAAAAGAGATAGTCTAAATATTTTGCTGTAGTATAATAATAGTAATACTAATACTACAACTAATAACAACTATTGTTGTTGTTGTTGTTGTTATACTGCAAAGAAATATTACAATGGAAGAAAAATCCACTCAGAAGTCATATCATATGCATTATGATTGATCATTTCTCAAAAAGGAGGATGCAGGAGCTCACAGAAGATTTACTGCAACTTTAGCAGGGTAATACTGTTTCTTCTCTCTTTCTCAGAGATCAGCAGCATCCTCAGGACAACCCAGTGCTGAAAGAAGACAGGAATGGCCTCTCAAAGTCCAATACTCCCTCACTGGAATCTTTTAGATATTCCACACATGGAAGGTAAAATGTTTAATGTCAAGTGTACTTATTTAAAGATACTTTATGTTATGGGAGTTTCTCATTTAGCAGAGTAAGAGAAAATAAATTGAAAACACAAAACTGCTCTAAGTTAGACTTAGCAAAATATCCATTGCAATTGCAATAAACAGTTCAATTGTGTGATTCCCATTATTCTTCTCTATAATATACTTATTGTCATGACTCTGGGCATCCCCACATGTTGGAAAGGAATTTATGGGCTGAAAGCTGCTCAAGCCTGTTCTCTACAAACCACTTTTGCAAGCTGACTAGATTTTTATATTCCGTGTCAGGCTGAGCCCCATGATCACTCCCCCATGCTCTTCTGGCTAACTCAGGGAGACATTTACACTCTGTTAATGAATTCGGTGAGAAACATTTACACTACCATTTGATCCACTCAACTTTTCATAGCTATTTATGTAAAACAAAGGTCATCCTCCTTGCCAAGGAGTCCTGTTGCAAAGAAGTTTTCTTTGCAACAGCTGTGGTTAGTCACATACTACATTATTTCACATACTACATTATTCCTCGAGCTTCATGATTGCATCACCCTTGAACATTTCCTCTGAGGCTTCTTCCCTTGCAAGGAATTATTGGTCAGTCACATGGCCTGAAATCTTCCTGCCTCATCTCTCCTCATCCCCAGATTCTTCCCTTTTCAGTAATTTTAATTCTGCAGTTGATGTAATTTAAAAGACTGCTTGCTAACATTTCGAGTTTGATTATACAACAAAGGAACACTAAATTTTGGACCTATAAGACCAAAATGGTTCCAACTTTCAGTAAAATTAGAACATATATAGCCAAAATCAAAATTTGGCTTGTGTCTCAGCTGCATTGAACTAAATTTGACATAGAACAGCTGCAGGTTACTGGAAAGGCTGATGAAAATGCATCTTTGTTACTTCTGAAGTCTAAAATGGTTTTAATCCTATTTTTGTGTAAGATTGGGTATGGAGCATCTGCTGCTGTTTTGACATTATTTATGCTTTCATTATCCTTAATATTGAGTGGGCCAGCACTAAATTCAGATGCTGTTCAAAAGCCTTCTACATTTCAAATATTTCAGATTCCAGGTAGCCAGCTCAGTGGAATATGATGTCCAGCCCCTAAGGGGACACCTGTCAGCTTGCTGATGTGTGAAGAGAATGCCCTATGCTCAGAGAGAGATCCTCCTGAAAGCAGAATTGCTACATCATTGAATACTCTCTTGTGCTTTTTCCTCCTGAATCTCCCCAAGGCCAATTTGTAGTAAATTACCATAATGCTAATTCACTGTGAGGTCTTATGGAAGGGAAAGGTGATTTTTATGTACAAAATCTCTGCACTGATTTTTACTCATTCACATGTTCACACACATATGCTCAGCACACTAAGACATGTATGTCAGGGCTTGCAGTGAAGAATTGATGCTGATTTGCTGTTCTGACCTTTGGAAGTCGGTGTTGTTTGAGATCTTTTGCCTCAGTATGTCAACTGAGCCCTCATAATTCTTGCTTAACTTATCTGGTTATTTTATGGCTCCAGTCATGGTCTTCATCTTCTTGTTACCTTATCTTTAGGACAGTTTGTTCCTCCTCTTGCTTAGAATGAAATCACACACATAGAGTTTTAGTCTGACCTGTCCGTTTAAAATTTGTTCTGCTGTTTCATCTGCAACTTTCACACAAATATTTCAATCCATAATCAACTAATAAATAGTCTTATTTCTGTAACAAATCTCCACAAATAGCACTAATGCTGTCTGTGTTCTGTGGTGAGCTGCCAGGTGCAGTGTGTCACCCCATCACCTCATGCCAGTGTGACCTGGTAGATCCTGGCTGGTAGAGGGACCATCCAGTACAGCTCTGCATGGCCATAAATTTCACTCCAAAAGTGACATCCTCAGCAAACTTCCAGACACGCATCCGTAGGAAGCAAGGAGAATTTCCATGATCCTTGAATGTCTCCTATAATCTCTTTTCTTTAATCCTCAATTGATTTAACATAGAAGACTGCATGAGATTGATTAGTTAGGGGATTGAACCCCACACTAAGCACAAGGTAAACAAAATGTAATATAAAATCCCACCTGGATTCAGATGGATGAGAAAAGCACTGAAATTCAGTGATTAATTCCCAGCTGCAGTTGAGCAAAGGCTCATAAAAGTGAATCATGTTGAAACCAGTAAGTGAAATGCTGCATTTGGACATACACATGAACTCATTCAGCTCTTAGGCCAGGCCTGGCTAAAAGAATAAGAATAATAAAAAGTAACAGAGCAAATAGCATTCTTTAAAAGATTCTTTAAAGCATCTGTAAAAGATTGCCATGAGGCAATCTAATTGGAAATGGAGAAGTCCCTAAAGGGAAGACTGCGCTTTGTACCAATGCCACAGTTTTATCATGAGTGTCAGGGTTCAATGGGTAAGAATCAATTTTCCTGCTGTCCTCCCAGTAGCTACACAAGAGACTGGCCTGCTGGTTATATATTTACCTACTGCATCCCTTCAGATAACACTCATTCAAGCCCAGCTCCAAGAACAATTGAAAATAACACATGAATCACATCCCTTTAATTCTTTGTCTGTTTGTCAAAACTGAAGTTTTACTTTTGCCTGAGAGTGCACACCACAGAGGAAAGATAATTTTGTCCTTGAAGTGCCAGCATTTTATAAAAAATAAACTTACCAACCTCTAGGGAAAAACATTTTGAACAGAGAGAAGCCAGGAATGCTAGGGCTGCCTCCTCAGATACAGCCAGCTGTGGGGAGAAAGAGTGCTCTGGCCTTCTCTAGTCCTTGGGGTCATACAGAAGTTTCAGAGCTGGTGTTATTTCTGTCTCACACGATTCTTCTCCCACCATTAAAGTGGCAGAATTGTGGCTATTTCCTTTTGTGACAAAGAATGTCATTTCTTGTCCCAACGCTACTATTGCCTCACTATACATAACAGGGCTGCCAGTCTTACAAGCAAGCTTCCTTCTTTGTACAAATGCTTTCACTGAAAAATTAAGAAATGATTCCTTTCTGAAGGCAAACACAGTTGCACCAAAGACCAAAGGTAAATAAATTGAAGGCATGTTTGCATGGCTTCATTCTTAAAATCAGTATCTCCAATATGTATAGTATTCTGTAATTTACAAGTCAGATAAGCATAATAATCCTTGTATTATGCTTGGAATATATTTCTGTTCCATGGAAGAATTCTCTCATGCTTTGTACATGATTGCAAGACAGAAAAGAACTTCAAGTTAAGAAGATTAATAAAAATACTATGAATGAACAGTTTCAAACACTCTTCATTTCAAATTAATTCAATTTTGAAAACTGAGTACCCTCTTTCTGTCATGTAATGCCTATAAATCACAGAGTCTCACCAAATTGCATTTTAAAATATTTATGCTTTATAACTGATTAATCCAAATGTTTGGAATATGCTATGAGCATGTCTGCTAATTAGCAATATGTTGGCTTGCTCTCTTTTTTTCACTGAAATGAAAGCTTGAGGATTTGCATCTCTTTTTCCGACTCCTGCTGACAAGCTCCCAGAGAAGAATCTCAGCTACCACATGTGCTACTCAAACAAACAAACAAACAAAAACCCAAACAAAACAAAAAATAGCCCAGAAGAACTCCTATTTAGTTCTCATCTCATCTACAAGACACTTTTATAGACCTATCCCTCCATGATCTGGTTTTTAATTGTTGAAGAAGTTCAGCCCCTATTTTTGGAAATGTTTCCATCCCAGCTAGCAGCATGTGAAAAAGGATTTTAACCACTTGTCTCCTACAAGAGACCCAGTTTCTCTCCAAGCTCCCAGAGAGGCAAGGGCAAATGAGTACTCACATTGCTGGTCTGGAAGACCTCATTTGAGGGTACTCCATTGTACTCCAAGGGTGGAGTTGTTTCCCAGTTTCCTGAGCCTGGGCGGTTTCCCAGAGTTTGCTAATCTGGGGCAGGAGTTGAGGAGTGTGAGTTCTCTGCCCTGCTGCCAGCCCAGCAGCATGGGGGAAAGCCCTGCCTGTACCCTCCTCCTGGGCTCAGGAGGAAGGACACAAGTGCAAGTGTCCCACTGAATTTCTTCACTCCCTCGTGTCCTTGCCTACAGCAGGATTTAAAAACTGTAATGGAAAGATACACACAGGAACTCAATCGTGTTTGTAAATGCAGAGTTACTCTTGCCAAACCAGAGTGCCTTTCCAGTGGGAGTTGGAGTGTGCTGAGGTGGCTTCTGGGGTGTCTGGTTCATGCTCCCTGTTTTTCCTACACTCAAGGAAAACCTGGCCTCCCCACACAGGCCGAAAGGTACATGGACTTTGAGGCACACAGAGTTTGTTTCTGGTTTTTTGCATGAGCCTGACATCTCTGGTGGAAAAAGGCCACTTTTCATCAAAGGTCAAATCTGGGGTTTTTCCACTAAACCATTGCCTTAACTTTCCATTTAAACACTTGTGAAGAAAATATGACCAGAACCACTGAGTCATTTTTTGTGCTCATGCTGAAAGCCGTCATTGATGGCATCTGGTGCAAACCATTTGACACTGATTATATTCTCAAAATTGTTATAATTGAGTAGTTTCTTAGGGAAACAGGACTTCATATGCAGTATGTGGCAGACATACATAACATGCCACTCTCCTTATTTTTCCTTTTTACTCCACACAGTATTGCTAAGAATTTTAGGTATTACCCTGACCTCCCCCCCACAACTCTTTGTGTAAATAATATCTATGTTGTACATTGACCTTAGCATTGTATTATCTGAGTATCTTGAGAGTTCTGCCTAATTAGGAATTTTCTCACAAATTTACCTTTAAGGACAAAGGAGATGGAAAGGTTCAGCATGCACAGATGGGACACACAGAGAGTTAAGATGCAGAGATTTTTCTCTCTTTGTAAGGCCAGAGATATCATCTGGGTGTGAGGAAGTAAATTGATCTCTAGGCTCATTTTGGTATTGGTCTTCCTTGTGACACAACTAACAAAGGCACCCAGCTGGCAGAAGCTTAGCAATATGAGCCCCTTGGTTAGTGATAGCATCATCAACTCCATCCAAAACAATATGATGCTATTAGATGGTAATATTTTGTAGTTGCCCTTAAAGAAAGTAAAATCCTGAGCTAATAACATGGGGGTGTCTGCAGAGATCTCTCAGAAAAACCTATAGTACTTGTAGACAGCTGTGTGCAGTACATATGTACCAACTTGAGCTAGCTGTCTACCTGCCATTAAAAAAAAAATAAATAGCTGTATCCATATATCAATGGAGATAAGGGCAGTGTTCTTGATATCTTCTATATGATGACTCTCTGGTCTCCAGAAATTAGTTTTGAATTGGCCACAAAATAATCAGTCTTGCTCAGATGGACACACATGCATTGTAAGTACATTCATGCAGATGAATTCCACCTTTGTTTCCTCTAGCTTGAAATGCCTATATATTGAGACACTCGAGTCATAAATTTGGAAAGAAATGAGATTTTGTTGTTTAATTACACTATGCCTTACACTGTGATCTGTGAGACAGAAGAACAAGCACTAATGATATATCTTAGGTTGAAAGAGAGAGTCAAAATGGGATTTTTCATGGTTCTTTGGATCATCTCATCTCAGTACAGCATATTTAAAATATAGTTTTTCAGGGGAATTGCCATAATAGATGAAACAAAACTCAAGCCCCAAACAAACAACAAAAAACCACAAAGATAGAACTCTCTCCTCATTTTTCATATTCTATTCAATTTAATAACTGATAATCCCCAAACTTATCCCTTTAATAAAGAACATTTGTAACCGTATATCACAATTTAGGATTCTTGATCCTCTGATCATCAGCTTCGTGGTGAACTAGGTTATCAGAGATACATAACTAAATCTCTGCTCTTTTCTGTTGAAAAAGACAAGTACAATTGAGTTTGAGAAATGAGGTTATATATAGTTGCACAAATTTATCTTTTGCTTTTCTTACTATTTATTGCCTATAATTCCTTGTTGCCCTGACTGCCCTCACAATGTTTGGAGTATTGGAGATAATGTGACCACATGAGGAATGAAATCCGCCTGAATGCCAAAGTGTCTTACTGAACTCAATCCTTAGCTCTGTGTCCCTGTGTGTAACACTTGGAAGCCACTCCTCTGCTCCCATGGAAACCCCGAAATGTCACACATTTAGGAAATATAATGGTGGCTACTTAATAATGTTTGCTTCTTCTCTGGAAGAGGATTATTCAGATTAATTGTGTAGAAAATTAGTCTGATGATTTGATTTCTTTTTTTTTTTTCGCATCTCAGCCAACAATAAAGTGAATTGTTTTCTGGGGTTTCCTCTGAGGTGACTGGCACATACAGTATTTCAGAGGGTGCATTTTTCTGTGTCTACCCCAGTTTACAGATTTCTTACTCGGCATAGCTCTGCCTGCTTTACACAGAGCCAGGACAGAGGATTGGCTATCCTAATCTTTGGTTTTGCTACACTATTTTGTACAGTTATTACTCTTATTTAGAAAAACATTTAAGCAGCACCTAAGCAAGTTTCGCCTTTTGATAATAATACCACAAAGTTACATACCCCCATGTCCTCTGGGTTCTTTATCTACTGCTTCTCACTTCCACATAATCTTCAACCAAGAGCTTACTAAAATACTAGGAAGATTGCTGGCTTTTAGCTTGAAGATTTAGTCAACTAATTTGGTATTTACCCTGACTATCACCTCTTCCCAAAAAGGGGAATGATATTTGGGCTTTTTCCTTTCTCCTCGCGGAAAATTCTGTGTCTGTTCATATTTCCCACAGGACACGTTTGTTTTGGGGTAGCCAAGGCCCTACAAGTCACATGTTGAATGCTTAACTTGGAGAGACTATTTTCCTTTTTTTGGATATAGTCTTGTAGCCATCTCAGCAGAAATACTTAGGTTTGTAAGGAGCTTCATGCAGTTACAGTTCCAGGAGAAAAGGGATTCTTTTTCTAAACACATAAAACATATTTTAAAATTGAAAAATGGAAATAATTTTGATACTTTCAAATAACCTTTGAGATCAGATGTTTTATTTGCTCTCTGAGTCACCAGTTCATCTCTCTCCCAATATTCACTGGGGTTTTTTTATTTTATAGGATCCGCATTCCTCTCTCCAAAAGCACTATGAAATTAATGTGCTTTAATGACAACTCTGTCTGCTGCTGCCCCTGTGGCCCCTGATCTCTGTCCCCATTCTTGCTGCCATCATTACCAGGGTCAGGAGAGACTACAGCAGGGGCAATCATAGCAGTAACAGTGGAAGGGGCTGAGGCTGTCACTGCCAGTCTCTGATTACCTGTTCCACATCTTCCAGAATGGGCTTTGTGCCCTGGAGAGCCAGTGACAATTTTGCCAATTTTGCTATAAGGGTTTAAAAGCTGATGAGACACCAGCAGACTGCATTGCCAATGCTTTTCTTGAAAAGGAATACTGAGCTTGTACACAGTACTTCTTAGCCATGTGTCCTGTAAGAATTTATGGAGAAAGATAATCAGCATTACCCTGAACTGAGGATGGGTAACTCAGGCACCTTTTGCTTGCAGAGCACTGAAAAAGGGCTCTGTCCCAAAGCCTGCTCTTCCACCCACCCCCTTGGAAAAACAGTGTTGGAAATAGGAAAAAATATTGGGATTGTGCAAAAGATTCTTCCATTATTTATTATTATTATTATTATTATTATTATTGGAATAAAGATCCAACAACATCTTGATCCACCTCGAACTAGAGAGGCTTGCCAGTCTTCTCACCATAGAGCTGAAGAGGGAGCTTTGTACTCCTGATGATGCCTCACAGCCTTACTTTTCAGAAATTAAGTAACCCAATGGACTGTATCAAGAATTCAACTGAAAACATCCTTATGGAGAACTAAGGCTAGTTTGCATGTAAACTGTTACTCTAAGCAAGTTTATACTAAGGCATGGCAAATTACTGAGCAGCTGTACCAAAACAGCGATACAGTGTTAATTAACACTGAACTGGATCAGGCCCTTCTGCAGGACCAGTCCTGGGAGAGGCAGACCCGTGCTGGCTGGCTCTAACGAAGCTCAGCAGGAACTAGTTTTGTTTGCTGTTTGCTTGCTTTTTGCATAGCTGCACAAACCATTCTGCATGACTTACCAGCTGGACCTGCTCTCCTGTGAGAGACTGTCACCAGAACCAGTCAGGACTGCTCTCCATAGAGCAGTTCTGATCTAGTCCTGGACCTTGAAATGTGTCCATTTACTTATCCTGTAATTCCTTTACCCAAGTAGCAAGTGTTACATTTTCCAGTAAATCCTATTCCTGAAGAAAAACATAGAAAACTAGCTTGTAAGAGTAACTACAGCTAGTGTCTTTCTGCTTCCCCAGTCTTCCATGTGCACAAGGGACTGAAACTTGTGCAGACACTTTTCTAGAAGAGGACACTGTATTTAATTAGTCCTTTTTGTTGGTGGGGAGCTCAGCCTGGGAGAACCCTGTAAGAGTTTTTCTTTATGCAACAAGTCACTTCTTCCAGCAGTAGCTCTACTGTAAGGCCTGTGTTCACTTCCCACAGCTGGTCACCAGTATCTGCCCTAGGACAACATCCAGCTCTGCAGGACCTTTCCCTCTTCTGCCCGGCTTTCCATGTGCCTGAGCTGGAAAGGAGCATTCATGAACTTTAGCAAGGTCCTTCAATCTGGACAATTTGCAATTGGCTATAAGATTATATGCAGACAAAACCTTTGTCTTTGAAATACCAAGCACATATGAATTTGTGTCTTCTTGTAGATTTTGGTCTTGATAATACAGGGGGGAAAAATCCCAACCTTTTTTGGTTTTTGGTTTGTTTTTTGGGTTTTTTCCTGAGCCAACAATATGTTTGCTTGCAAACTCAAAAAGAAATTAATGAAAAGAAGCTTTTTGGCAACTTAGTTTCTGATATGAATGAACAAAATCTTTTCTGTCTTCCGTATCATCTCCACCTTTGCCATCTAATTGAATTTAAAATGTATTAATTCTAGTAACACCAGGACAGAGTACAGGTTCTTCAATCATGCTCAAAACATTCAATGATGTTTTATGTTAGAAGATAAGTATTTAAATCAAAAATATCAAAATAACTCCTCTATAACATGAGTAAGTGCTCAGCTACATGTTTTAACAATACTAGCATCGTATAGTGGAAAGCCGATTGCATGTTCCTTCTTTGCTTGTGTCCTTCATTCACTAAGTATAAGAGAAAAACCAATTAGTTTTGTTCACTCCTTAAAGCCTTTCATGGACACAACTTATTAAGTGAAGACATTTTGAATTTTGTAAAATATATTTAGTAATACCAAATACATTTCTTCCTCTCGAAAATCTAGACAAGCAAAAAACCCAAAATGCTTCTGATCAAATAAATATGCAGGTTTATTAGAGCAAGTCTCCATGTTTTAAATTTGCAATGGTTTCACAATTTTTTGTTTCCTTCTGCTTCCATTAGGGTACCTTCATGATAACCCAAAGTAGCTTTTAAAAAAATATATCCACAGATGAACAATTTAAAAATATTGGCTGTATCTTCCAACATTACAATTATGTGAAAAAGTCAGTATTTACAAAAAAAAAGTCTGGAAATCAAATATTGACAAATTGTATTGCTGTCAGTTTAATTACATAAGCTATAGGACACTCACAGGGGAAATTTATGCTGACAAGCCCCAAGTGTTAAGCCTAGATTTTGAAATGTATTTTAAAAAAACCTAAATTTATACTTCGAGTCTGTTTGGTTTAATACATATACTGGTCATTACCCAGTTCATTTTTATTTTCAACAATATTCTACGCACATTTTTTCACTATATTTTCTGTTTGAATGTAAAGTGTAATAGAAAAAACATTCAATTATGCAAACATGAAAATTCTGTTAGTACTGCTAATTGGTTTTTAATACATATTTCATGTACAAAGAAAGCAGTAGCACAAACAGAAAACTAGGCAAAGGATAGTATACTTAATTTGAAACACTTGCAGTTTCAGTAACTGTGAATTACCTACTTGCAAAACATACATAGTACACATAATGTGCACAAACACACACACAACACCACTGCATGCTGTTTTTTTTAATTAAAATATAGCTTCAGGTTCACAAACCTTTGTCCAGAGTTGGTGAGAGCTGTAGTCACATTTGTATATTAAAGGTGGTCAAAAAGATAGTCTGTTAAATATAAGCCATTCCACCACACAACTCTGGCTTCTCATGATCTGAACAACAGTAAACACACGGAAAGAAGAGAATGGAGCTGTGATTTTCTTTAGACAAAAAAAAAAATTCTTTTAGGCATAATGTTCCCTATTCTTTGCCCAAAATAATCAATTGGGAGCTTCTGGAGTGGTTTAAGATGATCTTATTCTGCACCTAACTCCATTAATTTCTGCTACCATTATTGAGGCAGGCATGGGCACCATCCTCGGTGAAAGCCACGTGCAACCTCCTCAAGCAATTAGAAAAGCAATCTTGTTTGTTAGGTTTGGAAGGAAGGAAGGAAGGAAGGAAGGAAGGAAGGAAGGAAGGAAGAGAGAGAGAGAGAAAGAGAGAAAGAGAGAGAGAGAAAGAGAGAAAGAGAGAAAGAGAGAAAGAAAGAGAGAAAGAAAGAGAGAAAGAAAGAGAGAAAGAGAGAAAGAAAGAAAGAAAGAAAGAGAGAAAGAAAGAGAGAAAGAAAGAGAGAAAGAAAGAAAGAAAGAAAGAAAGAAAGAAAGAAAGAAAGAAAGAAAGAAAGAAAGAAAGAAAGAAAGAAAGAAAGAAAGAGAGAGAGAGAAAGAAAGAGAGAGAGAAAGAGAGAAAGAGAGAAAGAGAGAAAGAGAGAAAGAGAGAGAGAAAGAGAGAAAGAGAGAGAGAAAGAGAGAAAGAAAGAGAGAAAGAGAAAAAGAAAAGAAAAGAAAAGAAAAGAAAAGAAAAGAAAAGAAAAGAAAAGAAAAGAAAAGAAAAGAAAAGAAAAGAAAAGAAAAGAAAAGAAAAGAAAAGAAAAGAAAAGAAAAGAAAAGAAAAGAAAAGAAAAGAAAAGAAAAGAAAAGAAAAGAAAAGAAAAGAAAAGAAAAGAAAAGAAAAGAAAAGAAAAGAAAAGAAAAGAAAAGAAAAGAAAAGAAAAGAAAAGAAAAGAAAAGAAAAGAAAAGAAAAGAAAAGAAAAGAAAAGAAAAGAAAAGAAAAGAAAAGAAAAGAAAAGAAAAGAAAAGAAAAGAAAAGAAAAGAAAAGAAGGGAAGGGGAGAAGAGAAAAAAGAAAAGAAAAGAAAAGAAAAGAAAAGAAAAGAAAAGAAAAGAAAAGAAAAGAAAAGAAAAGAAAAGAAAAGAAAAGAAAAGAAAAGAAAAGAAAAGAAAAGAAAAGAATAAAGGATACCTGCTGCTGAGCTTCCTCCTTGCATGCACGTTCTGCAGCCACGCTGGTGCCCCAGTGCTCCAGCAGCCAGCTGGAATTGTGTCAGCAGTCCTGCAGGGGGCCAGGGGAGCTCCTGGATTTCAAGATCCAGCAAGCTCAGGAAAACAGAGCAGACAGGTAGCTGTACTTCTCTAAGAGATTCTCAAGACTTAAAAACTCAGCAAAACTTACTCAAGGAGCTTCAAAACCCAACCTCAATATAAGAGACATGCTCCAAGGAAAGATGTAATAGGATTGTTTACCATATAAATGAACTACAGCCAATTTAGCATGCATTGTATTGAAAACAAGCACACCTTGAAGGCTTTGTAATTACCAAATGTGTTCTGATGACTTTTTATTGCAGTTTACTGACAATTTTAAGACTATATTTTCATGAGCTGGCAACAAAAAATAAGAATAGAAAAAGACAAGCTGACAACATTGACAATTTTTATATGTTCCCAGAAGACTTGTAAGTTTGATTCTCAGATCTGTGTCTTGAAATGCACTGGTTCTACAGCTCTTACCAAATGACTACACTCTTCTGGGCTCGTGAGGCTATTTGCTTGACGACCTAGCAATGTAGGACATCCTAGATGTCCTAGTAAATTAAAAAAGAAAAGATGGCATTCCTACCAATAAAGCAAGTGGTTCTGGTATTCATTATGAGTTTTCTTGGTGTAACTGTTTGTAACAGTGCTGAGCTAATCATAGCATATAATACTTATTTATCAATATATTTTCAAAGTTAGTTTAAAAAAATGAAAGTAGATGCAACAACACACATGCACACACAAATATGCTGTATAATTTCCATCAACATCAAAGGAAGAGGAAATGTCACCCTAAAAATGAAACCCCACAATACACACAGAGACATCGACAGCACTAAAAGATTTGCCTTTACAAGGGCTGTTGAATTTCAGTGTCTGAGAACTGCTAGACCTTTACAAGATGAAGCATCACAAGGAACTGAATTCCAGCAACTCAGAGCCTGTCTAACCCCATTCCCTATCTGGACAGCCAAGACTTTTCCCCAACTCCTTTCTGGTAATGTTTAAGACTAAACTGTAATCTTGCTCAAATTGTCTTCTTTCCCCATGACTTCATCAGACAATCACGAGAAGTTAATGCATTAACACTAGAGTGGAGTTAGCCCAATACATGACAACTCCATTGTTTTGACTGTTTTAAACAGCAAGCAACAATGCACTCAGTATTTTAGGAACAGACAAAAATGAAAATAAATTCTATTTAAAAAAATAACTGCTTTACCATTGCCACACCTTCCTGATCAGTTGCCCAAATCCTAAAAACCTTTCAGAAAAAAATTTACATACTGCAGCATAGCTTATCAAGCAAGGGGGCACTTTTTGTCTCATGGCCATCTTAGTCATTCCTTGGTACCATGATGGTGCCCTGGATTGGCATAAAGTGCCATGCCACAACCTTCCCAAGCGCTGTGACAGGACTGCAAGCCCTGCCTGCCCTGAGGCCTGTCTCACGTTGGGATGGGGATGAAGCTGGTTGATTTGGAGTGGGGCATCTCCCTCCATGTGTTTAGGCTGTGGGTTGGGCTTCTGTTGTTGGTGAAAGAAGTCTGTCGCCTGCTATTGCTGTTTGAATCTTCTTTACTCAGCGTTTGCTTTATTTTTTGGCAGCAAGGGAAGCTCTGTAGGCAGTCTTGGAGGAGGTGCCCACTGAAGAACATGTAGATCCACGGGTTACAGCAACTGTTCAGGCTGGCCAGCAGAGCCGTAACAGTAGTTGCAGTGTTTTCAGAATCTGGGGAGAGGGGGAGAAAGATGTTTAATAATCAAAAAAACATTTGCACCATTCAGTCAATTGCTTCATTAACCACTGGATTTATTTCCCTGAATATTCGAGTTCTAAATGTTGAGCTACAGCATTTTAAACAGAAAATGAGAACATAATCAGTAAAGATCTTATTTATGTAAGGTTGCCATTAAAGTCAATGAGGATTTCTCTGAACTGACTTCAAAAAGCTGTGACAGAATAAGTTATGGGGTAATCCATCCAAAATAATGATTTAGTCACATTTCCACTGATGTGTATCCATGTGTTGATAAGCTCCTGCTTTAAATACTGAAAGGTTTTTTCTAGACCCTGGGAGACAATGGTAAAATTTCCACTGCTTTCAATAACACTGAATTTTGCTGCATATATTTGCATGCTGAAAAGTATTGAATGCTCAACTAACTACTGGATTGTCCATCAAATCTGGATTTTAGAGGTTGAACAAATTTTACTTAAGGGAAAAATAGAACTTGGCACTATGGCATGAAAAAACTATGGTGTTCTACCTTCAATAAGTGGTTAATAGTAAGATCAAATACTCAAAATATGTATTTAGTCTAATCGATTATTAGTGACTTTCTTTTGTAAATATTGGATCTTCAAAAAAGTATAATTACTGTATTATGCACTTCCATATATTTAAAGAATCTCTTCAAACACACCTATCAAATAAATACCCATCTGTTCAATTAGATTTAATTTCCTCTGAAGTAAAAAAAAAAATCTGTTTACTGCAAGCCTTTATTTCTCTATAGAGATCTACATTATAGGCTTGACTTCAGTCCCATATTAGAGGTAATCAACACTCTCACGACAGTAAGTGATCATCTGGGGATATTTTAAAAAATCAAGAAATTATGGATTCCAACATTTTGATTTGCTGCTCTCTCATTATGAGGAAACAGAATATATGTCACTATGCTGCCTGTCATTACCTATGTAATAGCTTTTAAACTCACCAATTTTTTTCAGCCATATTTAACAGCGGGACACGTATCTCCAAAGTCTAAATTGCCACCGATTCATGAAAATCGGTGACTTGACTAATGGAGCACTCAGAGGTGACTGCCTTGCTGAGAGGAAGGGTTCAGGGTGTGCTGAACCCTATTATTTGGCAGCAGCTACAGGAGAGAAGACGTAATAAGTTCTCTCTTCATGTAACTGCTCAGACATGTGTGTGCGCACACTTCTCAACAAGACTCAACGTTTCTAAAGTTTTCTTATTCGCAGCTTCAAACGGACAAAAATGCTGCTGGTGGAAATTACGGCAGCAAATGCTCCGGTTTCCATCCG
>NW_005054310.1:8008235-8030159 GCF_000277835.1 Geospiza fortis | reverse complement strand
TCCGCCCCAAAGCGCTGCGCCGGGCGGGAGCGGGCACCGGCAGCGGGAAGGGCTGCTCGGGCCGGAGCGGTGCTCTCGGAGAGCTCCTCACGGTCAGGTAAATCAGCACTTATAATTGCGAGTAAAACTGCCGTAATCATGCAGAGCAAATGGAGCTCTGTCAGCATCAGCCTGCACCCCGATCTGCCTTCTAGCCAAGGCAAAGTGGCTTGTCGGTAAGAGGTGCTGGTTTGGTCCTGAGAGAGTCCGCCTGGGCCTTTGGCATTTCACTGGAATCAACCCGAGAGATGTAAATTATTAGAAAAAAATAGCAACCTAATGTCTCTGAATGTTTCAGGAATTCATCTTGGACCATAAATGTCATCCAAGCATTAGCACAGGTCTAAACCACACATTTCTGTAAATACAAGCAAAATCTCCACATCTGCTGGAGAGTTTCTGGCAGTGGGCCATTAAAATTCTTGTTTTAAGCACGGTTTAGATGAAGAGTGTTCTTGCTCTTGATAGAATGAACAGACGGTGAAAATTTTGGTTGTCACGAGTGTGGATTATATCCTGATTTCACTGGTACCTGAATTTGACCCTTCCTATAGAAACTCCTTCCTTCAGCCACACAAAAACGCATAAGATCACAACAAAGAAATACTGTGTTAGATACCAGCCCTACTGTGTTTTTAATAAAACTCCCTATGTCTCCTCATAGGTGATTACAGTTAAATTCAGTTACAAAAAATAGGAGATTTTACAGGAAGAAGAAAAAACGGGAAAGAATGAAAGATTAAATCTTCTTTAATTAAAAAGATATTTTCAAAATTTTTGACTCCAGAAGAGTTTTAAAGTTTAAAATACAAGATTATAGGCTTCTGAATATGTTAGCTTTGTGCAAGGCTTTTTGCCACTTTCTGGGCTTTTTAGCCCCTGAGAGGGTATGTGCACCCACCCCACTCTGTCACTACCCTTCCTTTGCTTGGGGATCAGTGGCAGGAGTTTAGGAGGACAACTGCTCCTACAGGAGTTTTCCAGTTAAAACTGCGGACCCTCCCAAAACCTGGAAATACAATAAATGTGGATATCCTAAGTTTCTAGCAAACTTGTTTCTTTAAATATGCTTTTGTTCCACAAATCTGATTTTTACAAACAGTTCAGTGCGTTATTCACAGCTTAGTGACTATTTATTGTGTTAGACCTGGAAACGGGTGAGTGTGACTACAGGTTTCATGTCAAATAGGGGAAATTAAAGCTGCATATCACAAATCTCCCAACACTGCACCACTACCAAGGCTTCTTTCACATTCCTTGCCTGTCTCTCTGACATGCTTTACAGGAGGTGAATGTTACGCAAATGAGCAGTGTTACTCAGGAAACTCTGCTAACAGATTTTCTGCTGTGCACGCCATGCAAGGATCATAAAGCTCTATTCACTGCTGGGTAGGTCACCCATTAACAGAAGAGATGATACTCAGGTTTGCAGCCAAACAATAAGATAAATGTGGTTGTATTAGTCCAGGATACTGAGAATTTGTCAAGCCCACATAATTCAGAAACACTCTTCTTCCAACCTATTCTTTGTTCCTCTGAATGGCCTTTATAATAATGTTTCCAGAGCAAAGGGCTGGAAAGTTGCCTGAATATCGTTGCACAAGGCTGTACCTAGTGATTAGATGCAATGTTAAGCACAATACTGATAATAATTTTTATTCTATTTTACTCCATCAGACAGAAATAATCAAGGGCTAGTCTTGATATATTTGCTTGTTTCATAATTTTTATTCTATTTTACTCCATCAGGCAGAAATAATCTAGGGCTAGTCTTGATATATTCGCTTGTTTCGTTTCCCAAATTGATCAAAATTGATGTTTTTAGATGACATACCTAAAGAGGCTGTTATAAATTCCTTCGTTTCAACAAACCTAGATAAGTCAGTAGAGAATTTTATTTATATCTTGTAGTTAAAAAATACCCTCCAGACAAATTCATGACTCCTAAGGAGGTTTCTATACTAGAGAATTCAGCATCTAGTCTGATCTGGGTTGCTAAATCCTAAAAGTATTGCTTTTCTTCAAATTGATCAGTACTTGTAGAATACCCTTCCAAAGAGAAAAATTGTCACTGGGAAGGCTGATGGAGGAAATTAACATTTTTGCCCTGTGATTCACCTGGAGTTGGAGCTGAAATCTTGGTAAAGAAAATCGACACTGCTGTTACAAGAAACCTTTATGTGTTCTCACTAAGCACACAGAGTTCTACAGAACTAAGAATGGTAAGGATTTCTAGCATGTTCTCTGCTGCTATACAGGTTTCTGTAAAAGTGCTTGAAAGTTATCTTTCTGAAGATATCTTTCTGAATGCTGAACTCATTGAAGACTGAATGGCTTTTGTAAAGTACTCCAAAACCTATCTGGAACAAGATCCAGTGTGTTGCCAAATGCAGCTTTACCTCCAGACTTAACCTCTTCCTCCAGGCAAAAGAAATGCTCTGAGTAAGTCAAAGACTCAATATTGTAATCCTGGGAAATTGATGGTGATTTGTATTCTGCAAGATAACTTTTAAACAAAAAATGGAAGGGTGCTTTCAGCATAATCTTCTTCAGGAAAACTGGTTGGAATTGGGTTGGAATTTTAGTAAAATTATGGTTGTCTGCCAGGTTTTGGTGAAGAGTTGCTCTAGCAGTGAGAGTTACAAAAAATCAATATAAGCACAAAAAAAAAAGTCAAGCTTTTAAAATAAATTCCTCATTCAGGATAAGGGTTAAAGCACTGCTTAAAAAAAGACGTTTGTTTATTTGCAGATGATTCAGCTGCCTTGTTAAAAAGCACATAAAATATCTACAAAGATATGAACAGCTGTCTCCTGCAATTTGTCTCCAAGTTCAAAGTATCTGTAATGCTCCCTTTAACTGACACAATTTAGTAAATAAGGGTGAGTTTGATAGGCCTTCCCAGAGAGCCGTGAGGCTTAGATGCTCCAGATCCCGACATTTAAATTCACAGTTATGGGAACCAAGCATGGGAAAAAGCCCATGTGCTGAGTGAGGGACTACTAAAAGCTGGGGTCACCAGGGAGGCAAGCAGACATGCCATTCATTGCCATCCCTGTGAAGGAAATGCCACCTGAAGGCAGACAGGAGCACACAAAGCCCACAAAGCAGACTCCTGAAAAAATGCCTTGTTGGCCCTCTATTGGCCTAGCTTTTGGACTACCAGAGCAAAATCAAGTGAAGAATTGACCCAAACTGCCTTCAAAATAGATGACAAGTCTGAATTTAGGATTCTGAAAAGGCTGTAGTAAAAGATCAAGAGACAAGTGAGACTAAGGGCCAACTCCTACTCTGGAAAACACAAAATTAAGAAAGCATCAGTAAGAGACAGAAACTCAAGATTAGCCCTCAGTATTCAGTTTGCAAGAGCCCAGTTCAGTGTTTGGAAATGTAGATAAGTGGCCAGGAAAAAAAGAGCTTTAAGGTTATGCCCCAAGTGTTCCTTTGCTTGTTAACTGAAAGCATAATTAGATTCTGGTATTTATATACACAGGAAGTCACGTCTGGCCATGCCTGTCATACTGCATTTCTTTTCATGATGGCGTGTCATGATTTAACCACAGTCAACAACTGAGCACCAACAGCTGCTCTCTCAGTCCTCCACAGTGGGATGGGAGAGAGAATCAGAAGGGAAAACACATGGCTTGAGATAATGACAGTTTAATAGGTAAAGCAAAAGCTTTGCACAAAAACAGAGCAAAACAAGGAATTCATTCACCACTTCCCATGGGCAGGCAGGTGTTCAGCCATCTCCAGGAGAGCAGAGCTCTGTCACGCACAGCAGTGACTTGGGAAGACAAATGCCATTGCTCTGAACATCCCACCCTCCCTCCTTCATTCCCCAGCCTGATATGCTGAGCATGAAATCACACAGTGTGGGATATCCCTGTCCCAGCTGCATCCCCACCCTTGTGCACCTCCGGTCTGCTCACTGGTGGGGTGTCCTGGGAAGCAGAAAAGGCCTCAACTCTGCCTAAGCACTGCTCAGCAGAAACAGAAAGATCCCTTTTATCAACAGTGTTTTCACACAAACCCAAAACATAGCTGCATACAACCTTCTGCAGAGAAAATTAACCCTTATCCCAGCCAAACCAGCACATGGAGGTTGACTGTGGTATTCAGGCAGCATTGCACAGGAACCTGCGCTGTCACATGTCACCAGAAGCAGCAGCATGTTGCCCTTTTCCTTTTGCCTCTTTCCTTGCATCCTTTGTTGACCTGGGTGACAGAAATAAGGGCCTTCAGGATACAGAGTTCAGCCATTTCCCTGAAGAAATGTTAACATAGCAGCTTGTCTGGATTTCAAGGCAGTGAAGGAAATGGGCATTTGAAGGCCTTTGTGTGTTTATAACCTTGTGAGAAACAACTGCTCACTTTGAAAATTTAAAAAGGTTTATTAAACCTTGACAAAAATACAACAAAGGACTACATAAAGAAAAGTTGCAGCGCTGAGAACTGCCCTCGTGGACACCACATGGCTGGTTCATCTTCAAGATGGATGCTCAGTCTTTTATACCCCTGGGGGTTGCATCAGCCAGCCTTGCCCCTCCCAAAGTCTGTCAGTCAGCTCTTTGCTATTTATGGGTGGAAACTGCTTTCTTGTAACTGGATTGGAGGTCAGGTGTTGCCATGCTGCACCCCTAAGCACCAAGCTTTTCCATTCCCACCTGCCCCAGGTAAGGGATGCGTGTGCAGCCTTCTTTGTACCTGTCCTAGACAATCCAGGCTGTCTGATGGCAACAATACAGGGGGGGAAGGGAACTATGGGGACAACAGAGGGCATCTGAACTACAATAACATAACTGTAGATCACTAAAGCTTTTCTTAATATTCACACAATAGTCATCCCTTAATTGTGAGAGCCAATCATCTCATTATCCATCTATAACAACCTTGTTGAAGGAACAAATCAAAACAACATGGTCAAAGCTTTTGCCTTTCACCATTGAATTACATTGAATTACATTGATCAGATTTTCAACATGTCCAAGGCACAATAAAAATCTGCATAAGACAGTTTAACTAGAGCCTCAGCTAGCCGATCTCTTATTAAATCTGAAGAATTAAAGTCATTAATCCTTAAATCCACAGAATCATTCAATTTTGCCGTTAGCAGAATAAGAAAAATTTTAAGCTGAGCTTCCTCACATTATGCCTACCTGGTGAAATTGTGTAATCTCAGAGTTTCCAGACCTGAAAGAGACTTAATACGCATTTTGCATTTCTACAGATGTTGCTTCAGTGTCTTTGCTTTAAGCACATAATCAATAGATTTACCTCTCACTTCTCTTATTTCAGAGATGTGAAATGTTCTTGTTTCCTTGAACCAGTTTCTAAATTACTCCTATCTAGAATTTCATTCCATATGTAACCTACTGTGGTGGGCTGATGCTGGCTGGATGTCAGGTGTCCACCAAAGCCATTCTATCACTCCCCTTCAGATGGACAACGGCTTCTCCCAGAGGCTGTACCTCTTGTTCCTCCTTACCAAAACTTTGTCACACCAACCCAATACACCTGCTGTTTCTATCACGGTGTTAACACCTAACTTCCTTATGCCTTTTACAAATTTTGATTTATCTAAGGACAACTTATTAATGACTCTTGCATTCTCTCCTACTTAACACACACTAAGCCAAGCCGAAGGAAAATACTTAATAAAGTTTGATGGCAAAAGTAATCAGTATAAACAAACTGAAGTTTTGGGGTTATTTCTGTGATATCGTCTCAGAAAGTATTTGGCACAGTGAGATGCAACTCTCTTAAAAAATTGTAGTAATAATAAAGATTCTGTTCAGGCATTTAAAATAGTAGGAAGGTGTACAGGAAATTTACACATAACAGTTTTTCTGAGGGATTTAACTGCAACTGAAAATGGCCCTATCAACTGATTCTAGAAAATGGTGAGTTTGTGTAATAGCTAGTCATTGTACAAAACTGCTTTATTTATCCCAGAACTATGCATAGAACTGAAAGCATATTATGTTTCAAGAATACACTGGCAGAGCATTACTGCTTCATAATTCTAATTGAAAGATAAAGCCACTTAACTTTTATAGAATAAAAGGAATTATGCTTCTGTTAATGACAAAATTTATTTTAGTAGCTATCATTTGGAAACATATTCTAAAGCTGTTTAAAATTAATTAGTTTTGAAACTTTGTGTATGTAATTTTTTGCATGGTGATAATTTTGAAGAGCCTGCTGATGCGCCATATTGGTGGTTGATGCAGAACACTAATGCAACCATTGTGTAAAGAAAACACCTCTCCAATAATTTGTACTGAAAATATTGTGGCAGCTGCATTCTCACCAGCTTGGTAGTTTAGTGTGCTATCATCACAATTATTTTCCCACTGCATTCCTGAGAAATAGGATCCAGTTTTTATCAGGTGGAGAAGGTTCAGGTGCCAGCTAATCCTATGGATTCTTATAAACATTCATTTTTCCAGTCTCTACAGGACTATCCTCTGTGAGGCTGTTCTCTCCATATAAAGCCCAAACCTCTTTGGAAGAAAACTGGCTAAAAATATTTTAACCAAAACACTTTTTCATTAGAACGCGAATTTAAGGATATTGAAGGCTGCAGATATATTGCTGTTTTTTACCTGAGCTGCAGCCTGCAATGTGTTCAACATGAAGAAAAAACAAAGAGCATATTCCCTACCTATTTCCAGTGTGTCTTCTCTTTCCATGTTTCCTGTCCCTGCCTGAGCCAGCAACAAGCTGACAGCGCTGACAGCACAGCCTCTTACTCTTCAGGCATCTCCAGAGAGAAAACAAAATAAATAGTGGTATTGAGAAAGGCAGAGAAGAATCAGATGTTGACAGTCAAGAGAGAAGAAAGCTAAAACACAGGTCAGGGAGGTGGGCTGGTTTTAGAGCTGCCTGTTGGGTAATGTGTGAGTGTGTCAAAGCAGAACCCAAACAGTGTGATGAGCAGCAGCTCTGTGTCTGAGGCAAGGCCAAAAAATGCCCTGGTACCTCAACCTTAGTTTCACACACTGATGAGGTAGATTTGGGGGTTGAAGAAGACCAACAGAAGAAAGGAGAAAAAGAAGGAATAATCACTTATATTTAGATGGTGCACTGAGTATCTTGGCTGCTGATTTCATTGTGGGCTTGTTTGGTTTTTAAATACATGTGGGTACAGACTGATAGTTAGCAGCCCTAGATCAAACATGGCCTGACTTTTATGTAGGTATTCACATTGCTGTTGCATAAATTGTGTCGTGGCAAGTACTAAGACAGAGAGAACATAGTGATAATAATTACTGCAGCTTCAGGGCCCCTTGGGGTATTCTTGCTTTGTACTTTAGTCTACCACGGTTTATAATTTTCACTCCAAACAAGTTCTCTACCTGGCGGTTTTAAGCAGACTCTCTTTGCACTTCCCTTATCATCATATTTAGCAGCTCTATATCATATAACATTTTACTTGTTCCTTTTATGACCAGAGGAAAATTTGTTTGCTTCTAAGATAAAGAAGGATAATAAAGCAATAAATTTTAGGGGATAGGAGGTACTAACAAACTGGCTAACATGACATGAGAGGAAAAGCATTTCCATGAGATATAGCCAAGCTGTAAGCCAAAGTATACAATTTTATGTCTAGTGAATAAACATTTTTTAATGGTTTCTGGGTAAGTTTTGCCATTGCACTGCTTATACTTGATTTGCCAATAGCAGGATTAGTAAACCGTGTGAAATGGCTTTTTTGGACTAGAGAAAATAGATTTTATATTTTAATTTTTGTCAGCTTTACAGGGAAGAACAGAGGTGATTGCAGTAGAGTAGCTAGATCCAGATCACAGAGCAGAGAAGTAAAGAAAATTTGGAACATAATTCTACAGCTGGAATCCAGTACATAGAGTTTTTCTGAAACTATCTTAGACTTCTAAGAGCATTCATATATGAACCTTTTCAAAAGGAAAAAAGACAAAGCTTTTCCTTGCATTTCTCCAAAGCTAAAAGTGAATCGTCATAGAACTGATTGTTATGGAAGGCTTCCATTAGTGCTTGCTTCCAGGGGTCTTTCTGAATGCCTGTATCATTTCCTGAAAAGGAAATGGCGCTATTTCATACTGGTTGTAGTTTTCTTTGAATCTTTTCTAACTGGTGTGGAAAACAGTGTGTTGCATGTTTCATCTAGGGAAGCCTTGGGAGTTACCAGGAGAGCACACATAAGGAAGGATGTAGCACATGTACAAATACTGCAACGTCCAGAACAAGCCTTCTAACATTGCACTAGTTAATTTAATGACACTACAACCACAGGGGTGGCAGTAAAATATGTGATCCAAGGTCACATCTGTGCTTAAATTTTTAGGTAGTTCAGACCTTGAATAAATTGGGCATGCTGTGTGAAAGAAAGTTCATCGACATTACAGACTTGGTGTTTAAATTGGCTGCTATTGACAATTTCAGTCCTTCTGGCTCCCTGTGTATAATATAGCAAGAAAGCCTTACAATTTGTAACACCTTTGCCCCTACTTGTAGGAATCATGATTTCCTCTAGATTCTTTCACCTTCAGTAGTGGGGGGTCATCATTATCTTATTATCTCAAGTGAGTTCTAGGAAATGCTTGTCCCTGTTTTGAACAAGGCAACATCCTTCTTCTGTCTCTGTCGCTGTCACCAGCACCACCACCAGTATGAGAGGAGATCCAGTTAAAAAGAGATGACCTGATCTTCACCAGGAGGATGAGTCTGTTTTTTGGGGGGACAAATGTATCCCTACAGTTGCCACCTACTGCTGGAAAAGTAATTAAACTCTCTACTAAATAAAGTAGTATTTTCAATTAATATTTCAATGTATTTCTGGGTAATAGTCATGTTGATTTGTACTAATGTTATTTATTAATTCCTTGAAGTTAAGAAGATCAGTAGATGAGATTAACTGCCATTTTCGGTTTCAGCCTTCAACCCTTGTAGGGGCTGCTGGAGCATCACTGAGTGTAGTCCCCTATTAATACAGCCTCCCTTTCAGCTACTTCATTATCACCCTGTGCATTACAAATATTTACAAGTTACGGAACTTGGAAAGTACCTTACCTATGGAATTAGAAAATACCTCATTAACAGGAATCAGAAGATTGTACAGAAGTCTTCTCTGGCCCAGTCACTAGAAGAAGGATCAATATAGGATTTCCAATCCCAAAATATTGTGAGAAGAAAAATTATAGAGTCTCCAGAGCTAACAACTCCTCCTCTTTACTCAGCAGGTTTTTACAAGGAAGACAGGAAAAGAAGACAGGACAACTACGGAGCATCAAGATGAGCCAGACACCTAAGTTGGCACTCTTTCTTCAGCTCAGAGGCATCATTTAGACTGCAACTTCACAGATGAGTTTGCCAAAACACAGTACAGCTTTCAGGTTAAAGAGCTCCCTTTAGTAGCTTCAGTGTGATGTAAAAATACCATTTGATAATTTAAATATGAGTAGCAATGCCCATTAACAAATTTATATCTTGAAAGATGACATGTTCTAGCCTCAGTAGAAATTCTTAGAAACTATTATTTTGCTGAAGAATACATTTTTTTAATGTGTTCTTTGGAGGGACTGCTTCACACAGTTCCATAGATGCTTTGGAGAATACTGATTATAACTAACAAATTGACAGATGTGCCTGAACAGGTATTCAGAGGGGTCATTATGATTTGATCTGTTCTTTCTTGCTTCTCTGGATGACAATGATGCGTGTGCTTGAATAGAATTACTACATTAAAACACCCCTTACCTACCTGACAACCTTAATGAAGTTCCTATTTAAGTCAGTGGGGAAGAATTCTAGATAAATTCAGAAAGCGCAACAAGGACTTGCTTCTTAAATTTTGGCTTCTATGGTGGTACTGTAGACATACTGTAGACAGAGAGCCAATTTAGTATTGGCTTGTAGATTAATTAAGCAATACAGGCTTCCACAGCATCATTATGCACTTTTATGTTCACAGCTTTTAGTTCATCAATATGCAAGAACTTTGATCTTAAAGTGCATGATGCAAAAATGTTGCCAGATTGCTCTGCATTAAGAGGAAAATTTTCTCTCCCATTACCAGGTTCACTTAACAGCAAAAGCTTTTTTCTGAAAGGATTTAGTTTATTTGCAGAATGAGATATTTTTCTGTAGTCGGAGCAAACCGGGACAAAAATTATGTTCGACTATACAGACTTCTTTAGACTTTCTGGAACCAAATAATAAGACAATTGCCAAGGAGCTATTGTGCACATTACACAGTCCTATGAAACAAGCAGGTATACAGGGCAATAGGAAGAAACAGAATAGGATTTAATACCAGCTAAAGTTTTAGTGGCTTTGTTTCACTTTCAAGAATGTGAATTGAACTTTTTCCAAAATGCATTGGGATCTATGGATACAAAAAGAACCTTGGCATAACAGGTGACTGCGCAAGATACAAAGCTAGGCAGACTGAGCTGTCCCATGTATGTGCTGTCTAATCCAATGTCTTCTAAGGAACATTGCAGATTTCCTTATGATACTGTGATCATACCAAATGTTTTTTATTACAACTCAAGGAAAGTAATTTCCTCAAACAAAATTAATAAGTGTTTACAACCATTAAAAGAAATGCATGCAGCATTTTCCCTTTACTTCTTTTGCATAGATTTCTTGTCTTTCTGGGTTTTTAACAAAAAACAAACCCCAAAAAACCCACTATACCAATACTTGGAGAAACTTGTACGTTCATTGTAGATGCCACAGAAGAGGCCTCCTGCATTTTGCAGAAGAATATGTAGGGTAGACCAAGAGTTTTGAATGGTTATCTCTTATTTGTGCACTGAATCAAGACGGCAAATGAGGCAGGTGGATAAATGCTCCTGTAGAACAGAGATGCTTTCCCAAGTCAGGAGCTCTGATACCCAGCCTCTACATAAATGCTCTTTATTTTCTAAGTCAACACCCTGCAGTAGCTGAGAAGCACTGTAGAGATGAAACACCTTTTTAGACATGAAATCTCTTAGAGTTGTGAACTATTTGCCAGAATGACACATGGCTAACATTCTGGAGACTGAGACAAATTTACTAGTATAGAATCCCAGTTGGTTTTTTGTGCCTAATACATTAGCTCAAATGTCACTAATATAAGTAAGTGAAATCTGTCCTGCTAGTACTGTTTATTTTGCAGAATTCTAGCCTTTTTTTCATTTAAAAATAAAAGCCACATAGATTTTGTAGGTATGAGAATGTATCCTATTCAGCCATGGGACTTGTTTTATAAACTAAATCTTGGGACAGTGTATAACAGTGGATCTGAGAGAAGAGTTTCTCTTTAAAGACTCCAAGTCTGGAACCCATTTATGACTTCAAGGGGCAATAAACTTGCATATAACTCTTTCACTAAGGGATAACAAGCTGTTTCTGTTAAAATCCATTTTAGGGAGGGAATAAACTGTGCTGCAGCAGAGGAAATGCAGAGGTAACAGGAGAAGAGACAAGAAACAGGAAAGAGAGATGCAAAGAGAATAGAACAAATGAAGAAAGATCTAGCTCCATTAAGACAACGTTGGCCATAATCAAGAAATACCTGAGGTTTTGGCTGTAATGATCAAAGGATAGAGTGTTCCATATAGGTAAAACCTTACAAAAGAAAGGCCTTGTAAAACCATGGCTCAGGCCCGTTACTTCAGCTAAGTAGAAAAGGGCTATGGGAAAGTGGCTCAGCTGAATTAGAGGTAGAAAAACAAGTTATATAACCATAGCACATTCACATGGTGGTGTATGGTGGTTGGTTGAATTATGTTTGTTATGATTTAAGACTATGTAGCTGATAACCAGCTAACTGCTTAAAAAGGCCTGGTTTTTGCAATAAAGTGCCTCTCCTCTGCACTGCCTGGGGACTCTGCCTTGCTTTTATTCTCACAGAGGAAAGGTAAGATTTGTAGGTGTTATCACTACTAATGACTTGTATCAGTCGTTTTAACAAATCTTTTTACATTTGCCTACCAGTATGGCCTCTGGTACTGACTACCACCAAGGTTTTATGTCAGAAAGTTTGGTTGTCTTGGGTTTTTGCTTATTTGCTTTCATTTGTTGAAAGTACATTAAGGAAATATTCACTCCTATTTTTTCAGGATTTCATGGAAAATCCTTTAATCTAAGCCCCTCAAACTTTTCATTTTCTTGTGAAAAACTTACCGTTGCTTGCAGGAGAAAAGATAATTGAAAATTAACTTTCTTTTTTGATGAGTGATTTTAATACACATAGTATTATGTTGAACATGACAGTATTTTTCAAGCAAGAAGATTAAAATATGAACTACTAACTTCACTGAATGGAATTATTTTCTACCTTAAAGAACTGCCCTGAATCACAACAACTTCTCTCCTTATTGCCTAACTCCTGAACTAATTTGTAATGATTTCCTGCCACTACCTCCGAAGGGAAAAATTTATTGAGTAAAGGGAATCACACTAAATATACCCTGAGTCCTGTAACAGGGATCCTGCTGGCAGGAGCTGCACTGCAGCTTTTTGAAGTCTCCTACAGTAAATACAGCAGATGAATAACACCTGCTGAAGAGTATTTCAAAGAATTACCAGATATGCCTCCAAGATGCTGTCCCCACTGAGCACAGGGAACAAACTCAGATGGATGCATGATCTCCCAACAAGACTGAATCCATCAGGCACCCCCCACTTTGCTCAGGGTTACCCCAAAAGCAGGAGGTTACTTAGAACCATTTCTCCAGTAGAGGCAGGTGATAATCTAAGCCCCAGCCATCCTCCAAATCTACTGAGGGTCAGAGCCATCTTTATCTGGACTTTGTGGAACTTCTGAAGCCCTGGCATTCCAGGAGAAAGGGAATGTCTACATGCCATTCATCATCCAGAAGCAAGATGTGGTACCCTCTGGATGATGTGGCAGGTTCATAGTCTAGGGAAGACAGGACTCAGAAGTGGGTTTCCCTGAACAATTCAAGTTGAAACTTTTATGCAGAGGCCACACAAAATTATTGGTTGCTGTGGCAGAGCCTTTGAGGCAGGACAAGCTGCAGAGGAGGCTGCAATAGTAATCAGGGGGTACAATGAAGCAATGTAAGAGGTGCAGAACCCAAAGGGTCCTAGGGTCCATCTAGGCACAAAGTAACTCAGCAAGCTGGCAATAGCAAATCTCATCTTGCACAGAGAGACATATTTTGTGAATTTACTTTTGTTATGTAGTTTGGAGAGGACTCGGAGAAAATGTGTGAAGACAGCAAATAGTAGTGGGGACAAATTCCTGGAAGCAGGTGGGGAGTGAAAAGTGAAGAATCTATTAGAAAAAGGGGGATGGATGTGGGCAGCAAGAAAATGCTTGTCAAAAATACAGCAGAAGTAAGAGACAGCAGTGTAAGGAGGGGTTGAGGTTACACATGTCAGGAACACAGGGAGAGAAAACAAAGGGAGAGAAAACAGATCTGTTTCCTGATTCTTGTCAGGGTAAGGCACAAGGCTATTGTGGCTTCTGTTGTAGTGTTTGCTAGGGCTGTGATGGCAACAGATGGCTTAGTGTACTACTTGATGGTGTCTGTTGCTGAGAGAATGAGGGAAAGCGAGGTCAGAGTAGGTGCACAGGGCCTGGAAGACATTAATGATGCTCCTGCTATGAGGTGCTTCCACAGATGGTTGAGGCATTAGCAGCAACCACGACATGTCTGTATCTCAGTGTCTATGTCCAGCTGCCCAAAACTCTATTCCACTGAGACCTTGAAGGATGCAGGATCAATTTCAATGTGTGAGTGGCCTGGGTTCAGAAGTGTTTAGGACTCTTGCCAGGGTCACTTTCAGTAGACACATAATTTGGATGCAGCTACCTCAGTTTGCTGGCAGCAATTTTCAATATACAGACACAGATTAAGCTTGTATTTTGGCCATATGGTCAGAAATCACTTTAAGGCTCCCTCTGGTTACTAATATGGTTATAGACCTGGTCCTCTTGCAGGCAACTGAGTTTATCTGGGACAGAATTAACCTCTACTCCATCACCTGTCTGGTTTGATCTCCTCTCTGTAGTTCCCTGCATTGATCTCCTGTATATGGGCCTCTACATTCATTCTGCTGGCTCTAGCTGAGTTATGTCATCACCTATGAAAAAGTGTTACCTTGAATTTATCATCACCTTTGTCCCTTTAGAAGTTGCAAAGGGCTTAAAACATCTTAGTGACTGTGAGCTCTGCTCTGTAACTCATTGGTATCATTGGTAGAGCTTGGAGAGAAAGTGACAGCAGTGTGTGTACATACAGTGTGGTACTACAGCAGCAGTGGCAGTGGAAAGCATTGCTTTACTTGAGAACACCCTTTCAGATCCTATGAAAATGCAAGGAAGAGGGGAAAGAAAGAATTCTTCGTGAACAACAGGTGAAGGTCAAGTGCACAAGCTTACAACACACACTCACTTTCTCTTCTCTTCTACTTGACACATCAATCATGGAAATGGGTGCAGGACTCAGCTCACAGGGAGAAGCTCTGCTAGATGAGAGGGAAGATACTTATTCCAAGAGCACAACATCTCATGTTCTTCCCTTACTTTTTAAGTAGGATTATGATAGCCTCTCAGCGTTAAAATAAACTGAAATACTTCAAGCCAGTGCTATTTAAATTACAGTTATTTTATCCTCCTGTACTGTGGAATAAAGAAGTATTTGCCAGTACTTTAGGTAGAGGAGAACTAAGATGAAATATGTTTTTTGTTTGTAGAAACCTCTTTCTGCATCAATAAATATAGCAAAGCCAATGCTTGCTATGTCCTAAATTCATACACAGGTTTCTACTTTCCTTCAATTCCGACAGATTCACTGACATCTAAATGCTATGTTGTAGGGGCTGATAACTGCCACAGTAATGGAAGGCAAAACCATCCATTATCCAAATAACCTTGCAGACAAGCACTAACTAATATTTTAATTCCCCTACCTGTATTCCTGGTCATCTTTCAGTTCTGCATGAGCACCTCCAATCCAGGTTCCTGGAGTTGGAAATGCACCTGGAGTTTCTACACTATTCTAGCCTATTAACAGTTATGACTTAGGAGATTTTAATTAAAATTTCATATTAATAATACCAAACACATAATGGTTTGTTACTGGAGAATTTCACACAAGTGCAGATAGTTTTGCATAAATGCTTGCATTTTCTTCCACTGAAATACTCTTCACTTCTCCTCCACCACCAGAAATGAAGCAACCTTCAGTTTTATTCTATACAATATATACTGGAAACACTAATGTCTTCCTCCTTGTCATTCCTTAGCCTACAGCTCCTGATTAAATCACCCATTTCCCTCTTCTCCCCTCGGGCAGTGTAAAAGATTTCCCTGTGCCCTTAGCTGGGATCCTAGAAACAAATGATAAACAGAAACACTAACCTATTTGGAGATAGAATACACGAGGTCTGGCCCTCATACTTGTCCCAAAGGAAAATGGGGCTTAAGTTGTGACTAGCACCATTGCCAGAAGACATTTCCCACCTTCAAATCTTAGGTATGGAACATGTTTAAATCACAAAATACAGAGAATTTACTGGAGGTCTCAGTAAACAGCATCTGACAAAACATCAGGGCTCCTGTGCACCTGGAGATGGAAACTTTCACCCAAAAGTCCATCCAAAGGCAGAAAGATTGCATTGTGCTGAGGGGGAAGAGCTGGGTGATCCTTCTCCCCAGACAGCATTCACCATCCGAGAAACTGTCCTTCCGTGGGGTGGAAGGGCAATGGTAAAAGGAGCAATAATCCCACACATTCTTTCAGATGTTCCTGAATTGTTTTGCAGAAGCACTTGGGACCTGGATGCAATGGCGCTTCTGTTTGTGACCTGAGTTCTGCCTCTGTCCAGCCAAGAATGCAGCAAATGTTACCCATATGCCATCAGGGCTGGCATGCAAGTCATCTTTTCAGCTGATTTGGTCAAAGCTGTGGGTTTGGCTCTTCCTGATTCCTCTCATGCTTGCTTCCTTTGGTGAAATTAGGGCTTCACATGCTGAGTACATCGCCTGTAGCTCTAGAATCAGCCTAATCCAGTGAACAGGACTGTGCTCTCCCCTCCCCCCTTGCACACCTCCTCAGCTGCTTTGGGGGGATCCTGCTCTAAAATTTGTGATCAGAGATGATAGAATTAAATTTCACAAGGTTTAAAAGAAACTTTGGAAATGATGGACTATTCCTGTCCTCATTCATCCATGACTCTGTTAAAATATTCAGTTCACTCAGTGTTCAGTATTGGTGCCTGTCAGACCTGATGGTTCTGCTTGCTTCTCCAGCTATCAAAAGAAAAAAGTAGAATACCCTGGGCACTTGTACTACACTGGTGCCTTGAGGTATATCTAGTTCTCTTTTACTTATGTAGGAAACCTCTTTGAGGCAACTTTTCCATTTTGTGACACCACAAACAAGCAAAGAGCTCTTATATCCTTCCTGGAACCTGCACTACCCTTTCAAACCCTGCAGTAGACTGCAATTCATTTTCATATTTGCATCAGAATATTTGAGAACAGGGTACTTGCAGCTTTTGAGAAATATGGGAGACACTAAGTCCACTGTGCTTCCACATGAGGCATAGTAAAAACCCCCAGAGTAGAAGTCCATTTTGATTTAGGTGAAATGTGCGTTTCTGTGTAGCTTGCCTGCAAAACCTAGGCCAAAGGGAAAGCTGCTTCAGTGAACGACAAGAGATAAAGAGGAGACAGCGGGAGACACATAAAGAAGAGAGAGAAACGCTGCGGGAGCAGGGCAGCTCGACACAGATATTTTTCTGATAAAGAAGGACTAGCAGCAAATGTCACTGCGAAATTCATAAAAATGAATATGTATGAAACTATTGTGAAATTGTATGCATATGCATTTGAAAGGGGGATAAAAGAAGGACTGGAGTTCACAGAGGTGTGCATGCCCTTTTAAGGAGAGCAATCTCCACATGCGTCCAGTGCTGTAATAAACATACCAGCTCTTTACAACTATCGTAAAAGTTGTGGAGTTTTTCTCTTTCTCCGCGAAACACACATGACCTTCAAATCAAAGGTTAATCCATATTCTCAACACTCTCAGCCCAGATGGTAAATTGTATACCACACTTCTGGCATGAAGGACCATTTTGGTGTCTAAAATAAAATATGGCTAACTGCCCTAAATTTTCCAGTATAGAATGACTCAAGAAAAAGGTATGTCATTGTTGCAAGACCGATGATGCTTATGTGGGAGTTCAGCAAGTTGGCTAAGAAAATTATGAGACCTAGTAATTTGAAGAAATAGTTATTACCTTACTTCCTGCTTGAATTTGACCTGGCTTTTCAAAGGAATGGAGTCCCCAGGCTACCTGCCTGTACTGAGCCAGCAGAAACAAAATGAGCACACCACAGCTGAATTTCTCAAGCCAACACAGAAAACCAAGCAAGCAGGATAAGCACTTTTATCACTACTCAATTCTGACACAGCCATCACTTCTCTGTACATTATTTTCAAAAGGGAGGGAAACAAAAACTAGGCATGATTTACTAACTTGAAACTTTAGGGTGTGAAGGAAACATACATATATATATATACATATATACATACATACATACATATATATACATATATATATATATATATATACACACACATACCAATCTCCAGGCAAATGAATGATAGAAGTTTGGAAATGAGGTGGTAAGTTACCTACTGTGCACAAAACCTCAGAAAGCCTTTTCTCCTACTATCTGTTCCCTGTCCTATCTGCTAGTGGAACAGTTACCTGATAACTTACAACAGGAGAACACACGCCAAAGCTAAATATAGCTCAGTCATAAGTGTTTATACTTGAAACATCTATGCAACTGGATACAAAACAGAGGCACTGTAGCAAAACACACACAAAACACAGAGAAACCCGTGACATGACACCAGGATCTGCAATCTGTATGTGTTCTGAAAAAAAGAAAACACTTTTTACTGTAAGAGTGATCAAACAGGTTACTCAAGGAGGTTGTGGAGTTGTCATCCTTGAAGATGTTCAATCTGTGACTGGACACAGTCTCTGGCAACTTGCTCTAGGTGACCCTCCCTGACCAGGTGAGTTGGATCAGATATCTTCAGATGTCTCATTCTGCCTAAAGACTTCTAATTAATTTGTGTAAGTACTAACACATGTAGTTCATTGAGAAGTAGTAGGTTCACATGTCATGTCAAGTTACACACGTACCACTTCCACTCTCCTGTGTGAAACCACAACAGGAGTTCATGCAGATCAACAGTCTGTGAGATCCAGGTAACCACTTATACAGATTATAAGGTATATTATGAAAATAGCCTAAAAGAGCTTATCCTTCTGCTTTGGTCTGCCCATTTTTCTTAGTAATTTTTGTCCCAATTGCTTTCATTGACTGCAAAAATCCCAGTTATTAAAGACAACACAATATTGTTATTTTCTTACTGCAAGCTCATCTGGGGAGCGTGTGCAGCTGCTGTACTGTGCAGGGTAGGAGGGAGCTTTCTCATGTATGCTCTGAGCCCTTTTCACATCTCTTGCAATGATAAATGGCCTGGTATTCACAAAACTCTTGGTCCTTTGCGCGAGCACTTATGAAGTCGATGCTTCTATTTTGCTGCCGTACCAGAGTCCTTTTAATTTCTTTTGTATACTCTCATAAAGAGAATGAGGAGTCTAGTTAAAGGAGATACTTTGTGGCAGCTTGCTTTATTTTACTTTTGTTTTTTAATGTATCATTATTGTATGGAAAATGGGGTCTATCTTGCCGTTTTCATTCTAGATTAATCTTTCCTACACTGGATGTCCAAAGGAACTCTGGTGATTCCTCAAAGAAGCCATTTCTCCAGGCCAGGAGGCCAGTTTTCATTTTGGTGGCTTGTCCTAAACCCTGATGGACCAGGTTCTCTCTGTCCTCCTTTCACAAGCCCACATTTTCAAAAAACTTTTATCAGGATGACCCTATTGGTCAGAACAAGGGGTCCGAATCCCTCCTTATCACTGCCAGCTGTCAACATCCAAAGAGAAAAGCATTTGTCATCGTACTTTACAAATATTTTCCCTCCAATACTTTGAAGAATAAGGATTTTACTGACCCAGAGGGGATGAATGTGTTTAATGACTGTCATGGATTCTTCTGGGAGTTTTGTTCAGTTGCTATTTGAACTCCCTAAAGTTCTAAGATGGCCATGTGTCTGCCATCTGTCTATGTGGGAAGAGCCAGACCAAGGACTCCCTTTTATATTGATCATACCACCATTTAGTTTCTTTCAGTACCTTTCATTTTTGTACTAAACATATGCCAAAGGACTGTTTCTTCAATGCTAGTCATGACTTCAGAGATTTTGTAGTATCTCATCCCTCTCAACAGTTCTTTTCCTATTTGGCATAGTAAATGTCATTTTGGGCATTCCTTGTACAGAATATATTCCATACTTTCATCACTCTTGTGGTCTACCTGTATAACTTTTCCATTGGTACCATCCATTCTGAAGTGGAAGAAAGGGAATGCAGCATAGCATTTCAGGTAAGAGCTAACCATTAATTTACACAGTGGCATACGTGCTTTGCTATGTTCCTTTCTAATCGCCTCTAATATACAAGCGGGGTTTTGACTGTTCCTAACTGTTAACCTAATAGTTTCCTAGGAACATTTATAGGACTAAAACTTTGAGAGACAGGGCATTCTCCTCCCTGAATCTGGGATGACTGAACAGTAGTATCCTCTTTTCTTAAGCACCTGTGACATGTTTAAGCCATTAAGCATTTTAGTCTCCCACAATTGCCTTTATGATCATGATTCCTCTACACCTCTTCTGATAGAAATTTAAACCAAGGTCCAGGAAAAGAAGGGAATTTTAAAGGGAATTCTTGAACCATGGTGAACTCTTATTCACATGTTCTGGTCAGAGATGGTTAGGATACAGCACAGCTCTATAAAGGATGGAACTTTGAGCTTCCCCTGCCTTAGTGCACCCCATTGTGAACAGAAAGCTGACCACAGCAGAGTAAACACATCCCCTTCCCAGCACATTTGCCATCTCCTGTACAAGTCACTTCTCAGAGAGCTGTATCTTGTGCTTGACACAAGGCAGAATCACATCAGATATCCTTGAGGCCTCTGTGGAAAGATGACAAGCACAGTACATGCATGAATGTTAAGCATAAAGTCAACCAGCACCTTTCACTTTTGATGATGCCTAATTCCCCAAAGCACTTGCTACCCTCTCCATTTATTTTTCCCTTTTATCTATATGCCATCGCTATGTTCAACTTCACAACAGATTTACTCCTGAATGCCACAGCTTATGAAGAGTCAGTAAATGGTTATCATAAAAAGTAATTTATATCAAACCACAGTCTCCTAATAGGGCACAAGAAAAAACAGTCAGTTCTATGGCCCATATTTAAAAACATTTCCGATGCTTTTCTCAGCCATTCTTGGAATTGCAGTGTCTGTTTGCGGAGTTTTTCCTGTTCTGAAGTTTGACTTTCACCAGTATTTCCTGTATTAAATTTGACATTTCCCTGCTTTTGTACTCTGGAATAACTTTGCCTTTAAGGGTAAGCATGTACTTCTTCCTCACCAAGTTTAAAGTAGGTAAAACGTCCATAGTAATCCCACCATGTTCAGGTAATTCAGTTACTGCATCTTCACCCAGGTGGTTTTGACTTAAGTTCAACTCCAGGCTCAGTCATTTGCCTCCAGATCTGAGATCCAAATAAATCCTAGTCCATGTGGGTTGCTCCAGAGCCTATGTTTCTCAGACTTCAATATGTCATCAGAAGGGATCATCAAGACTAAGTATATTAATGATAAAAGAGCAACTATTCAGGAGGGAACCAAAACCTGAAAGACAAAAGTCAAGTTCTCAAAAAAACTCCAAATGTACTAGAATTTTCCTTGGTGTTCAAGTGACATGTCCAAGACGTTCTTTGGTCTCATCTGACAATGAAGGAATGTGAACTTCTTTGCCTGTCCATGCATTTCTCTGCCTGCTTTGGGAAAAAAATGATGCCAGGACATGATGACAACAACTGCAGGTGTAGTCTGCTGAAGGTGGATACTCCTGAAAACCTGTTGGCTGATTCATAGAGAGAGGAGAAGGCTGGGACACAGTCCAAGGGATGCTACATCAGGAGGAAGAGTCCTACAAGGATGAGGAAGTGCTATTACAGAAGAGTGGTGCGAGTACAAGGTATTTTCCCTTTCCCACCTTGCTGGAAGCAAGTGTTCAAGACTGGCTTAGGGTGAACTCAGGATGTGCTCAGGGAGACTGAACTAGGAGGACCCAGAGGAAAATGCCCAAACTCTCTGGAGGCAGTTAATTGTGACTGGTGCAGGAACCTCCCAAAACTGGAATAGCAACAGAAGATGAAAAATACAACAAAGTCACAGAAAGCACAGACCAGGTTTTGCTGGTGTGCTGCCTTCTTTCTAGGAGCCATTCCAAGAAGTTGCTGTGATGCACCAATTTTACAAAGTAAAAAGGATACTCCTAGCTCATTCTTCTGTGTCATAGGGTCAGAATCTGGGTTATAGAAAGAAAATTTGATGGAAAGTAAAAAAGGGGCCATAATCATGTGCAAGCAAAAGCATTCTAAAAAAATTTTTCCCTCTCGGTTAGAATTCGGCAAGATACATTTAAATGCAATAAGATATGTTCTTTCTTGAAATAACTGGATCATAAAGTCTAAATAACAAACAAGAAAATTGCTATATTCCTGTGACCCCAAGGTTAGGTGTTCTGTACATTATCAACTTTAATATAGGGACCTGCAGCCCAGGCATAACAAGTTCAGCAAAGCATGGTCATGAGGAACAGGTGGAAGTCTGCTGTAAAGAGCATGGCCAAAGTCCTCTGTAGCAAGAGATGAGATCTAATACCTGCTTGAGAGACCTTGAATTTTGACACATATTCCTTT
>NW_005054310.1:8003009-8008195 GCF_000277835.1 Geospiza fortis | reverse complement strand
CTAATTAAAGCAAATTGAGAAGGTTTTATAACACTGCAATTCTGGATTGTGCGATTGCATACACCAATTATATTACTACAAATTTGTAACTGTGAATTAGAGCTGAGACCTGTGATTTAATGTAGTGTATAGTCTTTCACTTTGGAATCAACATCAGTTTAATGCTGGCTCTCTATTGAAAAGTATTCTTTCCCTCAGAAACTCATGTTCCTAAGAAGGGCCTTCTGTTTGTTCTTCTCACCATTGCTATACTTTTCTACTGATATTTACTGATAGTTACCTACCATTCAATGAATTTCCTTGATATGTCCTCAGTAAGGGAATTTAAGTGATCTCAAGCCCAAACAATCTTTGTTGCGCCAAGTACTAATGTCTTTGCAACTCTGAAATTCTGTAATATTTTGTCAAAAGTACAGATCCTAATGTACTAGGTCAGTTATGGGGTCAGCTGGAGAAGCTTCTACTTTGGAAAGTCAAGACTAATACAGAGTAAAACTACAGCTCGTTATGTGCAAGTACTGTAAAACACAAATTACTCATAATAAAAATATGGTGTAATTTCACATTGCATGTTAGACAAATGGGCATACCATGGGCATTGTGCACATAATTTCTATGCAAGAGAAAGAAGATGCCTAGGAATGAGAAAGAGAGATGACCCCTCATCCCAACAGTCAGTAATTCCAGCAAAATGCCTCAGCATATTTGGATAGCACAGTCATGGAACCCATCCACGTAACAGAAAGTTGATAAGTAGGATGGCTATCAGAAGATGCACAAACTCATATTTTTGGAAGTCAAGAATGGTACCCAGAGTGGATCAGATTCAATTTGCACACATCTAAGCTGCCTTTCAGGCTGAATATACAAGACATCCCTTCTAGTTTATAACTTTCATTCTGATTTTCCTGTCCACTCCAGCATCTGCAAATAGTTTGTACTCGTTGGCAATGCAGGTAAGAACTGCTTGTCCAGGAACCACCACACAGAACTAACAGCCATGGGTTCCCAAAGCTTTAGTAGTTTATTATGGCCCAGCTTTTAAATCTTCAGACAATTGAGACAGCTTATGGAGGAAAAAAGCTTTGGGCCATTGGAAATAACCTTGGTTGTTTAACTGTGTACACCTCTGTGAATATCCTTAACAAGGTTTATAAACAACCTTACAATCTCTAAAGTAAGGCATGATTGGAAACAGAACACAAGCATTCCCTGTTTTCATTGTCAGTTTCTTGGGATTGTTGTGAGTAATAGACTTACAGGCTGAAAAATTAGATGTGCAGAAAGCCCTCAGTTCCTCATTAGCAGGAAAATACTAAATTAGTAGGATAATGCTCTTCACCTAGAGAGGAATTTTAGGCTTGTATTTATTGTCCTTTTGCATATACCTGAAATACTACTCCTTGCTAATCAGCTTGGAGCCAAAAACTTCTCTCAAATGCTTGTTCTATTGATGTGCTTGGAATTAGAGTAGCAGAAACTCCATTAAAAAAGACAGACAGAAAGAAAGACAAAAAAAGGAAAGGAAAGGAAAGGAAAGGAAAGGAAAGGAAAGGAAAGGAAAGGAAAGGAAAGGAAAGGAAAGGAAAGGAAAGGAAAGGAAAGAAAAGAAAAGAAAAGAAAAGAAAAGAAAAGAAAAGAAAAGAAAAGAAAAGAAAAGAAAAGAAAAGAAAAGAAAAGAAAAGAAAAGAAAAGAAAAGAAAAAGAGAGAAAGAAAGAGAGAAAGAGAGAAAGAGAAAGTAAGTTAATTTTTCATCCCAAACCTAACAGATTATTAAAATATGGATCTTATTTACAACTGGGTTTTCTTCTGTTTTAATAAAGCTTTAGCTTGGGTTTGGGGCAATGCAATAAAACTAGTCTCTGTTTAACACAGAAGGTGTTCTGCAGTGGCACAGTAGGATGGCTCCAGATGACCAGTATCACATCTGTTAAGATGCTATTTTATCCTGTAAGAAGACTGAAGGCATTCAGACAGACTAATCATCAGTCTGATTCAAAAGCTCCAGGCTAAAAATGAATCACAAGAAATTTAATCATGCCTTATAAAATATAAACACTTTCCTCTTCAATCAAGTATTTTGTAACAGCTAATATTTAACTTGTCTCTCCTCTTCTGCTTTAGCTTTGGCTCTAGTAATTTTTTCAGGAAAACAGTGAGAAAACAGCACAGTTTGGGGAAAAATGAAGAGTATACAAACTCAATATATAAAACACATTTTTAAGAATAACTTTAATAAGAAAATTTTTAAAAGACAGTCATGTAAACCTTCATCTGAAAGAAATATAGACACGTATTAAGTACTTTTGCCTAGTCCGAAAATAGACACTTGCAAGAAGGAAGTTTTGGCTGCCCTATTTTGCCACTCAGTCACAGTATCAGAATTTCAAATTCTGAAGAGTAGAATATTAATATAGTTTAAAAAAATACTATTTTGCACATAAAATACAACCAAGTTTGTACAATTACAGTCTCTTCTCATCACAAAGCCCTAATACCTAGCATAGGATTTTTGATGCACAAGTTAGAAGTAAAAGCTGCTCTTAGAGGGGGAAAGAAAAAGAATGATTGTAGTCTATTAAGTGGCATAACTAGTGTGCCTAACTAAACAGGAACTCCATCATGTGTGATAAATAACACATAGGTAAAAGAACACTGTGTAGTGCAGAATTTTGATCAGACAAGAACCCTTGAGACACAGACCAGGGCAGAAAACTACCAAGATATTATACCTAGTATGATGTTTCTAATAAAATGAAAATCTACCTGAAGTCCCAGAAGAAAAAAATAACAAAGACTAGTTGTGCACCTTATTTTTATGTCTATAGAGCAGAATGTTGAAATAAATCTTGTCAGGCTTTGACTGTGAATGCTGGAACAAACCAGGCCAAAGAAGGTAAGGCTGCTCTTCTCATCTGCACATTTAAGTTTAGAGAAATGATGAAACCATATTTGATCTGCCATCAAAAGGAGCAGTGTCACTCTCCCCAACCCTTCTAGCCAAGGATCTCCCACTTACAGTAGCAAGAGCAGCAGCCTTGGATTGTTAGGTCAGCTGTAAAACTGCATTCTCAAAACAGCCTTCTTAAATGTTTTCCCTTTGGACAAATCCAGTAACTTGACAAACTGCATCTAAATCACCTAGATAACAGGAATTATCAAAGCTTGCAACACCAAAAGTGTGTCTGAATGGGACAGATACCTATGGAATGCTGCTTTCCTGTAAAATGTATGACAAATGCAGTTTAAAAACAGATGCCATTGCAGAAAAATCTCACAATATTAAAAGTTCACACAACCATTGGAGCACTGATCACTTCCTTAAATCCTCCAAGAAATATTGAACCTGATTCAAGGGAGAAGAGGGCTTTCCCATAAAGGTGGCGGTATTTGAACAGGGGCATGAAGCTTTACTGAGATATTTCTGAGTTCAGTATTGTAATGCAGAGCAGAAACTCTATTCTGTAGGCTACATACACACTCTTTTTCCTGGTGTTCACCACAGTTAGCCATCTCTTCACTTGCTTTCCAATTATCTGCCTCAACCATTGGAACACCAAGCATTAACCTTCTCAGAGGCTGTCTTTCTCAAATAGTGCCTCCTGCATTCTCAACTACATCCAGGAGCAATGTGCTTACTCACATTCTAAGGCAAGCCTCTTTCTTGCAAGTTTTGCTTGAGTGGTTAAGACTCTACAGACTGTAGTGCTTCAGTGAAACTGGGGACCTCCCTGCAGAGCTCTACAGACTGGGCAAGGTCAGGGCATGAGCAGGAGCAGTAGGGTGTTCTGAGGCTGCCAAGACATGGGCATGCAACAAAAACCAGACACTCTGTGGGCCTCTGGGAAGTGCCTCTGTCCGTGGACAATACCGAGGCACAGAAGAAAAGTGAGAATGGCTGAGAATCAGACTCTGAATGGGGACAAAAGCCCTAAGAAGATAACAGGGTCACAAAACCAAACAAGGTGCCATCATGCAAGGGAAGAGGATTACTTTGCAGTTTCACAGCAGTATCTGCACAAAGGCAAGTGCAGACACATCCAAAGAATCAGTCATGTTTTATTCTGAAAGGAGTTTCATCCAGTGAATTGAATCCAAACAGAGGCCATGTCTTTCACCCCAGCTACTCCTGTGTCCAGCCTCAATCACAAGAGTTATAATGCTGAATTGCTTCTCTCATCTTCTTTGTCCAGCAAACTCCAAACTGACCTTTGGCAGAACATTGAAATCTGGAATGCTGATGGATACTCCAAGGAAGTGACACAGACTATTTACCTGCTCCTCCTCATCCATTTCCCCAAGTCCTACAAGCAGTACCACACCAGTTACCATCCTGGTACCCCATACATTGGGAAGAGCTGGTTCCATGGCCTTTTTTCCTCCTGGTCATTCTGCATGATGCCTGAGCCCAGACATTCCTTTACCTGCTTCAGAACTTCAGAATTATTCAGGCTCCAAGACTTCCTCAACATTCCCTGAGGCATCTTTATCTCCTCAGCCCAGACAAAAACAGCTAGTCACCTAGAAACAAAAAAAGAGTGGAATTTAAAGGTTTTACTAGAAGCAATAAAAAATTGTTATATTTATCTTACAAAGAAGCTACCACATAAGCAAATACAGCTGAGTTATAACAGGCTACAAATTGCTTAAATGTAATACAATATAAACATTAAATTTCAGCCATTATATGAGAGAAAGTTAATCAGATCATAAACATTTGTCTAGATATTGTCAGATGTCAGACCATGGAGACACAAATCTATCTTTTTAGTAGAAACACAGAAGATATTAATATTGAATCACACTTCTCTATTAAACCACAAACTTCGTTAAAGCCAAAATCTTAATTTTGCAGGTAAACCCTGCCTCCATCTCTATGGAGAGATATGGGATTTTATGTTACAGACTCCTGAAAGGTTTTTAAAAATCTCTTACTTATAGCAGATGAGATTGTTACAGCTCCACTATGAATATATGCACAAGCATCCGCTGCTCTGCATAACACTGGTGGTCTTCAGGATGCCACCATGTTCTTCGTTTGAGAAAGCATAAGCATATCCCTGAATATTCATGCCAGAAATACTTTCTTTCCATTCCTCATTACAGCAGATTTAGGTTGTTATCTTTATTATTAAAGATTAAAATAAAACAGTAACAGTAATATGTTCATTATTAATTGGGGGGG
>NW_005054310.1:7983477-8002677 GCF_000277835.1 Geospiza fortis | reverse complement strand
GGGGGCTTGGTTCTTGTTTACACAAGCTCAGTACTGACTCACTAGTGTTTCCAGATTTTGGAAAGGAAAAACAGGAGATTTGGGTAATGAGAGAGAAAAGAGCCAAGGGAAGACCTCAGAGAAGAAGCAACAGTATTGAGATATCATGCATGTATGGACAAAACACATAGATGCACATTATACATCTGTCCCCCTTCTCTACACAAAATTCAGCATTGCCACAATAAAAGTCAGCTGTGGCCAGGCACTCTCGTACTTTCTGCATCTCATCTTCTTTTCTCTCTCATGACCACAGAATATCCTGAGTTTCCTATGACAGTGCTCACCAAACAGTCCCACCTAAACCAAACGGTCTCTCTTGGATGGGCTCCTGAGCATCAGGCAGGATCCCATCCCAGGTGAACACATGACATCACCTGGAGTCTAGTGCACACAAGGGGTGTCATTCCACACTGTAGGCATCTTATTTAGAAGCTGCCAATCCCAAAACACTGGTGATTGGCAAGAACACACCCATGCAAGCATAAATTGTACATTCTTCTGACAGAGCAATGGAAAACAGCATCCAGCCAGCCAGGCAAACATGGAGACAAGGGGAAGCTAAAGAAGGGCCAGCTGGGCATCCAGGGCACACAATCCCCTGAGCATGGCACTGCCAAGGGGCACTGTAAGGCTGGGGAAGGATGCAATAGGGAGAGGAAGAGCAGAATTCTGACTCTTAGGGAGACAGCCATAAATCCAGTGAAAAATTGCCAAATTCAAATATGAAAGCCATCTTTAACAGGCTTCTAGGACCTCTCTGAAAACTCTCTGAACTGAGCTTTTTGATAACATCTGCTGTGGACCAATCCTGTCTAAAAATCTCTTAGAAAAAATAGTTTTCTGTGTTTTTTCACTACATCAGACTTGCAGTTCAAAAATCCATTCTTCCTGTGGTCAATGGCCATGTTTCTTAAGTATTTTTTTATGACCTGGACCAGTAATTCCAGTAATATTCGACTGAAGGAGCTACAATCATCATTTTTAACACAGAAATGCTTCTGTAAATGGTCTCTAGACTGTGAGGGTTATACTAAGAAGTCTTGCCTATATAATTTAACCACTCTCAGCTAAGTGATGGACTATACACAACACAGCTGAGTTTTTTTCATTCCTTTTCAATAATAAATAATAAAGTGATTGATTACAAACATACATAGCATATTCCAGTAGAACTGAAATATAAATGTAAGATGAAGAAACCTTTGAATGGTCTGCTACTTGCCTTTACAGTTCGTAAATACATATATACAGCAGTTATTTAATTGCTACTAAACATCTGTTTCACAGCACTGTCAAGTGAAGACTCTAGGAAAAACAGAAAGCAAACAGCACAAAGGGTCATGTTGAATCATTTGCCTTCCTCTAAAAACCAGAGATGGTTCTCAACATAATTAAACAAACGCAATTATTTCCATCACCAAAAATTAGTTCAGCCAGCAGAAAATTGTGAAGGTAATAAATATAGATAAGGAGTGAAGGAGAGTAAAGTAATTTAACATATGACATTTCAGTTCACACACAATTTAAAATTATTTTTAACTTTGCGTATTAAATTTTATGTTTTGTTTCTGTAGAGTACTACAGCAAAATAATTTCTATAGAGACGGAAACCAGTGCTACTTTCTACCAGTAGCTTTCTGTACATAATTGCTGGAGGCTTGTCACTTTGATGCAAAACTAATTCATAAGCATATTTTGAATGCCTATATTGTGATTGAAATACATTATTGATGTGCTTTGCAAGTTGATGGAGATACCTTACATTGTCAGACTAACTGTTGCAAGCAGAAAGTTAAAGTAAGGAAATAAATTGGTGTCACCTTGGTGTACAATCAAGGCATAGGAATATCTCTTGCTTTCTTTACGCTGCCTGAATGTTTCATAATGATAGCCAAAATTATAAAATGCTTGGAATGAATTGTGATCCTCCATTTTTAAGACATTAACTTTTGAAACACTTGTTTGTAGCCTTTCTTGTATTATTCTGAGAGGGTGCAATTCATCTATAAAAGCAGAATTTGAACAACCCTTTTAAGAATGTATTTGAAGGCCACCACTATTAATTCCTGTATAGTGGCCAAAACACAGCCTATACATCTTGAGCAGGAACTGACTTAAATTTCAGTAAATCCTATTTTAGGTAGAAGACCATTAACATTATTAAATCAGTGGGACATTAGGGGAAACAGCAGTAGCACAGTGGCTGTAGTGACATTATTCCTTAGCTGGTCCCAAAACACAGTCATGATGTCGCTATTCCCTGGTCTCCCATATTGCTTAATGGGGTGCCATCAAGGTCCAGGAATAGATTTTCAAGTAGGAGCTGTTCCCCTGCTCAGCTCTGAGACAAAAAAAAAAAAAAAAAGAAAGGCATTTACTGCAGCAGCTTGCTTAGGGGAGCAGGATGGATCCCTGGAAAGTCAAAGTCAATGTCTCTCCTTGATTTGCCAGCTCTACTCCTTTCAGCTTGGGAAGTGGACTCCTCAAGCAATACCATCTAAAAGCAGACAACTCGCCTTGCTCAGGAGTGCAGGGCTGCAGGCAGGTGTCTGCAGAGTGAAGTGAAATGCAGTCTGAGTGGCACAGGGATCTGGAGAGCTTCAGAGCTGAGCCAGGGCCCTGCTCTTCAGGGGAGTGAGTGCACCAAGCATTCCACCACCTGGCAGACAGCTGTCCCCTCCACATTAGAGATAGTCATAAAAATAGTTAAACTGAAATGAAATATTCCTTTCTTGCAAGATCATGTCACAAAATCTCGAGCAGGACCAGAGGAGAGGAGAAAAAGGTTATAGGGAAATAGTGGTTCTTGAGATATTGAAGCATATTTGTGTGTGTTTTGACAAGCAACATCTTCCTATGTGATACTTGAGAACAAGCCAGACCACATCACAGAATTAGTTTAATAAGAAAGTTTAATATCATGACACCTACTTGCTTAATCTTAGGAGAAATCTCTGCTCATAGCCCAAACCTGCCAAGTGATTTAAACAAAAAGCTTGTAGCTAAGACATATGAACTGGCATTTTTAAGAATCTGAGGATCTTGCTCCTGTGTTCTTGTTCTTGCAATTTCTTAGAAAGAAACTGTTGTTTTTCCCAAAGAAGCAAAGAAAAAAATCCTAACTTCTAAGCAGCAGGACAGTTCTTTACCAGCTATTTTATTTCCATTTGCACAAGCACTAGGCATTCCCAGCTGATCTTGGCTGTTACTTTCTCTGCAAACACATTCCAATTTGTTTTCTCTCTCTCTCTCTGTGTCTACCAAAATGGAAATGGAAAATCCCTCCTGAAAGCTCCTGCTTTCTCTACCTCCTAACTGAAACTCTATGGCTTCTCAGACCTAACTCCAGGAGAACTCTCCTCACAAAGAAATCTTTCACCATAAGTGAAACATCTCTAGTCAGGAGCCTTTTACTTCTAACTGTCCCTAAAGTCATTGTACCTGTCTGAGGTGGAAGGATTTAGGGTCTGACAAAAAAAAAGCTCTCAGATAGAGGGGTTGTGCATTGAGTGTGTTAGAATGACAGAGCTCTGTTGCGCTGCATATTTTGCAGCTGTGGCAGTGGATTTGGTCAATTCCGGACTATAGCTACTGAATTAATCAGTCGTTATTCTGCAGCAGCATTTTACAGCAGTAAAAATCATTGAGTATTTTAAAATATGAAGCTTGTGCAATTATGTTTTTAAGTTTCCTCTCTGCTGTTTTGCTCCAATGCCTCTGGTCTGGTATGTCATGGTCACCATACCCCATGTCTCTGGTGCTTTGACAAGGTAGGCAAAGTAAGGACAGAGAGACACTGGTTGGAAAAAGACAGGAAATCCTTATGGCAAAGTCAGCACAAATTAAATAATCCCAAGAGATATTTCAGTTGGCTCTTTCAGAGGAGCAAGAGCTCTGGAAAACATTTGCACAACAGTCCTTGGACAAACATCCCTGTTCTCATCCTGCTATTTAATCAATGAGAGGCTCTGCTAGCCAACTGAGTCTTTTCATTCACTGATTTTTTTTCCCTGTGTTACCTACTCATAGCCCTGATGTGAAAGCACACTGCGCACTCCCTGAGAGATCCTTCTTTGCTTTTTGCTTTTATGGAAAAGCCATTTCACTGTGTTTGTTAGTACAAGTCTGCAATTCCCTGCATAGACAGCAGCTTCCAAAATGGTGAAAAATAGCGCATGCCAGGTCAAGCATCTTTCTGCAGCTGTACTGCACCTAATTGGAGCCTCCAGTCTCCACTCCACAACACTTGTACCCTGGTGTCAGCCTCACACGGACCTGAAGGGGGGCTGCTTTTCAAATCTGGGTGTTCCAAGTCAGGGATTACCTACAGCTGCTCCTGAGGAACCTTGAACTTTGTCACCCTACAACACAAAATAGATGCAATGTATGGTCATCCATAAGTTCTACAGACAGGTAAGAATATGCAAAGTTCTCCTGGGATTTTTAAGGTAAATCCAAAGCACCTCACCATATGAGCATATTAAAAGGAGTAATTCAAATATTAACATGTGTGACTTTCAGTGTGGACTTCACCATCTACGCTAGCTCACACACTATCAGAGACCTGTTTATATTATCATAAAAACACCTCTGAAATGAGTCCAGGCCTTTTGATTATGATGAAGGTTAGTTTATTTAGCTATTTTAGTCCTGTGAAGTGATACATTTTCCAGAGATTCATGCTAAGAATTCTTTCTTTTTTTTTCCAATACAGCATCAGACTCACCCTCCCATCTTTGTGTTTAGACCTCACGCAGCTCCCCAGTGCTCTGTACATCAAATTCAGAACCCCTGCTTTGAAGACTTGCAGCATGCATCTGTGGCAGTGAATTTACCTTCTTCTACAAACCATATTTTCTATACTACTCTCTTCACCTCCCACTCAGAAGAAATGCAGTTCCTTTCATACTGCTTTACAATTCTCAAATGTCCACCCTGTATCTGTCCTAGCTGTGACTGTCTACAGGTGTTCCTTATCTTTTGCTGTTTTCTTAAATTAAGTGATTAGTCTGGTTTCCATGCAACTAAAAGCTTGTACAGACTGCTCTGTATCACCCTTTTCTCAGGTACTGCAGACACATTTTGGCACAAATCAAATCAGAAATCTTTATGGTATAAAACAGTCTTTTCTACAGTAAAGAGGCCCTTACAGCTGCTCCAAACCTCTTACCTTGACAGTAAGGTACATAGTGCAAGCAGCTGGGATTTTTTCAATTCTTGAAAAGGTAGTTAAAGCTTTACCTTGCTATCCTTTGGCTGAAGGGAAAGGGGGAAAAAAAAGACCATATGTAACCTATTAAAAATAACATTGATAAAGATAAGACATAGGCAAGGAATGTCAGGTAAGTGAAGTTGGAACCATTAATAAGCCAGAGTATGTTTCCAACTTCTTACTTAGAAACTGAAGACCCTTCTTTCAGATACTCAATTAAAAATGATGCAGACATTTCTATTCTGTTTTTCCAGAAAACTACAGTTTGAGTATCTCATAACAGTGTATACATGAGATACACAAAGAAATATATGCAATATGCATATTATTGCCTATAAATTATGCATTTGCACATAAATAATATGCAATTAATTACAGATGAAACTAAAAAGCATCTACTATGTATTTTGTGAAGATCTAGAGGCCTCTGAATCCTGGAAAATTCTGTCTCTGTCTGGGTTACTCTGGTGGCTCAGTCCAAGGGTGAGCATAAACAGGAACTCCCAGATTGTTTTGAAAGTCTATCTCCGCATCAATTATTTGATGAGGGATCTCAATTATTTTTGCAGGATCCAGGAGAGGATGCCCTGCTCCACACCAGCTCCCAAACCAGCATGGACATCCCTTCCAGTCTGGCTCAATGGATCATGTGCCAAGGAGGTCCCCTCTGGGATCTGGCAAATGTTTTGGATCAGATATTGCTGAATATTGCTGAAGCATGGAACACTCAAGATTCCCCGCAGAGTTGGCAGCCAGGTTTGCAGTCCAGAAGGACTCTGAGGGGAAAAAGAAGAAAAGATGTCTCAGATTGCATTTTTGAAAAAACTAACAAATATTATCTGTCTTGGTGCAGATCATAGAATCACAGACTATTTTGGATTCAAAGGGGCCTTAAAGACCACCTAGTGCCATGGGTAGAGATGCCACTTACTAGATCAGGTAGGTAAGGGCCCCATCCAACCTGGCTGTAAAGACTACCAGGAATGGGTATCTGGTTTCTGGCCTTCCTTGTTTGATTTCTTATACTTCAGCTCTTGTGTTCTACAAAAAGTGGCCTGAAAGAGTTGTCATCCCTTCCAGAGCTCTCTGCCAGAGAGCCAATGCTTTTTTAAAAAATCCGATTGCTAAGAAAGGAGGAGTGGAGTATCATGTTTCTATTTTTCATGTCCCAGAGAAATCCATGGGCCGATTTTGGCAGGTTTGGCAGGAGAGTGGAGATCTCAAGACATTCACCCAGGTCTTCATCTCCTGTACATAAGTAGCCAGGCATTTAAAGCAGTGTGCATGGTAAATAGCTGAGACTCCATGAGAAGCAATCCTTCAGGGGAGAATCACTATGTCTGAACACATTCAGGGGAGTAGTCTTTGGGACTTATTTGCTAAACAGATTAGAAAATCCGAATGCAACACATGCATCAACAGGAAAGTGTGGCTACTAAACCAACCACCTGCATGCCAAGCACATAATACAGAGCCTGATCTCTTCAGACATGTTGCCTGTCAGTGATGCACTCAATAAACAAAGAAAGATCCAGAACAGGTTAGTCTGTTGAGTAGAGCTGATCTAGGTCTAGCCATGACCCCTTGCATTTCAGGAAATTCTCAGGGATGTTGTAAACAAGTACAGTTTATAAGCCACCTCTTAGCCTCCAGTAAAATAACCACATTATGCTTGTCCCCAGGAGCTAACTCCAGGATCTGTATTTCTTCCTGTAACATTTGGAGGCTAGAACACACTAAGTGCTGTAGCAAGTCTCTTTGGTGTTAGCTCTGTACCCAGCACTTCTCTACTGAGCACCAAAAATTTTCATGGCCAGATTTACGTCTGGATGATGAATCTTCATACCAAAGAATGTTTCAATGCTACATTGTCTCAGCCATAATAGTCAAGTGTGGGATTTTGCTTAGTTTCACATAGCTCTGCAGCAACTCCAAAGACAGCCCCAAAGGAATCAGATTTGTGCAGACCAAGATATACGAGGGAAGGAGCACAGAATGATGTGCATTTCTTTCCTCACACTAAATATGGACCTTATAAAGGTGCACATAACTCAAGTAGATATAAACAGAACAATGACACTTCTCTATTTTTTGTTGCTCTTTATAATTAATTCTTTATTTCCCCTTTATGTTAATTAAGAATACATAAGCGCATCATTTTTGAAAGGACACTTTTAACTTGTGCTTCTGGGAGACATAATTCAGGTGACTTATGTCTCAAAGCAAGGGTTTTGAAATGTGAATCTATTATGAATAATCAGACAGATACCCTCAAGTCAACTCAGGCAGACACTGCAAAAAAACAGTAAGGAAGGGTGAAACACAGGAAGGGTGAAGCATTCCTTTACAGTCCATAACTGGGGACCAAATAGTAATATCAGTATTTGCAACAAGTATTTGCCTTGTATATTGAACATCTTGTTTCTTTTAAAGTGCTAAAGGCCATCTTATTTAAGAATTTAAGTAGCAGCACATTTACAGATGCCAGTATTCACCAACATACAACCCTCCTTGCTGATTAGCAGCACTGAATTCCACCCAGAGAGCAGAAAACCTGGTAAAACACAGTGCAGTGAGTCAATCAACATTCATTTATTTCTATGAACATTAAAGGACTAAGGAACCCTGACAGAAAGAAAGAGGATTTAAAAATGAAAGCAGTAATGCATAAGAGCAAAGATAAATCTAGCAGTATCCTATTACAATAAACCAATTTGCAGACCAGTGATGAAAAATAGCCAAAGATGGAACATGCACGACCCTTGCATTCATTCTGAGGCCTGTCAGTAAGAAAGGGGAAAATTTTTCATTCTTTTGTCATTTGCCCTTTCTTGTAAAAGATGAGCTGTTAGATACTGATAGCAGGTATATTTGTATCAAAAGTACCCTGAAGAGAGTATCAACAATAACTTCCATATGCACCCACATACAAGGACAAACCTTTTAGTATTTTTGGGCAGCCATGAAAAATGCTGGAAAAAGAAATGTAAAAGGAAGATAATTTGAATGAAGCATAAAGGTGGACTTCAACAGCCATCAGATTTTGAACACTAGAACTGTGTTTGCCAGCCTACATGACTCACATACCAGGATTGATATCCCTCATTTCTCCAGCACCTTAGAAAATCAATTAAATGCAACCTCAAAGACTTGAGAAAGGATCTAAATGATCATCACTACATTCAGAATTATTCAGCTGGGCATTAATCTACACATAGTGACTTTTTCAGTTACTTACAGTATTTATAGACATCTAAAAGACCAGGAGAAAACAATAAAGACAAAAAGATAAGAAAAAGTAAGGCAAAAATGCAAAGTATTATTAAAAATCTTTCATCTTGGTGAATGAAACAGAAATAAGATTCCTTCAGTTTTACAATTGAAAATACACATATTGAATGTGTATTTCAGCATCAAAATACGCATATTCCCAAATTTAATGAGAAAATAGTGCAAGATGAGGAAAATGGAATCATCCATGAAATTATGACAATGTAAAGAAGGCAGATAAGAGGTTGGAGAAAACAAAAACCAAACTAGAAAAAATCTCATAGGATGATGAGCCCATAAGGATGAGGGAGAGCTGGTAACTGGCACAAATAAGGTAGAGGAAAATATTTATAAAACCCTGTGTATTGTAGAGTATTATTCAAGATAATAATAGAATAGCAAAGAAAATAACTACCTCAAAGACCTACCTTTATTAAAAACAGAATATAAATAAATTTGCATTATTGGTGTGGCAGAAGAGAAAAGTGAGGCTTTTACAAGGCTTTAAATGTGCACATTCACTTATTTATTTAATGAAGTAAAAAAACGAGGAGTAACTCAAGTCTTCTTTATTAGTAGCTTGGATGATTCAGATGCCTAAAGTGGAGGGAAACTGGACCAGCTGTTCTCCACAGGAGCTGATTTTGTTAATAAATATTGACACAGAGATTCTTGCCCATATGTTTGACAAATAAAGACAAGTGAGTATATCAGCATTATGTGCAGCCACATAAGGATTTGTAGTTTGCTGACTTTCTGGGGAGTACAGTGAGGGCCTTTTTGCAACACATAATTTTCAGGTAAAAAAAGGCTTTTGGGTTATTTTAGGCTCTCTATGCATGTCTACAAATCCTGCACTGAGAAGAGGAGATGATAGGCTGCTTTTCATTCAAATGCATGTTGGTATACATATAGGTGTAGTAAACACAAATGCGTTCTTGCCTAAAATAGAAAAAAATCTCTTGACAGAGCAGAATGGGAAGCGTAGTATGTGGATTGCAGAGAATAATATCACTGAGGATTTTAATTTCTGCCATACTTAACCTTGCAGAATTTATCTTTTGAAGAGTGAAATTATCTTAAGTAGATTTAAGTTAATAAAAAGTACCTGGAAGAACGCTCTCTCTTCCCATTCAGGGCATGTATCTGAGCCACTACAACTCTTACTGAAATAAAATCTTAGATCTTACCACATGAGGAACAAATGTTGGATCAGACCAAGATCATGGTTTTAGTCAAATAGTTGGTAGTTTTTGTACAACGTGCCTGTTCTAGAAAGCCGTAACATCTGTGCTAGTTCTGATTCAATTCCCATTTTACTGCAGGTGTCCTTGTCACTCACACTGCCACAGTGGTAGGTCACCTGAATCTGCCTGTAGACCAGGCAGTACCCAAACCCAAAATTTGTTGTTTGAGAATAAATCACATTGTGTTTCACTCCTGCCACCTGAGACTGTCCTCCAGCCGCCTCCCAGGAAGCCCTCTGTCCTGTAGGATTCCTTGCTTTTGGTCAGCATACAGTTAGTGTGACAGGATTTTTCAGAAGGGAAGCAAGAATTGTAACCAGTTCAATTCTGAAATCTACATGACTTACCAATCAAAATATTTATACCACAGAACGCCAGTAAAGTGTTATTTTTAAAGCCATGTTAGGTAGTAATCCAAAGAATGTGAAACTCTTCTATGTCTCCAGATAATTAATGTGGCTGATATTTTATGATGTTTTGGAAAAATGTTATTCCAACAATAAATAAGGATGTTCTTTCCTAACTTTCCCATGCATGAAAAAGAGGCATAGACACCATTAATTTGCTTTACTATTCCTGACTGATACCCCATACCCCTACCAGTGAAACAACAGAAGTATAATCTATTGGCTTAATGAATTGTTAATGAAAATTAGGAGCTTATTTTATTTTTTGTAACAATTTATTCCATGGCACAGATGTTCATTAATATCTTCTTCTGACAAGTGATGGTTAGAAGCACAATAATAGGTTTTATGATCTGACCTTTCACTGTGAATATTCCAGCCATGAGAATTTTAGTCCGAGCTAGCAAGTACTTTTGACAAATTCAGTGTATCCACATACAACTTTCTAAATTCTGTCAAAATGACATTTGACATTACCAAAATGTGCTGCTTTCCTTGAAGCAATTGTGCAGGCCAGGTTCTTCGAGAGCAGAGCTCTGCCACTGCACATCAGTCTGTCTGCATGAGCCTGGGGCTCTCTGCTCTGCATGTGGTGCACAAAAATCCCCATCAAGCTGAAGAGTGAGGTGTGCCTGCTCCTTTAGAGCAGAGGAACGATCTGGTGCAATAGATCACCACACTGAGATGCCAGAGCTGTGTCCAGATTTGGTGCTTGGCTGTGGAAGCAGCAGCCTGGGGATCACAGGAGTGAGACAGCCAAGCAGTGTGACTGAATCACAGCCCTGCACAGTCTCAGGTGAGCAGTGTGACCCAAACACAGCTCTGCACAATCTCAGGTGAGGAAGAGCCCCTTGCAAGAGCAGGCTGGGTATGCAGCCTGCAGTGCTGTGATCCACCAAAGCCCATGCTGGAAACAGGGCATGGAGAACAAAGCTGAAGCAGATAACTGCTGAAAAACCTAACCCAGTACTTCCTGTTTCAAAGGAGAATCCCAGATTTCATGTGTCACAAATGTTTTGTCAAGAAAGTTGGCAGGTAGTGCAGGATTTTATAAAGAAAGTATTATGTTTCTGGGGCTAGGCTGTCCAAAGTTGCTCTGTGGGCCTTTAATTCAATGGGAGAACTCAGAAAATGCAGAAATATGATCAGACCAGTACTCAGAATTTACAGAAATTTCACTGAGTTTTTTAAAGCAAAGCTTTACAGCCATGAGTTCATTCACAGCCAAGGGTATTTAGAAAAATTAAGGTCTTTGCAAGGTGAGGCCTTTTCTGAAGCTGTCACAGACCATCCCAAGCCTCCTGGACTGAGGCTCCCAGTTGCACAAGGATGCTCTGGCTGCTGCACTAGCTCACCCAAAGTTTCTATATGCTTCAACCATACTTTCAAGTTGAAGTTTAATGTCAACTTGAAATGAAAACACAGATTTGACAAACAACAGATTTGGTGAGTACCAAGTGAAGCCGGTTAAGCTTTCTACCAGGTATTTTCTAGAAAATCTGAAGCCTGTTTTCTGTTACACACATAAGCACAGAAACTTCCCAACTGTGTCTGGAGAACATTAGTTCTTTTATGAGATCCTGGTCTTCCATTTAGTTTATCCAGCTCCATCTATCCTTTTTTACTGCTGGTGTCTGAGACATTGCAAATACTTGAGAAGATGGGGCTAGGAAAGGCAGTATCATCTTTAGCAGTAGACAAAAGTTTCTGTAATTTTCTCTTTTTCTTTTCCAGTGAGTAAATGTGTGTGATTCTCTGTTTTTCAGTGGGGATTTCTTTTGCCTTTCATTTTAGAAATGTTCCTTTACTTAATTTTAAATCATATTCACAGCCCTGAAAGCTTCCGTTAAAATAGTTGTGCTCATCTGAAGCATTCTCTTTGATCAATGGCAATGATGAAATGACAGAAAACCCTTTATAAATTGTCATTGCATGTGAAATCATTATTTCTACAATATTAATGTAGAACAGCAGATCCCCCTGCTCCCAGCAATATTGTTGCTAAGATAAAAGGTGTGAAGCATTTTTTTTTACTATTCCTTTGTGTTACATTTAGAGGAGGTAATAAAAAAATAAATGTCACTTTCATGATCTTGTTCTACATTCCAAGAAAGAAACCTTGAAAATTCCTCAGCCTAGGCTATATACAAATAAATAATATACACAAGGCACATGAGAGACACCAGAAACAAGGCAGAGCTGCATTGTCTCAGAACATTTTTATTAACATAATGTACAAACACTGCTCTTTCCCATCCATGATCTCACATCATTCCAGTACTATAAAGCAACACATAAAAATGACTATCAGAAAGAAACATTGGGGTAAATAAAACCTTTTTGGAATGACATCCTACCTACTCTACCAACCTTCTTTCTCCAGGTTTGGTGTGATATGTGGGGCATGTAAGCAGAGGAATCTCTTTTTTCAGCGCTATTCTGGGAGGGGTGTCAGGAGGTGATAAATCTGTGCAGGGTCAGAGCAGAGGCTCATCTCTGGTACACATCAAGGTAGGGAGAGGGTGCACAGCTGGTTCTGGGAGTCAGCAGCTTCCTCCTCCAGACAGTGTCGCATCTCTGCACCTACAGCTCCCACTGCTTGGAGTGGGTCAAGAAGGAGAGGGAGGACATCACCCGTTTTTCTGATGGTGTCTTGTTCATCATCCCTCAGGGCTGCTGTGCTTTCCCTCAGGAACGTGCACACAGACAGAAGGGATGCCACCTTAGCCCATCCTTGTTCTCTGCTGAGGAGGGCACCCCTTGGAACAAAACCCGCTGCATGTGAAAGGACTCCAATGTCTGAGTGTGATAATTACACGTGACATCTGGGTGAAGACTTGCATTACATGTGCACAACGAGGATCAATGGATACTGACATCACCTCTGTAACTGCTCAAAATGAAGAAATTGCTTGGTCCAGTTATTGCTGAGGCTTAGAAGAAAGCCTTTTCATGATGCATCAATTTCAATTCATCAATTTCATCCATTATATGCATTCAAGGGCAGGTAAAACAACAAAATTAGTTAACCAAACATCAGAAGGACTCAGTTTTTCCCCAAGAGAAATAGATACTCATCACTCATACAAATGTTACAGTCAAGGAGACTACAATTTGGTTTCAAAAGTGGTCTTGAGCTATGAACAAACTGTCTGAATTACAATTTTCAAGCAGAATATAAAGCTAAAGCAAAAACTGTGGTACATATAAAACAATATAAAGCTGTGGGACTACGGAAGAAACATTTATAAAATGTTTTCTGAAATATTTTTATTTGGGCTGATGTTACACTAAAGATCAAAAAAATCCTTAAGATTTCACCATAGAAAAGTTTATGGAGTCACCTGACTGAGAAGCTGTGCAAGAGTAAATGATGGTCACCAACTGGGAAACAGAGGCAGATAATTAAGGAAAATAGTTCCTTGAGTTTTATGTCATCATTCGTTAGAAATTAAGTCTACTTAAGATGATTAAACCAGAAAACAATTTTCAGCAGTAGAGCATGTTGTAAATTGTAATGATACATTGACTATACCCTGGTTTTGAGTAGCTTTGAGCTGAAATTTTTCTTGGGCAAGAAATCCCTGAACCTTTCAATAGAGAATGTAAAGGAGAGGGCTGTTCAGCCAAATATGGTGAACAAACACTAAGAGAAGCTTATGTAATGTGGAAAAGAAGGTGTAACTACCAGGTCAGCAAGAAGATAATATAAAGATTACACTGCCTTTGTATTGTTTAGCCAGACACTCACCATAAAAGGAATTGACCTAGCAAGTATCTAACACAGATCCAGTTTTGATTCCAGTTCACCAAAGCATCAAATCAATTCTTATACTTAAACACATGCTTTAATACTTTGCTGTGCTTTGCCTATTTGGATTCATATTTTGTCCTGCCACATCTATTTTTGCAAATGTGCTGACGCCAATGCCATATCTTTTCCAAACTACGCCAAAGATAGATTTGAAATAAGCAGTTTTGGTTTTATGTGTAATAGCCACAGAGGTAGTTTTGTAGTCAGTTCCATGTTTGGATGTAAGTATAATCAATAGGCAGAAAAAAAGTAAAGATTTTGAGAAACCATAGATGGCATGGAAAAAGGCAAAAATTAGATGTTCAGAAGAAAATGTAAATAAGTGCTTAGTTTTATGGGCTTAATTTGGACAATGCCAGTGTCTTAAATTTAGGCACAGTCTCTGATGTATTTCTGGGTGGAAATTTTCTATGTGAAAGTTAAATTTCAGACACTTATATAAAAATATTTTCACCCATAATCTGCTGGTACTTAATGTTTTCTCTTTCTTTGAAATACACTAATGGGTCTCATGTCTAGACACTGTGCAGAATCCACCTATTTGATAAGAATCCTGTGCTGCAATTCACATTCCCAGAACTGAGCTCAATGCTTCTACAAAAGTGAACTGTGCCTCCACAGAGGTGGAGCCTCTGTGCACAGCTAAAATCCATATGTTTATTTTAAAATTAAATTTTACAGTGCTGACATTTTCATTCTGATTTATAATAAAGAAGTTCTTTTTAGAATTAAATCAATAATTCACCAGGTAGTACAGATACTTCTTTATGCTGTAGTTTTCATTGGATTATTTATTACGCTGTTTCAGAAGCTACTCTGTAAAACTTTTTGAAGCTTCTGCTTATATATGAAAATAACATTTAAGACTATTTTGTCTACCCACTCTCAGAATTATCTTCATTACAAAGAATATTAGAATCTCAGTATAGTTAACAGTAAGGACTAGGTGACACTGTATTTTTCTGAGCCATAGAATCATAGAATATTTTGAATTAGAAGGGACCTTAAAGATTATTTACTTCCAACCCCCCATGCTGTGAGCAGGGACACCTGCTACTAAATCCGGTTGCTCAAAGTCCTGTCCAAACTGGTCTTACAATCATTGAAGAAAATCTAATTAAAACAAACAAGTGTAATAAGTAAAAGGTATATTCTCTGCATTCATTTTGACAGGTGACTTTATGAATCATAGTATAGCAGACTGATCTGATTAATGTATTATATATTGTAGGAATAGGAAGACAATGCTGTAGCAACTAAGGGTCATATTTAAGTTTCTATTTTTATGTGTATTTAAAATTGATTCTAAAGAATAGTAACCAAATAATTAATCTGGTTTAGGGAATAATCAGCAACAATTTATTTCACTGGATTCATGGTGAGTCAGTGTCTCAGCGTGGGCTGCTGTTGACAGGGAGTTCTGCAAGCCTAGCATCCATCCTGCTCACTCCCAGAGGCCTCCCAGATGGATGGGGACCAGGAGAAAAATGTGAATATTGCTGGGTGGTGGCTGCCTCTCTCCAGACGCCCTCCCTCCCTGGTGTAGGCAGCACAGTAGAAAACCATACTGCAAATCCAGCTCTGCTTGACAGCCTGCATGCAGCTGCCCAGAGCCCCAGGGAAGGGTGGCAGCCCTGCTCCACTGGATGGACCAGCATCTACCCGTGTGCATGGTCCTACTCCTGCCACAGAGGGGACATAAAGAAGCATGTGACTCTCTTCTGCCACTCAAAAACGTTGATATTTTCTTTCTCAAAAGGCTGGCCATCACACACTGAGCATTTTCCACTAAGGTATGTAAAACATACTGCTGAAATTTGCAGCTTGCCATCAATAACTATTAATCAATGATTATTTCTTTAGAACCATTTATAACCTTAATAATCCAAGATCCTACCTCCAAATCCATGCCACCAAAGGAGGAGAATCTGCTTTGTCTGTAATGCACAGAAGAAAGCAAAGCCCTACCTACAGCTTGATAAACTTGGCAATCATCATCATCATCATTGTCATTCTCATCATCATCCTCCTCCTCCTTATGCTGGCATCAGGCTGTTTTTCATTACCATTTACAAAATCAGTATGTTTACAGGCTGTTACCAATTACATGGTGCTGCTACAATGTCACTACCTTATACATATCAAGCAGACCTCTTGTTTTGGGAGGAGGTAAAACATAAAAAATAGAAAGGAAGGACTACTTGGACATAGTATAAATCTTTCCATCATAAAAGTTACTGTGGATGACCAGCTCTGTGAGACTCCATAAATTGTTTTATTGAACTGTCCTAGCAAGAAGATAGTAATATCTGTTATCATTTGCCAGTTAAAATGTTTGAAGACCTTGTAAGGGAGGATGAAGATATTTTGCAAGAGGAATAATTAAGACACATGACTATTTTTAGAAATAGACATTTATAATGTTACTCTTCTCTCTTTCATTCAGCCCTGAAGCAAAGATAAGTCCTAAAAATTGCTGTGTCTAAGTAGACATATTTATTATACTGCTCTATATTTCATCAAAAAATCATTACAGGAAAGATTTCCAATGCTTATGTGAATTGTCTCATATAAAATATCTGCTAAGTTCTTTTTGTAATAAACAAAAATCTCCATCTTCAAATAGCCCTGGTTTCTATTGTGTCGGTTGCTTATGCCTTGTATGTACCCTGAGCAGTTTCTGAAAGTAAAACCATAAAACCTCCCGTGTCCTCTCCTTAATTTCTGTATCACCTGCCTGGTTTTCGCAACAAGATTTCTGTTATAATATTTTCAATCCAACCACCAAACTAACCTCCTTACAGCTAACTTTAAACTCTGATCCAGCCCTCTTTTACAAAACAGCGTGCAGTGGTATTCTTTTGGTTTACAGACATGCCCAGTTAAGTCTTCTGAGGATTTCTGAAACAACTATTTGCATTAAAATACACTAAAATGAAAAATGACAGAACTGGAACTAATAACATCATTTGGACCAGTTGTGCCACAGTGTGATACCCAAAGGAATCAGGCATTCATTACTTTTAAACAAATTACTGAAGCTCAGAACACCCAGAAGTTATACAAGAAATTATAGCATTAGAGTAGTGGCTGTAAATACTGTCGTAACCTTTACTTGACTGCAGCCAGTACATTTGATGACTACATTCTGATTGCTTCTGAGTTTGAACAGAATCAACAGGAAAGGACTATTGCCTGTAATGCTCTGAACAACTCTTCTGAGGAGGGAAGAAATAACAAAAAATTAACAACTTGGAGATTTCAGCAGCCACGAGCCAAAGTACATGCTAAGGGGGTCATTTTGCCATAAAACAATCTGCCTGGAGTTGCTGCCAGTTTAACAGCTGCCACTGAGCCTCTCTGCAGTACTGATGCTTTGCGTGGGGCGCTGCATTCAGCATCTGGATGTCTGCAGGGTGATCCAGCCTCTGCAGCACAGGGAGCAGAGCCCATTGCCCAGCACAGCATGCACTGGAGCAAGGCTACTGTCTTCTGCTAAAAACAAGGAACAGCTATGGAGAAACCCCTTGCCATGTCAGTAGAGAAGACACACTGTTCCAGAAAGAGGGTAGCAACCAAACAGAGCAGTCAGAGTTTGGTTCCCCACTCATCATGATGGAGAACTTTCCTCCTCTCTTTCCTCACTTGGTTGGCTTTAATCTCTCTGTCATCACAACTGCACAGTGAAGGCTCAACCTTTTAACAGCAGTCATTGTCTAGGAGTTGCTCTCTTCCTCACATAGGATTTCAAAATTGGGCTATGTAAGGCTTGGCAAAGCCTGGGTCCCAACAGGGGAAAAAAAATTCAGAAAATATTCTAAAAAATTAAAATCCAATACTTTCTCAGTATCTGAAGGCTTCTTTATTGTAGAGCTCCAGCGTATGACTCAGCAACACAAGCAGATAATAGGGATCGGTCATCAGTGTAACCAAGTGTTGAGGCAAGGTATTTGAAGCACCCTCCTGAGTCACACAGATGAGGACCAATCCTGCTTTCTCAAACTGCAGCTCCCTAAAGAGTACAAAGCAAGCTGACATCAGAAAAGCCTGATGACTGAAACTCCTTCAGCTCTGTTATTGTCTCGACAAATCTTTCCTTTAATGAAAAATGTCAAACTTCGCGTTCAGTAATGTAAAAGTCAGCTCAAACACTGAATAAAAGTCAAACTTGTTGACGTGGTCATACTTCTAAAGATATGTTAGAATGTATGTGTCTTGAAGAAATAAAAACCACATGTCTCTGGAAGGGGTCCATACCTTAGCAGCAATTGGTATGGCACCTTTAGAGTTCAGCCAGAAATTATAAGAATTCAAAATCAATTAAAAGGTAAGTGTGCCAATACTCTTTCCAATCCCAATTTTTCCTGATCAAAATATGAAAATAATTTTTTAAGTATAACTAGAAAATGTTAATTTTGATCACAGGGGTTTGCATTGCTTACCTTTTTTCCAGTAGATAATTTATGTATGTCTTTTAGAAAACCAGTAACATCATTATGATGTGTCTCATCTTGCAGAATGCCAGCTATAACGGACTCAGACATCATATTAGAAGGAAAACAGTGAACTCCTAGCTCTAAGTAATTTCTCTGTATTTTCAAATTCTATCAGAGCTATGAAAAGATTACTCTGTTTAGTCTGGAAATATTGCACCCAAAGGAGAAGTTTAAGCAGCAAGAATAAAACCACTGGGGTACAAAGTGTTCTTTGCACAAAGTATTCTAAACAAAGTATTCTTAAAAGCACCTGATATATTATTTTATGGTGAGCAGAACAGTATGCAATAGTAATGTGTCTTTATGAGTAAGTTTGTGGGGCAAAAATATCAATCAGATTGTGTGGCATGAAGTAAACACTGAGCAAAATGACTACAGGGACTTCTGCATTATTTTGGATAAAGTAGGAAACTTCTGTTAAGTTACTCTCAAAAAGCAGCAGGAAAAGTGATATTAAGCAACTGCTTTTTGTATTGGTCCTGAATGACTTGCAGAGGGCCAAAGCAGATACATTAATGCATCACATGCAAGGCGCTGGTAGAGCCTGATTGACTCTGCAGAGCAGCAGGCCCCATGGCCAAACACTTTCCTGTCATGCTGCACAAGAAGGGAAGGTCATGCTGGTGAGACATCTGCTGGCACACACACAGTGACATATAAAGCAAGATTAGCAGGTGTCTAAAGAAACCTCACAGAAAATGGGGGAAAAAAA
>NW_005054310.1:7962340-7983448 GCF_000277835.1 Geospiza fortis | reverse complement strand
GTGAATGAACCAGTTGGCAGGCAGCAAACAGGTCATCTATTTGCTTCTCTCCAGGCCATGGGCAGAGCTCAGACACCCTCAGGGAACAAATGAAAAAGCAGTTTTGTTCCACAGACTCTCAGTGGCAGATACAAGAGATTTTGTTGGTAAACCAAGTTTCTTCACATTCAGTCATTGAGGCAGTGATGGCCAAACTCTGCTGAAGGTAGCTACTGAACTGTTATAACATTTTGCTACTTGTGTATTCCTACATCCAATATTATTTTAAGATAAACACTTCTTGCTTTTAATTACTTAGATAGATTTCACTGCTGATTTTGATACATTGAATCCCTTTAAATGTTTTTATATACGTACTCACTAATAAGAATGGGCTTTGAAGACATTCAAAGAAGTTGATCAGAATTAATTTTTAGAATAGCTGATTAAACAAAACCAAAGCATTTTGGGAGAATGTTCTTTGAATATGAAATAAGGTAAACCGAATTATTTGGCTTTTGCATTGGAAATAGAATGTAGTAATTTTATTTCTGTATGACATACATAGTGCAGTCAGACTGATCCATTGTAAATTCTTACTAGTACTTAGTACAGGAAAATTTTCCTAATTTGCCACTCAGTGCTAGGCCCAGGGAACCTGGTCTCTCTGTGCCATCAATCACCAAAAAACTGTGTAGTACTGAGCAGTCAACACACAGGCAGTTTGCTGATATATCACCTCCTCTTTTTAAAAGGCAGTAAGTAGTACTAAAAAGTATAAAGTTCTCTTTCCGTTCACTAGTTTGTCTAAAAAATATGAGAAGGGTCATATTGAGCAGCAAGATTATTGTATCTTGCAGCATTGAGCAATGGAAGGCATTTAAAAGAGTATATTCTCTCTTCTCTGAAATACGTATCCTTTTTTCTGACCTTTAAACTGAAAAAAAATAGGAATGCTTATTAGAGACTGTAAATTACATCTTTTCAGAGTATCACAAGAGTGCTGTCTGCACCCTTATTTGTGATTAGGCTGAGTTTCATCATCCCTCTTTTTCCTGGTTGCGGTGATAGAGGTAGGTGCAGATAGTCCCTTTCAGGACCCTTACCCCTGTGGTCAGTGAGGTAACTAATTTCTTTTGTAGTGGCTTAGGTGCTTTTCCTGAGCCTTTGATACTGAATGCAAATTGAACCCTTTAGAAACTGCCTTTCTCTGCTGTAGAGGCTTTGATTTTCAGTGACTACACAAGTCAACAAATACTGTCTGCACACAGTTATTCTGTAAGATAACTCAAAACTTAAGCCTTACTTATTTTGATAAGCACTAGCCCATTAATTCCATTCAATCTAACTACTTAGATTACTTAAATTTAAAACCACGACTAATTATTGCTATCTATATGTCAGCCATTATGGCTGTTTCCTCATCTAATTATAAAGAGAAAGCCTATCTCACCCCACACAGTACTTAGAAATTGTAATTTTCATACTTGTGACTACTAATAGCTGAGAAATTGAAACTGTATATCCAACTGACTTTTTTGTTAACCTGGGCCAAGATACTTGTAGTGAATACAAATAGCAAGGTTGGTACTTTCCATTTTCCTATTGATTTATTTTAGAAGTGGGCCCTTGTAAGAAGATAAGCTATCATCCGTTGAATGTCAGAAAAAAAAGCAGCAAACAGTCAAATGACATGCTGTCTCTCCTCATCAATTCTCTGACTCACCTGCATCCACACTTGGATCAAATAAAACTGCAATTTGTATTCTAAATTTTGTATCCAGTGGAACTGTGCTTGTAGAATGACCACTTGACCTTTCCACTGAGAATGTCAGAGTAAACCATATCTCTTAAAGGTAAAAACATCCAGGAGTTCTACTAGACCACTGAGCATTCACAGTAGTACATATAAACCTCAGACTGTTTCTGAGGTTTAATAAGCTTAGAGACTTATTTAAAATACCATGGCAGAAACAAACCATTATGTATTTTAGAAGGCTCTTATGAATGTATGGGATCTCAACTTACATTTAAAAATTTTTTGTTTGTTGTTTGTTGTTTTTCAGTATTCAGAGTCTAAGGTTAATTATAGTAACCCTTTCTGCAATACAGAGACTGAACAAAACCTAAAGATCTTCCCAGTGATGATGGTGCCTACAGGCAGGGATATCCAGATTGTCACCCCTGCCTAGATGTAATAGTGAATAAATCTAGTGGAAAGGCTCTCATTCTCTTGGGGCACAGTTTAACAAGGCTTCATATCAACAAATTCATCCAAACCTCCATCTACGAGCTCCCAGCTTGTGCTGCTCTTCAGACCCAGCCAGGAAGGGCACTGTGCTCGCTGTGGGGGGTGGGCTGCCAGTGCTCCATTCACGCTTTTAACTGGAAGTTGTCCTAAGCCCACGGTACAGGCCAGCTAAAGGGCTTTGGGCTAGTATTTAACTGATTTCATACATCAATTATTGTGTCCTTTTAAATGTTCAGATGCAATTTGCTCCTTTGTCCTCAGTTTTCCAGAGCTGCAGAATATGTTTGGAGCTGGCTTTAAAGTCCCAACAACAAATGAATGGTAGAGGATTTTGCATATCTTGCAGCCTTTCCTGAAATTTCCATGGCTCTTGGTAAGCTCAGAAATTTTCAGCAAGCTCTTTGTTCAGATCAGAGTTGGCCTTTCTATTTTTTCTTTGGCAGTGCCTAGCACTGTGAAGATGAGAGCAACTGGGAGAGTTGCTGTCAGATTGCAGACAATGCCGAACAATTATTCATGGTGCTGTTGGAGTAATTGTCGACATTTCAGCCTCATTGATTGATCTAAATTACCATCTGACCTATGTAATGTTCTACAGTACCTAGCAGAAAGGAAGAAGGATTTCCAGCAAATTGCCTGAATTCTGTGTGCTCTACTCCACTAAAGAAGCTTAGAGCAACTTGTCCTCATAGCTGTAGCTGAAATAAAAATTATCCTCTTTTTATTCTTTATTTTTCTCCCAAGAAGCCCTCAAGTCATGCTTTTTTTTTTAATGGGATCCAACTTACATTACCAGCTACTCAAATTTATTTCACTTATGAAAATATGTGAAAACATATAGCTAAAATTTTAAAGTTTCCATTTCCTTATATCTTTTCCCCTTTTTCAGGTGAAGGATTACACCTTGATACCTATGAAGAGCCTCTACAATCAGGAGACAAGTCCTCCTCCTAGAAATAGCAAGTCATGAGCACAAGGAAGGTGGGTACTTCATAATTTCAAGATATGTTTCAGCTAATGCACTCTGAGAGATCTTTCAATCTAACAAAATGAGGGCTTAGAGAGGGTCAGAAAAAGACAAATGGTCTACAATATCCCTTACTGACTCTTATTTTACGTCTGGGCCATTTCCAATACTGGGAGCATTAAGTTTGCAGCAATTTCTTGCAGGAACTAGGAAACATCTTAATATCTTGAGAAAATTAAAGACAGAAACCCTCACTCCTCTAAAGCATTTTCTCAAAAGGGAGGTGTATATATAACCACAGCTTGATTACAGCCTCTGCAGGTTTCTCAAGCAGATTTTTTCAACCACCAGACTGGTTAGGGAGAGTATATCCTGTCTTCTATTTTGTTCTGTTGGTTCTTGTTTTACCTATCTTTATTTTACTTTACTTTTACATCAAATGGTTTGTATCTCCAGTTAGGAGTTGCTGATCCTTTACTCATGAGGAGGATGTCAGACTGAACTTCCCCAGCGATGTCATCACAATCTGTAAGTAGGGGAACTCCAGGTACAGCAACACCTATGGTGCAGCTGGCAGTAAGAGGATTGAGCTTAACACAATGCCTCTGTTTTACTCCCTGCCCCATGCTGGACCTTCCAGGGCTCCATGCTCTCCTTCAGCTGACTCCCAAAGGCCTGTGCAGAAAGATGTGGCCACAGCACCTTACCACAGGAATGATCTTCCCAAACCTTTGTGCTTGCTTTACTCCCTCTTAGGGAAACAGAGCTATCATAGAGGTGGTTTTACCCTGCTGGGTTGGTACGTACTCACTAACCCAACTGGTTCCATCCTTGCCTACCAAAACTAGTGTCTGCCAAATCTAGTGGGGAAAGGAAAGCTGCATAGTCAGGCTGTGCAGAATCTAGAGCACCTGAGCCCTCAACATGGGATGGAGGCACAGAGCCTTTTTTCTTCTGCCTTAAGATTTCATCAGCCTGGCTTGGTCCCTAGAGCTTTTATGGCCTTTGCCAGCACAAAGTCCCCATGGAAAAAGAAGTGTGAGAACAATGTTTTTTTAAAAAAATGTCCCACAGTTTCAGGATTTGGGCTACCATTAAACAAAATATTGGACTAAATATTAATCTAGATGTTATTAATACAGTTTGGCATTTTCTTCAGAAAGCCTATGTAGCAGCACAGGTAGGTAAGTCTGATAGCCACAGTGGCTGCAGGAGGCTACAGCTGGCAAATTCTAACAACAGCTGACAATGACCAGCAGGTCATTTTCTCCAGGCAACAACTGACAGAACCAGAGGACACAGTCTCAAACTGCACCAAGGGAAATATAGGTTGGATATTAGGAAGAAGTTTTTTACAGAAAGAGTGATAAAGTACTGGAATGGTCTGCCTGGGGAGGTGGTAGAGTCACATCCCTGGATGTGTTTAGACAAAGACTGGATGTGGCGCTTGATGCCATGGTTTAGTTGAGGTGTTAGGGCTGGGTTGGACTTGATGACCTTGGAGGTCTCTTCCAACCTTGTGATTCTGTGATTCTGCATGATTTTCATATCAAGCTGCAAACAGATTGAAGTATCCTAATTAATAGCCTTGTGGACCTTAGCACAAAGCACAATGATAATCCCTCTCAGGCACTAAAATATTCCCATTCATTATAAACATCTGAGTGCAAAAATACCCCAAACACTTTATTTGTATCCTATTTATGTTGGGGTTTTGAAAAAAACCCATTCAAATTGGTGGGGTTATTCTTGTGGTTTTAAGGCCAGGATTTTAAGATTCACTCAGAAACTGACAAACATCTTGGTGCTTAGGTAACTCCTACTGCACTCAAGTAGTTGCTCCCTTGCATCACCCTTTATGTGGTATTATTATAAACCCACATATCACTTAGGTTATACTCCCAATGATCTGCAGGGACAGGAGAATTTGAGGCCTTAGGAATAACTAGGTCCTCATATTTTCCTGTGCCACAGTATTCTGAGTTTCCTGTGGTCTTTGGTAGTAAAGTACAAATGTTTGCATATACAGAAGTAGAGCTAGGGGAAGTAAGGTGTGCGGTAGCTTGAACTTCTCCTTGGAGGTAAGGACACAGCAGATGTCTGGGATTTCACATGTTTATTGACTAGCAGAAGACGCTTGTATTTAGGCACAGAAATATCACTGTTAGGGTCCTCTCTGCTTTCATGTTTGTACTATATCATCGTGTTATCTGTTTGCATCTGATTGTATCTTGGCATCTGTATCCCATTCCACCTCCTTTATAAGCACCACAGTCTGCAAAGGAAATTTACGCAAGAGTTTCTGGTGCACAGGAAGAGCAGTTTACATGCTCAGCTAGCAAAAATAAGGGTCTCTCACGTATGTTTTCATCCTCTATAACTAACTCCGCTAATCAGATTCGACTAAGAGCCTTCAAAGAGCTACAAAACAGTGTCTTAAAACTGCAAAGTACTGTCTCCAGACACTTTGTTTGGGCTGCCAAGAGAACTGCAAATTCATTGGAATGGCAAAATTTTGAAGACCTTTTTTTCCACCTTTTACTTTTGAATTATTTTTTATTTCAAAACAGAACAAGCAAACAGCAGAAGATAGTGCAGAAGAAGGATGTCAGAATGGGGGCTGAAAAATCAGTAACTTTGAAGTTCAATGCCTTTGAAGTAGTACTAAATAGAAGTAGTTCATGCCAGTATCTAAAAAATCACAGTTGTTTAACTCCTCATTCTATTTTTGTTAGCAAAATTAAGAATACAGGCTGCCAAGGAACATGCATGCAAAACTGTGCTGCTAAATACGGTTTTTTATTTTTTGTCCCATCTCAATTCCCCTTAATTTCTCTTTTAAAATTTGAAATGATAGTATTGTTTCATGGCAGCTGTAATCTTTTCATGTGGCAATTTTTTCCTTCATTTTCCAAAGCAAGCACATAAATTTCTAGTTTTCCACGTTTTTTCCCTCTTTGGTTCATCAATATTTTGAAGAAAATACATTTTTACAGCCAGTATTTTCAAGGTAAGCTTGGACTGATAGATGTGTGAATTCAGAGCAAGTCTTTAAGGACTATTGACAACCCCAACCTGTGTGTCAAATTAGATGAAACACTGATTAATGGATTTCTGTGGCAAAGTATATATATATATATATAAAATAAAAATACATAATTTTAAGATGCATTGGACTTTTAATCACAGTCAGCACAGGTGAGAACAAAACTACAATGGATAGCTACGCTAGATTTACAAATTTTATTCCTAGTACAAAAAAATATATGCAGAATTATGCAAAAACAGACCATGCAAAATTATTATTGTGGCTTTTAAAATTATTATTTCGAGTGACTTATTACTGGAGGTAGCATCTTTATTCTTTCAGCAATATCATATAATATTTATAAAGCCTCAGTTGCTGAATAAAGAGACTGCCTGATGATCTAAGCTTTCAGAGCATTCAGGAAAGATTACCAGTTCTATTTGGTGAACATCATAGTATTTGAATGGGGGAATTTGCAAATATTATCATATTATATCCTATTGTCTTAGAATCTCAAGCATATAAAACTAACCCATCTTTTTATTGTCTTCTTTTTTTTTCTTTTTTTTCTGTTTTAAACTCTTAATTTTTTGTGTAAGTATTGATTTAGGTGCTTTATTTATGGATTTTTTTTCTTCAATTTCTACAGGGAAAAAAACCCTACAAAATATGACTCTACATCTCACTGTTTGGTCCAGCTTTCTAGTTCTGTTTTTGATGAGATAGATGACACTTGTACCAGAACATGGTATCTGAGTCTTTTAAGCTTAGTAATAAACAGTTTTTTACCTAATTCTGCACTAAGCAAATTCTACACAGTTCTGACAGCTTCTTAATTTGATTCAAGTATGCCCTTAAGGAAAAGATAGCAGGCTATGCTTGAAAAATATGATTTAAAATTTATTTGAACATGAAAATGCCTCATTATCTCTGACGTGTTTCTGAGTAATAACGGTTAAATAATAAATCACTGAAGTAATACATTGAGTTGGTTCTCAATATACTGCTTAAAAACCAACCTGTTTTCCTTTGTGAAGACATTTATATACATCTCTACTCTGTTTTTGTGAGACCCCACCTGCAGTACTGTTTTCTGTGTCCTCACAGATAAGAAGGATATGGACCCTCTGGAGTGGGTCAGAGGCTGGAGCCTCTTCTATGAGGACAGGCTGAGAGAGCTGAAATTGTTCAGCTTTGAGATGAAAAGGCTCTGGAGAGACCTTAAAGCCCCTTCCAATACCTGATGGGGATACAAGAGAGCTGGAGAGGAACTTGTTACAGGGGTCTGGAGTGACAGGACAAGAGGGAATGGCTTTTAACTGAAAGAGAGTAGGTTTAGATTGGATATTAGGAAGAAATTCTTGACTGTGAGGGTGGTGAGGGACTGCAACAGGTTGCCCAGATAAGCTGTGGATGCCCCATCCCTGGCAGTGCTGAAGGCCAGATTGGATGGGACTCTGAGCAACCTGATCTAGTGGAAGGTGCCCCTGCCCATAGCAGGAAGTTTAAATAGATGATCTTCAAGGTCCTTTGCACACCCAAAGTGTGTTCAATGATTCTATGGTTATATGATAGCCACTACATTAGAAGTTATGCACATTTTCTCAGCAGGGTTTGTAAGATCTACTTCTCACTTCACTTAAATCTGTAACTAAACTTCATTGAGTTTCACGAGTGCAAGTCTGATTTTCAACATATTATAACGTTTGATTCTTCTCTTGCTAGCAATTTTATGCATGTGACTGGATTTCTTCCAAAAAAATATAAAAAGAATGTTCTAAGAAACTGAACAACTTTCTTCTAAAGAGAACCACTACTCCACTTCAGCAATACTGCTGCTAGTTGAAGGAAGGATTTGCACAGTTTTTGTGCAAGCAACAGATATAACTTGTCCACAAAGGCTGGAAGTCATCAGAAATAATTTAGTTAGCTTGGACCTGCCCTATTGTGTCAATTTATTTCCCTTGTTTCATTGAAGAGGCAATTTAACTGAAGTCCTCATCTTTCAGAATACATAATTAAATATTAACAATTACTGCACAAAGGAAAAGTCTCATCTCCTCCTTGATTAAGGCTCTCTAAAGGAGAAGTGTTGATTAAGGTGTCCCAAAGCTCATTTTCTATGCTTGACCACAAACTCTGCAGCTCAGTCTCCAAAGGAGGCAAATGTCTACAAGCCCAGCTCCTGAGCTGACCGCTGGCAGTGACAGCTCTTGACATTTTGACCCTGGGGATAAGCTTCCTCTGCCTATTCAAAACCATCGGGAGATATGTCCCCATGTATTAGCTGAGCCTGTAGCTACACTAGACACCTGGTTCTCCTCCAGGACAACTTGCAAGTGTTTTTCAGTGTCAGAAAGCCATGACAATATTTACAACTCCACTAATAGGACAGTGTCTGCAAACGTGCAAGTGTTCAACATTTCTTATAAGCAGAATGGCAAAATACAACAGCTCTGTACAGTTCTAGGCTTGTTTGTTGGGTTGAGGGGTCTAAATGGTATTTTTAAAATATTCCTGGTGCCTTTTCTCAGCATCTTCACAAAAACCAGTTGGAATTGAGGCTGCAGAAATAGTGAAAGTTATTTTGTTGCTGGTAACAGAGAGAAGAGGAAAGAGCATACCCTTAGCAGTCTCCCACTAAGAAACATCTCCAAGATTTATCAGCCAGACCCACGGGTAGTTACATGAATTGGTCAAAACATCTTAAGTTGAAAAAATATGTGGCTTGTGACAGATTAAAGTCCTGAGTGTCTGCCCTGGCATTTGCAAAGACTCTCCAGCTGCTTCCACTGTGTGAACAGTGCTAACAAATGAGGAAATTTCCAGTCTTGCCCTATTCCTACAAGTCCCCTTGACCTCAGATGTTCCTCCTTCTATTATGTCTTCCCTATGCAAGCCACATCCACAACTGGGAGCCAAAAATGACACAGTTTTCTCTCTCCTTTGCCTTCTTAGCATGGTTTTCCAGTTATCAGGGAGTCTCTCTGGGCTTCAGCTGCAGACTGGATATAAACTCCAGGTTTACAAGAAAACTAAGCAAGTTTAGTAAACAGAAGGGATTATTTATACCATCTGTGCTTTAAATGTCATTTTGAGCATTTCAGGAAAGGTCACCTAAGACTGGTAATCCAACACCAAGTCTATATGTACGTGAGCAATCAGACTATATGTACAGGAGAAATCAGTGAGGCAGAAACAGCTCCTTCTCAGCTGCTGGGCAGGGCATTCAGCCCCACAAGCTTTGAGGAGGGTTTCCATACTCATTGCTTTTCTCAGAGCTACAAAGGCAATTCAGCTAACCCAGACTCAGCTGAAACTTCTCTCAGCTGAGAGACAGCACCAGGACAAGTTCCTCAGCTGTGCTTGAGATCAGTAGCTTCCTGCCCAGCAGCCACAGCAGCAACAGAAATGAGGTAGGGGTATGGGAAATTTTTTTTAGGAACAAAGAAACTGAATACAATTTAAAAAAAAAATTTTAGAAATATGTTTGCCAAATTTGTGTCAGAAGAATCTTTAGATTGACCTTTGCTGTGAATGGAATAATAAGGAAAGACTTTTTAAAATCAGTAATTACAATCAGCCCTGGATAAAATTTCACCAAGCATCAGACAAATGCACTTGTCCTTCCATAGTGGGACCACATATAGCAACCCAGAGCCACATCCATAACTATTCATTCTTCATCTTACCTTTCTTTGCACAGCTCCCAGCAGTGTCTTTGCATATATAACCAATTCTATTGAACTGAACTATTATTGGCCAGAATATGCCTTTCTTTTTCTCTAAGAAAAATCAATGTCAAGTAAAAAAGATAAATCCTGAAGCTGAAAATTATGTCTAATATTATCAACTCTCAGTTCGAACTCAGCTGGAGGCTTGTATCTTCCTTGAGAGTACTCTGAAAAGTCACAGAGTGCTATTGTTAGCATCATGTACTAGCTACATTAGTTTGTATTTTATTTCCTAGCATTCTTCTTTCAGAAATACTACGTGAAAATATTCATGCTCAGATTTTATTTTCACTATTGCATCTAAATACAGACATTAGTAATTCAGAAATATGTATGGAGAAATTTTGCCAAGAAAGTTAGAACTAATAATATCAGTTATAGTCCAGTACAGAAAATGTGTCTTTTATACACTGAAATTTATCCATTTTAAATGTGATCTTGAGTAGAAAATAATTTCAGAGACTTTTGTCAGAGACTTTCAGAGGCTTTCAAAAAGAGGTGGTAAAGAGCTCTGTTCAGTTCATTCTAAAGATGAAGCAGAACAGCTGTTAATTGATGTCCAGAGACCACCTGGCAAAAGGAGGAGAGCTTTGTTCTCAGTAGGTCTGGGATAATCCAGAACAGCTCACGGCATGGCATTATTCACTAGCTGTGTTTGAACAGGGCTCATTGCAGCTAAACACAGTAAATCCACAACTTTCATCTGAAAGCTGTTCACTTTGACATAATGTGCCCCTGCTGAAAATACAGCAGGGCAGGCAAAGGGAAATTTTTGTTTGTTTAGAAGTTGTGGGAATTGCAAGGCGGGTGTCAGGCCTTTCTTTTTATCATCCCTGATAACAATTAGGTGAGTGCTAGAGCTGCTATATATATAGCAATACAAAAGCATTTGGTCATGGTATTAACTAACCAATATGTCTTATTTTTCTCTCTCTCTTGGATGATGACAAGATCATAGTTTCAAAGCATGAGTTTTAATTATTCAGTTGCAATACAGTGAATCTTAGTGGACTTCTGTCATTCCCCAAAGAAACTCATATGCTCTGAAGCTGCATTTATGGACAAATTATTTCTGACATCTGGCAAGGCACAAGCCAAACAAATCCAGGAAACCAAAGCATTCTCTCACTTTTAACATTTCCATGAAATGTGCTCCACTGGTGGAACCTGAGGCTAGGTTCTTTGAATATGTTAGAGTACATATTTCATCATTATATAACTATTTTTAGAAGATAAGCTGCTGTTTTTTCCTTAGAGACACATTAAAACATAGAAACAGCCAAATAAAAAAGGGCTCGTATGCCAGAAGTTCGTATTTTTTACCCAGCCGTCTAAAATGACCCAATAAAAGATATTATTCCCCACAACCCAAACCCCATAGGATATGTGCATAATATCATAACATATGATAAATACACTTTTTGAAAGATGCTCATGACCTCTACCTGCAATAAATCTTTACACATACAGGCTATGTTAGGGCATTTTGTGAGGGTACTTTTATCCTTCTGGCTGGTGTCTGTAACAACCAAAATAAACAGGGAATAGGAGGACAAACTCCTCCTGGTTTCTAACAGTCATATAGGGAACCCCCAAACACCTTGTCATTTCTAGATGTCATTCTGGCATACACAGTCATGAGCCAATTATTGAGTTAATTATTCTACAGCCAGACAGAACAGGTTGTTATGTGAAGGCTCTCCTGATTGCTTTTAAGCACTGTTTTTTGAGATGATTCCCCACTCCCAAATTAATCTGAAGCATCAATTTCAACACTTGGGGTGTCTTTGACAGTGACTTTGCAAGGGAAATGCCCTTTACAGGCTGTAAATTTAGGTAAAATTGTCAAAAGCAAACAATAAAATCAAGTCTGATTCTGTGCACAACTGGTACCAACAAATTTCTAAAACACCTTTCATTCAATAGAGGCAATAAATTGATATTTTGATATGGATGCATGGATGCATGGATGCATGGATGCATGGATGGATGGATGGATGGATGGATGGATGGATGGATGGATGGATGGATGGATGGATGGATGGATGGATGGATGGATGGATGGGTGGGTGGATGGGTGGATGGGTGGATGAGTGGTTGGATAGATAGCATCCTTGTTCTTTCCCTGTGCCATGTGCCCTCCTCACCAGCTGCAGAAGAGGGTAACAGCATGTGGAGAAGTGCAGCCACTCGGTGCCATCTGCTGCTTTCCATACCCAGCATGGGCACCAGCAGACGTCGTGCAACATTCCATTGTCCTTTAAAAAAGTGGTTTTGGGAAGACTTTCTGCACCACAGATCCTTTTATCCATACTGTGCCAACGAGCATTGCAGGAGCCGGAAACCCTAGTGCAGTTAGATGAGTGGAGTCCCTTTTTAACATGTTAGAAAAACTTCAAAAAGTGCTCGTTACCATCAAGCTTGAGCAGTTCTGGGTTTTTGGAGGCATCACAACTCAAAGTCTCATTTTTTGAATATACTTTTCACTGTTTTCTGTTTATACCACAGTGGAAGCTGGCATTCAGGAAATCAGTATGACTGAGGAATGGATGAATTATCCAATAGCAGCATAATCTCCAAAGTGTACTTCTAAACTTATTAATCCAAAGACTTTACCCAACTAAAAAAAATCTCAAGCTGAAATCTTATCAGTTGGTTTGGAGTTTGACACTGAGGCTGTCCTTTCCCCTCTTTGCCCTGAAATCATCCCCACAGGATTAGTTGCAGGTCACTGGCATTGGAAATGCTGCGTGCTGCTCCAGCAGCCCTATACTTGTTTGAACTGAAAAGAGAGCCAGCCAGCATCCAGCATATTGTGTTGCCAAAACAAAGCAAAATAACTGCAGTGAACGGTCTTCCCTGCCCTGCATTTTTTGAATATATTTGTACTCCAGAGAGCAAATGGTTTTGCAAAATTCATATTCTTTTGCATGTGTGTATCCAATGAAGTGAAGAGTCTTCCTGGATTACTTGAGCATGTGGTTTTACATGTATATATGTGCCATAAGCAGTCTCCCCTGCTTGTCCTGCCATGTAGGCAGCAGATTTCCACTGAGGTGCATGGTTTGTGCTGAAGTCAAGCACCACATGTGGTGGGTGGAACTCAGACATCTGTACTCCAGGAAGATGGTGGCTAATGTTGCTGAATTAAGTTGCTAAGCACTGTCCTTGTTAATGACTGACTAGTGACACCAAAAGGGAAGTGGCCAGCTTTGGCAGACTTCCACAGGCTGCGTAAATCAGGCACTGAGTACACAGAGGGCTTTTAGGCCATGCCAGATGTCACAGGCAGCCCCCCCTCACTGCCCTGGTAATGGATGAAACTGTCACAGCATGACCTGATGTAAATACCATGTGAACAGCAGAGCCTTCAGCACCAGGGGCCCGGGTTCAGAGCCCCTGGAATCCTGGGGGTGACAGGGAAGCCTTTCTGGGCTCACTCCCCTGGTACAGTGTGATGCCCCCTCAGGCATCCCATGCCAGAAGCCTTGGAGTGGCAGGGCCCGAGGGAGGTGAGCCAGGGCCCCTGCTGTCCTGGCACTGCAGAGTTGCTCTGCTCCCTTGTCTCATGCATCTACTGAGGCATTTATCAGCACCATCACCAGCCACCTGCATAAAACTGAACAGACTATTTGCAACCTTCTGTCTCCCTGTTGCTGGCCATCTACAGAACACAGAAGCACATCAGACCATTTCCTTACTCAGTAGCCACAAATCTGCTGAGTAATAATGGCACACATCAAATCAGAAGAAAGCAGAACTGATACATGTTCTCCTCAAATGAAATTTAAAAAAATATTTCTTTTGGGTGTAGATTCAGCAATTGGTGATAGGCTTTGGCAGCAGGGCTCCATCTCCTGGTTTGAGGAAGATATTGTCTGACATAAGGAAACAGCTCATTTTCAAAAATACTTGAGAAATGAGGAAATTATAGACACACTGGAGAGATACTGAGATGGGTTAAAGATTGATGTAATTTTTCATTTCTGAAGTACAAAAAACATTACCAAGATTTTATGATAATGTATGCTGCTGTGTGCAGCTTCAGGCTTGCTTCCTTGAAATCAAATTAAAACACTTTGACTGCTTAGGATACTCCTGCTGTCACTGAAGCAGTGTGCTAACCTGGAAGGGACTTCATTTCCACCTGAGCTGCTGTAGCTGAACTTGAAAGGTCCCTTCCAACCCAAACCATTCCATGAGTCAATGAAAACATCTCAAAGATGCATTTTGCTGTTTTTCTTTTTCTCAGACAAGGTCACTGGGGACATCATCTTAGATGTGGGAAGTGGAACAGCTGCTCCTCTGGGATATACAATTTTCCAGACCACTGTCATCTTTCTCTACACAATTCTTCTCACCAGCTCAGTCCAGACATGCTGGAAATACTGACCTTTGACATGGGTATGTCCTCGCTAGCACTCATTCACCAAATAATTTTGAAATGCATTCTTATAGGGTTTTTATCTCAATCAAATGAAAAGACTAGGCGAATACTGTCACATATCTGAACTGTAGCTGTTCAGGGACAGACAGACAGCAATGTGGTCAGTTCATGGACCCAAAGCTGACTGACAGCATAGGAATTGTCACATTTCCCTGCACTGTCTCAAGGCAAAGCAGCAAAAAACAACGACAAAAAAAATCAAAGCAGAGCAATTTGGGCAAACCTCTCTAACAACAATCCTTTTATGGAAGTGAGACCCAGCTTTACTTGCAAATACTATTTTCATACTAGCTTCAGACATATATAAAACATACCTGGAAAGTAGGATGAAGGTCAAACCTTGAGGTGATCTATAAAGGGAATGTTAGCAGAGGAAATGTAGCACTTGCAGTGAAATGAGTAAGATAATCTGCTATGCAAGAAAGCAGAAATCACCTCACATAAAAGTCCTGCTTATTATTTTCAATTATTGAAGAGAAAAGCTTTTGAAATACTGAAATAGTGCATTGAAAATGCAAATAATGCGTTGAAATATTTTTATTTCAAGCTATGTATTTAAATGATGACTTACAGTGCAGTACCAGAGAAGGCATCAAGCAAAGCCAGCATTCATCACAGTCAGCATTTACAGTTACTATTTGAAGCACCAGTCCAAAAGGCAGAGCATATCAAGGAAACACCAGATTCCTACACCACAAACTATGCAGTCTGAGCTTCTCTGTTATCTGTTGCTCAAACACCCAGAAAAATCCTTTCAGTTCTTCCTGTACAATACTCTAAGAGGACTGTCCTTCCCACTCTTTCTGAAGTCAATGGAAATCTACTTTGCAGTGGTGATGCATGTAGTCCCAACTCTTTAAAAATGCCACTACCAGCAGAATGACTCCTCTTCCAAGGATAATATTCCACAAGGATTTGACATTTTTAAAGGCTGCAAAGGCAGACACGCAGGACTTAAAGACCCTGCTTTAAATTTATCCTGTCCCTTTCACTGTCTCCTTGTGAACATCACACATTTTTCATACAACAATGGGCACAAAAAAATCCCACAATTTTCTGTCAAGAGGTGCTTTTTTCTCTATGTTGCCTCATGTCTTCTCCCCAAAGAACATTTTACCTGTCAATGGATGACATAAACATAAATGATGGTGGGATGCTGAATGGCAATTTCAATGTAAATGAGCTTCATCATGGCAAGATTTCCAATGTAGCAGCTTTCTTGTGTCTGTAATAAATGACAGGTTACTCTGCTCAGTGATCTCAGTATACACTGAGGAGTGTTGTGCCAGTGTTAAGTGTGTCCACATTTCAGGCATTTTGCAATGCAGTAAAGTGACCCTTAGGAAATACTCCAACACATCCTTTTGATCAGTTTGTGACATCTTTGATCCAGCCATGCAGCATTTTCTGCTGCATCATTCCCATAGAAATATGAAAAAAGCATGGGAATGAGTTACCATATAGTCCTTTTTTGTCTTCAATCCTTTGTTTGGAGGATAGTACTTGTGCATATCCAGGTTACAAAATAATTTGATTAAAACAATGATTTTGTAAAAATAAATTAGGCATAAGGCCAAATGGAGGTAAGAGCTTGATAATAGCTTGAAAACAGACAGCCTTAGACTTGCCTGCATTTAAAGTGGCAAATGAGCCACTGGGAACCAAATTCTCCCAGTTTTGTAAAGGCAACATTTTATTAAGTTCACACCCTACACAACTTCCAGATATTAGCCATGAGAGTATTGTGCATGACTACCATGTTCCTCCAACTTAATCCTTTCATTGTTGCCTAGGCTGCTGGCTGCTGGCTCCTTGCTTCTGTGACTCTGGGGACTGGCAGGGCTGACTTTAGCAAAGCTGTGGCTGAGAACATGGGTCAGCACCCTGTGGAGGACAGTAATGATAAAGCAAGTGGAGAAGGACCCTGCAGGCAAAATGGATTTTGACCTTGGCTGGCCACCAGCTGCCCACCACACCACTTTCTCACTCCCCCGCTTTAGCAGGACAGAGAGAAAACAAAATGAAAAGCTTGTGTGCTGAGATAAGGGCAGGGAGATTGCTCATCACAGGTAAAACAGACTTGACTTAGAGAATATAATTTAATTTTTTGTCAGTTAATGACAGAGTAGGACACTGAGAAATAAGAATAAATCTAAAAACCCCTTCCCCCCACCTGTCCCTTCTTTTGGAGCTTGACTTCACTCCTAATTTGCCTTCCTCCTTTGCCACAGTGGCACAGGGCACAAGGAATGGGGGTTTAGTTTATCACATGCTGCTGCTATTGCTCCTTCCTCCTCACACCCTTGCCCTACTCCAGCACTGGGGGCTTCCCACTCAATAGTCCTACATGAGCTACTCCTGCATGGGTCTGTCCCTCAGACTGCAGTTCTTAAAGAGCTACTCCAGCATGGATACCCTTCCATAGGGTCAGTTCTCCAGGAACAGAGTGCTCCAGCATGGGTCCCCTGCCAGGACCCTTCACTGCACCTTCCTCCATTGCACCTCTGCCCGGTCTGGCATAAGGTCCTCCACAGGCTGCATGTGGATCTCTGCTCCACTCTGGACTTGCACAGACTGCAGAGGGACCCAACCATGGTCTTCATCAAGGCCTGCAGGGGACTCTCTGCTCCAGTGCCTGCAGCACCTCCTCCACATTGATGTCTGCAGAGCTGTTTTTCTCATTTCTTTCCATTGCAGCTCTTGCTCAGCATTTTTTACTCTTTGTTAAATATCTTATCACAGGGGTTCTTCCAACATTGCTAATGGGCTTGGCTTTGGCCAGCAGCAAGTCCATCTTGGAGCCTGCCAACATAGAAGAGGGCCTGGTGTCTTTCCACAGAAGCCACTCCTGTGGCCCTCCACTACTAAAATCTTGCTGCACAAATTCAAGAAAGAGGCAACCACTTCAGTAATCCACTCTTATGGTAAATGTCAATCAAGCCCAGAACCACCATATATAAAATCTGCTTATGGGAATGTGGTATCAGTCACATGTGGTATGTTAGTCAATGTTACTAGGCACACAGAGCTGCAGCTGTATGAATGTACAGCTGATGTTATGAACAGCACATCACTAGATCCAGTGAGGAAAACAAGATTCAGCTGAGCAGAGAGCTGGAGACTGAATTCTGAATTTTCAGAGAGTAGTCCATGCTTCAAGACAGTAGAAATAAAATGTGCCACAAATTCTCCCACTTCATTCCCTAACTATATTTCTAATTCATTTAAAGCTGAATTCAGAAAACTTTTCTATCATTATATAGTGCTTTATGTAGCCTGTACAAAATACTGCTTCTTTTGTGATAATTGTTTCTTTCTTTACTTTTTCCCCTCTCTTTTTTTTCACACATTTTTGTATGCATCCTTTCTCTGTACAGCTTTGAAATGTTTCATGAGATGCCAAAGAGCAGTGAGGTCACAGAATAATAACTTCAATTTTCCTGATTTTTTTTGGTATTGAATTTCAGAATGTGCATTTTCTGTTGCCTTGTGAATAATGAAATTCAAGAGAACTATTTTAAAAAGATGGAGAAATCAATAAAATGTTCTGGTTTGTTCTAAAGAAAGCTGCATCTGTGAATCACTAAATTTCCATTTTGTCCCCAGACTACCATTGCTTGCTTTTCTTCCCTACCACATATTACTCTCTCATGTCTCAGGTGTACCATAAGGATCAGTATTTGTTTCCTGAAGGTGGGAGTGAACTTTTTAATCCTCAAGTTGCAAGAGGCGGTGTATCATTCATGCCTGCATTACCTAAACAGTGTTTCTCAAGCAAGGGGCAGGGCTGATAAGGATGTGTGTCAGTCTCCAGTGTGGATAGCAGCACACGATAGCTGAAAGCTTTGAGTGGGTCTCTGAAGATTTCAAGGCAGACACCAGCCTGTGTTTTTCAAAGCATATTCCCCAGTGTGTAAGCTATGGCACTCTTAAATATAAAGGTATGGATCAAGATCTATTTTCTGTTTCCCCCTCCTAATAGCTGAATTACTATGGGAACATCTTGTGAAAATTACATCTTATTAGTATTTGGAACTTGCTAAAGGAATGAAATTATTGCCTACAAGCTGCTAATTCCACGTCTTCCACTCTGAGAGTGAGGGGCTCTTTGCTAGTGGAAATGAACCCCTGGCCAGGCAGAACAACACCAGATCCCACCTGACTACAGTTCTCTCCCAACTACTGCATGAATTCAGCTTCTCAGGTGGGATTTTGGTGGGCAGTACTAGAAACTGAGGCAATGTGCAGAAAACAACCTTGTCACACAGAACAGCTCTCACAGGGGTTACGGTCATTTTCCAAGCCTGACTTGTATTAAGTAATTTCACAGGGCAGAACTTGTTCTTGTTTGCATTTAAATCCCTAGGTGAATTCCTACTGAGTCCCCAGATGGCTTTGTGTTCAGCAGACTCTAGATCTGGTCATGGCAGTACACTGGGGCCAGCAGTGAGCTGCACACCATTCTCTATTTGCAGCTCTCCTGAGGGGCAGCATCGGGGGGAGAGGCAGCACAGGCTCACAGCTCCCTCCCACAGGTGTTTCCCAGCAATACCTTTAGCACCATGAATAACTATTTAATGCTGATGAGCAGAGCCCTCAAATCCGGGTGTATTTAAGGAGAGGAGAGAACCTGTATTATTGCAAATAATAATTCAGCGCCAAAATGAAATTAAAAATAAAATATATATTGTTGTATACCCAAGGGAAATGGTATTGTCCGAACTAAGATGAGAACAGGAAAATACAGCTATAGAGTGTGTTCTGTCACATGGCAGGTGGCATGTTACTGCATGTCCAAAACCCCAATCACAAACTTAGTACCAGCTATTTCTGTTCCCCCATCATCCTGTTAACAAGAGGGAGCAAGCAAGGGGAACTCTGCTCAGAGCCTTTGCTTGTGTAACCTGCAGAGCTACAGCTCAGTGGTGGTTCAAGTGAGAGCATGGCCTCCTGGCACAAAGCACCAGCAGTCAGCACAAGGGGGCTTTGCTTTACTGGGCAGTCCATGGGCTTTCAGTGGGTAACCCAAAGAAGGGCTACTGAGGAGGAACAGGGCTCTTAAAACATTTCCCTTGCTCCAGTGGAGTATTTTTTAATTACTTCATGGCCAAAGGAGCATAAGATGAGTTTCAAAAGAAGAGATGAATGTTTGGGGGAACACTTTCTATAACACTGAAAGTGTAGCGAGAATGTTCTACTTTTGGCAGTTGCTGACATTATAGGATGAAGACCTCATTTATGTTATGAGAAGCCTTGGTTGGGTAATACTTTAAAATTAAAAGAATGTATATAAAATACAATAACTTCTATCTTTGTTATTTTTCATGGTATTAAAAAGGGTATCTATTGCATTATGGTGGATACTATATTAATTCCTGTTACATTAACATCAAATACTGCATTTTTCTTAAAAAGTGACTGAGGTCTGATTAAGAAGTGGGGAGTAGGGGCCGGAATCTGCAAAACTAAATAAAACTTAAAACACCATTACAGCTGATATAACTTGCAGAAGCTGAATAAAATAAATAAATAACATACATTTCTATGCTCAAAATAGCTCAACTGCTGCTACAAAAATACTATTAGTGCCTTCTGTCTAACAAAGAAGGCACTAGCTTAAAGATATTAAGGCTTAAAAATTCTTCAGGCATTGTCTTCTTCACTGCATCATCAGTGGCTAGGCATGCATTAGTCAAAACTTAAATAATCTTTCCCCACAGTCTGTATCAACTTTTGTTCTTCCTCCCAGTGCATTTCAGTGCTGGAATGTTACATATGGTATATGTATGCTGAGCAGCAAAAATTATTCTGCTAGAAAATGAGGAAACCTCAGAATTAATGAGCAGCTGAATTTTGTCTGTATTTGAACTCTTCATGTGCAAATGTTTGCATGGGATTCCAGCTCATTCAGAAAGAGGAATGAGTGCCAGACATGTACCTTAGCTGCTGGATGAGATACAGTATTTTGACCTCAAGCCCCGTTCAACTTATCACTAGCTACCAGATCTTTTACACAGGATTGGACTTTAGAAGGTGAGTCCCAGAGTCACAGAGGTCCTACTCACTTCAGTGAAGACAGGATGTCCTTACCATAAGCCAGGCTGCAGAGGTAAAGTTTTGCCACTGGTGTGAGTCATGTGAAATTTAATTTAATTTATTAATTTCAACCTAAATGTGTATTTATCTCTATTTTATCTTATTCATGATTTGAGTACTTACTTCTGAAGCCTGTCTAGTGAATTTTCAAATGTCAAACTCCCAAGGCACTTTGAAGGCATATGGTACAGACCACTGATAGCATCTCAGGATCAGCTGCGAGGACCATTCTAGTGTAAGCAAAATAGAAAGAGTTTAAATCAGGCACAAATGATCACACTATCAAGGATTTTGTTGTATTAAACATGTTTACAACAATACATATATATTACAGTAATACATTACACAACTATACTTCTACATTACAGAAATACATTATACCAGTTACATTACACCAGCATCTATCTCTACTTGTCGAGGCGGTCATAACTCAAAGTAAATACCTTAAATGTCCCAAACCAAATCCCTCAATTACTGGTTGGTGGCTCACCTATTCCCAGGTGTCTTGATTGAGCTAATCAGGTCTAGACCTCTTTGTGGCTTCCACCTGCCACTCTCAGCTTCACCAACGCCGCCTCCCCCACTCCGTCCCAGTGGGTCACAGTA
>NW_005054310.1:7958897-7962221 GCF_000277835.1 Geospiza fortis | reverse complement strand
AGTCCATCCCCTCCAGGGGCTTTTCCCGAAGCACCCAGCCAGGAGCATCTGCAGCTAATCCAGCAGCGATCCAATGAAGGATATTACTGCCAGACTGCCACAGAGCCCTGGCATACCCAAAGCTTCTCCAACCCTCTCCTGGGGTCTACCCTCCTGGGGTCAGTCAACAGAGTTCATCCCCTCCAGGGGAACTCACCATCTTCTCCTGGGACTCTCCTGGTCCTCGCTGCAGCCCTCTCTGGGGCTCTCCCAGTCCTCGCTGCAGCCCTCTCTGGGGCTCTCCTGGTCCTCACCCTCTCCTGGGGTCCTGGGATTCTTCATCTCCTCCTGCAGTCTTTACACCAGCCATGCAGCTCCTCTTGCAGTCTTCTTCTGGCTCTTACAGTCTTCCTTCTGCTTCTTGCAGGCTTCAGACTCTTACTCTGACTCCTTGGCTGACTCCACCCTTTTATGTCCCTTGCTCTTAATTACTTACAGGTGTTAACACAGCTGCAACTCATTGGGGAATACTGTGCCCCCTTACCATTCTCCCTACAGGATTTAATGTAACTCCTCAGCATTTCTTGCTGAGGCTTGAAAATTCTTGTTTACTTTCCCTTGTGTTTCTGAAGACAAAAAGTTGTTGAAAGCCTGTACTCTCACTCCTAGTGCCTGCTTTATCTAAGCACAAGAATGGTAAATTCAGACACAGAGTTCTGTTCACAGAGTTTTCCATCATAAACAGTTATCTTCCTCATATTATTTCTAGACTCTGTGTGTGATTAGAAGACTATTATTTCTAAGAACGTGTAAGTTAGCAGCAGCTGAGATGAAAAAACTTTTATGCCCAGATTAAAAGGGGAGAAAAAAATCCATGAAGCTCCCAAATGTTTAGCAAAGTTGTTTTACACTTCATTTTCTCTTGTCAAGTTTAATCCAAATCTTCATGTATTGAGTGTTATTAGCATTAATTTCCAGGCATGTGATATAGATGAGGCCTAATCAGTTTCTATGCCATGTCATCTAGCATTCATATGCAAATGTGACCAGATCATTTAGCCATGAGATATTGTCCCTTAATCAAGCTACTGAAAACAGAAACACTGCTAGAGAAAGAAAATTATCCCCACAGACAAGACAAAGAGACATATTTTTGATCACAATTTTTTAAATCTCTCTCTCAAGAATTCTTTTAAGTTATTTTAGGAAAATCAGAAAAGCCCATATTCTGTGGCCTTCAGACTTTTTCCCTAAACATTTTTTAACCTGTTCATTCTTTTCTTTGGCCCAAGTCCCCAGATCAAAGGGAGCTTGATTTCTCCAGGCACACTTCTGTTTGCCATGGACCCTGGGGTTATACATGTGCAAAGGAGGTTATCAGTTAATGCTGTAGTTAAAATGAATTACCCTTCATTTTAGCATTCATTTTTACCATTCATTAATTAGCTAATCCAGTTGTTAAATAGCTGCTTTTATTAACAAATAAAACATTGTTTAGTAAAGCAAAATGTTCGGAATTCTTTCTTAGTTTCCACAAAATTGAATTTAGACTTATAGACTTCATTATCAGAGCAGAAAAGCAAGAATCATTATGGAATTCTATAGGCTTTGTTTGGGATTCATCTCCTCTGACCTTGGCCAGCTCACATCGGCATTTACATCTGAGCTGGTTATACAGTGTCTCTCTCTCTAGTGAGCAGCAAGAAACATGCATTCAGGGAATGCAGTTCATTGCAATTTATTTTATACATTTACACTTATATTTGAGTGAGTGAGTGAGTGAGTGAGTGAGTGAGTGAGTGAGTGAGTGAGTGAGTGAGTGAGTGATATCCTAATCAGGAAATATTTAAAACTATATCAAAACTGTCTCTCACACAGACACAGAAGCCCTTCATATTAGAAAAACTAAGACCTAAAATCCAAAATAAGTTTAGATATTGAGTATCTTTAATTCACCTGTCATCAATGCATTTTGATAGACTCCTAATTGAAAGATCACATCCTTTTTCCCCATCAGATGCCTCCACTCCATGCAGGATTGATGACCTTGCATTGAGTGACTGAGAAAGGGAATACAGGCTATGTGGAAAAGTCAGAATCCTTGGCACTATACAACATTTTGATAATTAAAACAAAAGCAATGGGGCACACAGGGAATTAATTTCTTAAAGCTATTGACAGGTTGCAAAACACATTTGTAAACAGTGAGATCTCATTAAGGGCATGTATTCTTAAGGCCATGCTAGGGTCAGTTTGTGGCCTTTGCATTTTTGTTAATGCTCTGGAAGAGATGAGAGAATCCTTACTGATCAAAGTGTGCATGTGAAGAGGGTACACTGAAACAAATGAGCTGATAAGCTGCTGCAAGAAAATGGCATGTGCATCAATACAGATAATTGTAATTCAACAATATTCAGGAGTTACAGACATAATGAGACACTGTTGGGAACAGTAACTGAAATGATTGGGGCATCATGTCAGTCAAATGGAGATTAGCTCCTTGTGCAGTATGAAAAGGGTATAAGAGCAAAATAAAATGCCAATCACATAATGAATTAGCAGAACAATACCAAAAAGCATTAGAAAAGTTATACAACCTGGGACTAACAAGCCTCCTTCTGAGATGCTGGTCAGAGTCCCAGCACCCACAGCTGAAAAAGGAATAAATGGGGTCTCTCTGGTTCAGAGGTGAACCAGGAGAAAGATCAAACAACTGGGGAAACTGCCATGGTGGGAAGCTGAAGTTCAGTCTGTTTATCTTAACAAAAAGGCTAAAGGGTCTCCTGATCACAGCTTCTAATTACCTCTAGGAGGAATAAAAATTCAATAATTGAGGGCTCTTCTGTCTCAAAACCACAATCACAACAAGATGAAGTGCCTGGAAGTTGAAAGCAGAGACATTCCAAAACAGAAATTGCATGTATTGGTACTATGAAAATTAATCACTCCAATAATTTAACAAAATAATGACAGCTTGTTCATACACAAATATTTAAATTGGGATTTTCTAACTTTTTAAAAGAGAGGCTGTAGTTAAACTAAACCTAATTCTGAGAAGAACTGACCTATGCTATACTGGAGGTCGGACTAACCTTCCATCTCTGAATTTAGGATCTAGAACACCATTCTTCATTTAATTGTTGTATGAGGCCTCTGTGTCTTATTTGCAGTACATTATCCAAAACCTCATATGGTTACAAAATGTTCTTTTTTCATGGAATTCCTTTTCCTATATTGTTAATGTGTGGCACCAGCATTAACCTGTACAGCAGGCCAGTCGAAGATGGATAAATGGAATTGCGTGTATTTTGGGGAAAGAGCATGAATATGAGATTAAATTGGAAA
>NW_005054310.1:7954362-7958419 GCF_000277835.1 Geospiza fortis | reverse complement strand
TGAGCTCACACTTGGCAGCTGACATCCTTCTCCATCCCCACATCTTTCTCACTGAATTTCCTACGCAACTGCCTAAGCAGGGTGCCATAGATCACTCCCTCATGAAGTGTAGCATGTCCATCCCTCACAACTCCTCTGGCCCAGACCTTCCCTAGTTTCACTCATAACTTCCTATCCCTGCATGTGCACGGAGGTAGGGATATAATAGTGAGCTCTTGCAGGTGCAGAAAGAAGGGGAAGGATTTTCTTGGCATGTGTCTGCATGCAAGAAAGGTAGGACAAAAACGGGAAGTCCAAAGAAAACAGAGAGAGAAATCTGAAGAAACAGCTTCTCTGGACATCTGCTGGTGCTTCTCTGCTACAAAGGCAGATCTAGGATCTGAATCAGAGACCAGCCACCAGAGCTTTGTATCAAAAAAAAAAAAATTCCTTTGGCTGTTAAGCACATTGTGATGCAGTGGGTGCACGGAGCAGGCTGAAGGCAAAGGAGAGATAGCAGAGGCCACCGGGTGGCAGCCACCCCTGTGAGGCTGCTGCAAGCCAAGCTCTGCGCAGTGTCCTGGAGCTGAGCAGCAAATGCTCCCCTAAACAAGCTGGGGCACCAGCTGTGCTGGTGTGCATGGACAGCACTGCAACAAGGCTGGGAACACCAGACCACCCCACCATGCTGGCTTCAGTCTCCAGATACACATTCCTAACGACTACTTTACAGGGTACTTAATTCTTTTAATAGCATAGAGATGCCTGGGAGAAAGAGATTTTCTCTAATATGCAGGGAGTATATTGTGCCTGACTAATTTATGGGTACTTATTGACAAAAAGTTTTATCTGTGTTTTCTATCCATTCAATTACAAATCTCTGTAAACTTTGACTCATGGGGACCCATATAATAGTTTGATGAATGATTCTGTGTTTTCTGATAAGGCAATGAAATTTTTGGTAGGATGTAGTAATTCATTTCTTCATAATTAATGGGTTACAGACAACACATTACAGAAATAACTGACTGTTGATCAACAAATATATAAAGGTGAGCCAAAGCCTACAAAAGCTGGCAGTTATGAACTAGACAGTGCCTTTGTAACTGTATCAAATCCAACACAATGTGTAAAACTAAATTATAAACGAATTTGCAGGCAGTCTTGGTCCTAGATATTTATTACCTGAGACACCCTTTCCTCCTTCCCTGCCTTGTGTACACTGTGGTGCCACCCACTGTATGTAACACCTGGCCTCACAGACTGTAGGGCTGGAGTTGTTACAGTTGCCTTGTCCTTCATCATCACCTCACATGCTTGGTGATTTCCTAGACCCTTCAAGTGGACAGTATTGACTGGAGAGTTGGAGGGATGGCTTGGGAATGCATTGTTTGCAAGGGAGAGGCAATCTGTGTCAGGAGGGCAGATGCTTCTCCCCAGAAACATGACATTTCCTAGCTAATGAATATGCCATTTGAGTCATTCCATGTTCAGTATTTCTAGAAACTTGTATTTCACTTAATGACACTGTGAATATCAGTCATTATCAAAAGTTTTTTATTCTCTACTCAGAGGCTCTCAAGGAGATAATGTTTCTTCATCTTATTTGCAGAAAGGTCAAAATTGTATTACAGAAGATTCTGCTTGTATTCTGTTTATATTTAATATCTATTTGGAGAAACCAAAAGTACAAACCATGGCTGACAGGCTAGATAGGATAACAGATGTTGATACCCATAAACAAAACAAGCTCCCTATAATTGTGCCTTAAAGTATCCAATTGTGTAAATCTGTTTTAAAATACTAATGTTGCCTGGTTTCCACCCAATAGCCTAAGGTAGTGCTTCTACAGTTTATTAAGAACATGAGCAAAAAAAAAAAAAAGAAGCCATTTAGAACCTTTCAGTTTCTTGCTGCTGGAATATCTCCACAGAGAGTCTCCTTATCATCAGCATAACTATTTGAAATTTGTGCATAGCTTTCATCAGCCAAGACTTTGTGTGACTTGTCATATATTAACGATGCTTTCCATGGCAAGTGTTTGGCCCCTGTGCCATGGATCAGCTCCCACTTGTATTCTGAATATAATGAAAGGTGGTGGGTTTAACATTCGAACTAGGCCAGAACTCCCAAAGCTTGGTGGTACCCAAAGGAGATAGGATCACATGCCTGATGTGCAGGACAAGCTGTAAACTCTGCATTGCTGAGTTAGACACAGATAAACTCCACTGACCTGTATTTCCCACACATTGGGTGCACACCTGCCTGCCTCCTTGCAGGATGTGCTGGCAGGTGCAGACACCACAGCTGCTGAAGTCACCTGCCTCGGGTACAGCAACAAAGAAAGTGACATGTGGCCATTTTATGCTGAAGGGTTCTTCAGTTTTGTCACCTTGGATCATGAGGCTGTGGACATTCTGCTATGAATAACAGCCAGCTCCAGAGATGGCCTCAGAGCCAAAGTGCTTCTGTCATAGGGTACTCCATGACATGTGTCACCAAAGAGGGAATTTGGGAACGTGTTCTAGGGTATCCTTACTAGCACCATTCATGTGTCTGATGCTCTTTGCAGGGGATACCTGTCCTGGAGGTCATAACATCAGATAGTCCTGTGACACAAGATCCTTCCATGAAAGTCTCTGGCCACTCCTGCTGGAAGGGTTATAATTTGCAGACAGTCTGGGCTGAGGCTGAATTTGGGAAGAATCTGTCTGGTTCTGTGCTTAGGAAGCAGTAGATCTGTATATTGCTCATTTTCAGGGTGGTCTGTTGAGGGCTGCAGACAACTTGACAGGGTCTTATCTACTGTGGGGTCTTACGTTGTCTCAGTTGGTGACCTTTATCACTGGCAAGACACTCAACAAGGTAAATCTTTCATCTGATCCATACATAGGCAGTCTTGTCTTTGAACATTGACTTACTGCAAGAGACGCTTTCCCAAAATTTGATATCTATGAACTAAATTTGTTAGTAAAGGTCATATGTTAACATAGATGCCATCAGTGTAAGAGCAGGACATGTGGTATAAGGAAGATGCTGGAAAGTTAAGTTTTAAATCCCATTCACTACATTATAATTACTTTTGCAATCTGCTTAGAATAGTAACAAGACATAATAAAGACTAATTTTAAGTAGAATAAATAAATAATCAGTAAGATAACTATTCTGGGGAGTTCACTGTAAAACTGTAATAAAAGGGAATTCAATCCCTGTGATGGGGCTTCAGTATCTGATTAAGAAACCTATCAGCAGTTATTAGGTCTCTGTCATTCCTCCCAAGACTAGAAAATAAAACCATTTATTTACACAGTGGCACAACGACTTCTTCCCTCATGATCTTTCATGTGAGTTCTTTTTGACATTCTCTGATGGTTTTAGAGCACTAGCTGTGATAACTGTAGGTCTTTTCTCCATGTATCATAACAACTGATTCAGAGACAGTCTGTATCCCTAGTTAGAGAGAGTCTTTCTTTTTTCAATCTGAAAGCGTTAATAGCCCTTATTTGCACTGAAATTCATCTGCCATGTTGCTGTGCAGTTATTCAGATGGGGTGTTCTCTACCTCAAATTAAGCACATTGTGATGCATAGAAGAACCAAGCTAATCCTATTACATCTTTGTACAGACATCATGTAAAACACAGCAGAAGCAAAGATAACAATTTACAATCTAACACACACTATAGTCATTCAAAAGACTAAACATAATGTAACCCTAAGAAAAATATCTCTCTCTCTCTCTTCTCTTCCCTTTTTCTCTCTTTTTTTCCTGTTTCTCTCTTATTACTTGGTGGATTTCTTTTTTTACACAGAATGTGGCAGAAAAGGATTTTATATTCAAAAACATCATCAAGTTGTACTCAGTATTGCCAAACATATCCAGTTTAAGCAGCTGTATTCCTTCAGTAACTTCATATGGACAAAAATTAGAAACAAACCCCTCTCTATTCATTGTACTGTTAGAACAAATATGAGGTGTTCATGAGATACTGTATTTGAAATTAAAATCTCTATAGAGTTCTCAAAAAATGTATATTAATGAATACAAATATAACCAAACCATTAATCATAATTGAAAT
>NW_005054310.1:7945605-7953930 GCF_000277835.1 Geospiza fortis | reverse complement strand
TCTTTCCCTCTGCTATCTTGGCTGCCTAGCTTGTAAATTTGTTATGCAATTTTCTTGGGTTTTGATAATTTAACTTTTTATGACAACAACCGAGCAGGTCTTTTACTAAATTTGCAGCTATACCATTCTCCAAATTTCCAAAGGCTTCCAAATCAAGAAGCACTGGAAAAATTCCCTAAATGTGTCAGATTTATTTTAGTGTCCCTTGAAAGCATTGTTGGTCCTATGTCTCCTCTCTAGACCACTTCCCTGTTGACGTCCCAGATTAGAGACACTGACATCATGAACCTCACAGTATGTAATCTCATTCTCCTTAAATATTTCCCCAAGCCAGCAGAGCTACTGGATATTCCCACCAAGAATGTCACAGTCTCCAACCAAATAACCTCCCAGAAAAAGGCAAATGTCCTTTATAAATTAGTACAAGCACTGCTAATGTCAGCTATTTGGACATAGCATACACAGCTGAAATCAAACTCTGCAACCAATATCTATAAATCTGTATTCAAATGTGGGTATTTCAATATGTATCAGATTCATTACACCCACAGGCAATATCCTGGTCTTAACAATATACTTCCCTACACAGTGAGGTGAGCTGTCGACATGTCCATCTGAAAGCTTTTTTAGAATGGAGCAAATATATACAGGTGGATCAAATATGGACCACCAGGAACACAAAATAAGTATATCAAACATATGTTAAAGACTGCAACATTGACACATAAACTCCTTTCAGTGGATTAGAAATCCGTGCACAAACACTCACTCATCCTGTTCCTGTCCTGGTGGGTGCTACATGCTGTGTAAGTCATTGCCTGTAGAAAGTAAAATGGCTCTGCTGGAATATCTGAGCTCTCTTCACCTGAGAGTGGTATGACCAGAGACTGCCCTTGCTTGGGCCCAATGGTCTGAGTTGGATTTTACCTTCTCGTGACAGTAGGTGGTGCATTAGAATTTAACTCTGGAGCATACACAGAGCATTCTCAGAGGACCTAAATTGGACTTCAGCTTTAGGAAAACTGAAATCATTGATGTGTGGATACTTTCAACTTAACTCCTTCCTGAAGCCTGTAAATATGCTCTCACTAAGATGTAGCAAAAAGTCCTCAAACTGCGAGAAATATGGTAGCTGACTTCATTCAATCAGATCTTCTTGTCAATGAAACTTGAGTGACACATCTCACAGCAGCACCCATGAGACACTTGAGAAAAGAGATCCTGGTACCTCTGGCCAGTACAAAAGATGCAGTGTTAAAAAATCACTACCTTCATCATGCCAGGACATCTAAACAGCCTCAATGGGAGAACAGATTTGTTCTTCTGTTAGAGCATGCCCACCTGATGGACAGGCAGAGCTCCCATATTAAAAGAGAAACATTCTGTTCTGATTTAAATAGCTTCATTTAATCATTAGGGAACTGTGAGATTGAATAAATAGATGCCATTTGGAATATAAATGGTGGAGTCACTTTATTTGTTTCCTTGTGGCAGAGTACATCTGAAAGGATGATAAGAAAAGATAACGTATCTTGAAATTCCATCCTAATAAGCAATAAATTACCATGCTGCAAGCAGGCTTTCAAAGTACAATTCACACAATTTCTCAGTTCAGTACACAGCCAGATGCCTTGAAAGCCAAGTAAGCCACTTTAGAAGCAACAGTAGATGGCAGACCATAAATGGCCAATAATGAGAGAATCACATGAATCTCTGAAAGTAAGAGTAAATTAATTTTAGAACAGTAAAGGTTCTGAAGCTAAAAAGCATTTTTAATAGTCTTCTGTCAATCCAAAGACTCTAAAAAAGTTTGCCATATAAATAAAACCTTTCAGTGGGATGAAAGAGCTAAACAGGAAAAATCATATGCTCAAAAATAAAAAGGTGGCTTCAAAATATAAAATCATACTACTTGCTACAGCTTTAATTGTTAGCTTCATTTTTCAGTTCTCTCAACTCATTTCCTACTGGGTTATATTCAGAAAGCCTGGGGCTTCCATTATTTCCATGTCTAGTAGGAAAAAAAATACAAAAATTAGGAAGATAAGATAGACACAAAGGATTTGATTGAGACTGCATACACAAGAACAGCACAGCTGCATTTCCTTAGGTAATTCTGGTATAAATAGCTGAGTATAAATGCTCACAATCACACCAAAAAAAAAGATGTATTAGTGTTTCAAAAATTATCTTTGATGAAATTTGCTGCTTCTCAGCTAAGAAGTAGTAAGTAACTGATTTTGTGTGCCTTCTTAAGACTTAGTTGCAAGTAACCTGGAATCTCTTAAAGTGCCTTCAGGTTGACAATTAACATGAAACCCAAACAGAGTGAAGATACCATGCCTAAGGAAGAACAGAAGCTTCTTTTTGTTCATCTCAGAAGATTTCCTTCTGTTCTATCACTACAGATCAAAAAAAAAAAAAACCAAAAAAAACCCGAAACACAAAAACAACCAACAGTATGATATCCAGCCTATAAACATTTGAGCCTGAACATCTTTCACACATACCTGCTCTGTCTACTGATAAATCCCCAGACAGACACAGTAAATGAACTGCAGCTCACATGAACTCTTCGGACAGGTCACTCACTGCTGCACTTGCCAAGTGCCCTCCTTATCAACCATGTAACCACCATTTAAATGAGGCCTATACCCAAATATCACAGAAAATAGTCTGATCAAGTACAGAAGTAGAGCTGTTTCTGCACCAGAGGGAATCAGAAACTACAGCACTAGAATTCCTCCATCAGAGATTATGCTGCTTGCCTTCCAGAAATTATTTTTAAAGCATTTCAGTGTCAAGTGATTATTAAATGGCACTGTAAACACCTCAATTAGCACTGCAGATTTTAACTGATACTTTCTTCCCCATGACACAGAAACTTAGATGAGTCATACCAGAGTGTGAAATGCTAATATAGTTTTATTTTTAAATATAGCCCAAATTCCTGCTAGTATAACACCTGCAGTTTATAATACTATATAATACTGCATAATACTGCAGTCCTTCCTGTAAGAATATATTCTTTCCCTTTGAATCTGCTAGATGACAGTGACATAAAAATATCTCTTTATGTTACTCATTAAGAATGGGATGAGGTGGGATGGATAATCCCATCTACCCACAATTAAATCATTTATACTATGAAAACATTGAAGATCTATGTAAAAGGCCAATGTAATAATGTTGGGTTTATAAACGTTTAACACATTTATCTGTCTTAGATTTGTACACAAGATTGTAAAAGATTGTGAAAACAATGGTTTTTAAAAGGGTGCATTTAGCCTAGTGAAATAGCAAATGAGCCATAAAGCTTTTATCTGGGTGGGAACATCCAAAGAAATGGTAAAGGAGCAGGGAACTGACTTTACTACCTTCCTTTACGATATACCAACTTAGAAAAATAGTGGAGATGTGACAGTTCCAAGAACAAGAGGGAGCATGGTTAAGAATAGTTTGGTATGGTTGGTTAGGCCTGGTTTACGTGAAACCCATTTCAGTTGTTGGAAATGTCTAAGCCAGTCCTGACACAGATATTAAAAAATGTGTAGGAGGTGAAACAGTTTAGGAAACAGCACCTAGGAGCTCTTTCTTTCTGTGTCTCAGAGACACAATGTTCTGAGAGGCCTTATGTTTTGACAGAATAGAACATAATGGAATAGAATAGTTACCAGTAAAGACTTCAGCCTGGAGACACTCTAAATGTAACACATGGGAGGATTACCCTTTGTTATCTAAAAATATCTTCAGATAGATATGTCTTGAATGTGAGAGCGATATAGACCTAAGAATGGCAATTGGTTTTGTCACTTCATTAGGTTGAAAAATTACTTTAATCTGATGCTTCTACAGTGTACTACCTTCTCAGGAAGACTGTCCTCACCTAAACTATGAACTTAGAAGGCCACAGGTGGACACTGTGATCCATCTGTACCAAAACACAAGAGCTTACTGCCTTTAATTTTTAACCACCATCAGAAGTTCCTACTTCGCTGCCTCAAGCAAAATCCTGTTGAAGTGACACTTCAGCCACTCTAATTAGTTTCAATTAAAAATGAAATCAACCTGAGCCTTGTTCTGCCTGAAGGATGATGTCAGGGTGCACTCCTACAAACCAGAGTCAGTAGAAATGAGCACTTCTCTTAATCAAGCAGTAATGAGCCCCAGAGACTGTTACCTCTCATCGCAAGAGCACCTCTGCCAAAGGCTAAGAATGAGCACTGTGATCTGCAGCCTCACTAGCTTCCCAGCTTCAATTGTCCACTGCAGACTTTGCATTTTCATTCAGCCTTGTATGGTGCGCTGGCAGTTTATATACAGGCACGAACGGGACGGGACTACTGATGGATGTGTCAGAACCGTTTATTTTCCATAATCTTTATAATACATAGTTTTGTCTATGCAAAGATCTTGACAGTTCGCATCTAGGCAGCAAGCTAAAGAAACTCACTTGCTACAAGTCACCAAATACTCATTGTAGCCAATTACACAGAGAGAAAGCATATTGACAGTGATTCTATCCAATCAACATAAGCACATGTAGCTGGAGTTAAAACAATACTTGCTTGTTCATTTATAAGAAAACAAAGCATAAAACCCTATTCATAATTTCAACTTTGCTATAGAAACTTTTTGCAACTTAGAAAGTTATTCCGAATCGCTAATACATAGCTCTATTGTTCTATTCCTCACGTCTTCGCTACAGCTTAACAAGATGCATCAGCAATATCTATAACTCTGCTGCACTGAGGCCTGCCTGTTTTCCCACAAACCTGAAACCCTCCAACTTTATAGATTCTTACATATGGTACAGCCTTAAGAGGAGATTCAGGCTTTTGTAGACAAATTTTAACAGTAGCTGCCTACAACACTGTGCAGGTGGCAGAAGAAACCCCTGCAAACTTCTTAATTAATCCGGACAGGAGCAATAGAAGAGTAACTAAAGTTCTATACTTTTCTGCAGGGACTCTGGCAACAACTGTCTTCATTCCATGTTCTGGCCAGATGTCTAACTGGTGCTTTCTTTCACTCATAACTTTGCTTTAAAACATTGTTCAGATCTGCCTATGCCACATGCTCATCAATACAGCTTTTTAAAACTTCCCAGTGACATCTGCAATTCTAATCCAATAGTCAATGAACAGAGACCAAGATAGGACAAGAAGTTCTGCAAGAATTTTGTAGGAAAAACAGAGACCAGAGAGTAATATATTGTAGGCAGTCATGAGTAGTAAAAACAAGGAAATTCTGCTTTTATCATAATATGTACAGAAAAAGAATACTTTTCATAAGAAAAAAACCTTACTTTCTTCATTGCTTACTCAAACTACCTGACGTACAGCAGAATGTATTTTGATTTAGGATTTCAGCAGCACTCAGTCTTCATTTTGAAATTCCAGGTTAATTTTCATGTGCTGTAATGAATTCTTGAACAGATTAGACACTTGTTGAAGGTAATTCTGTGCTCTTGTTTATTTTTTCCTGTCTCTAAACTATTATTGAACCCGATGATAAATTTTTAACTGTCTCCTAATTTATGATGAAAAGAACTTGTAAAGCTTAATTTATTGAGTAACTTTCATTCAAAGAAAACTTCAATTATTTTATATCAGCTAGGATTCCTAACAGTCCAAAAAGCTCAGTTTTGTACATTTTACAAGGTGTCAGTTGGAGTCCCACGAGACAAGATAATCTGCTAGAAGATCCTACAGCTAGCTGTCAGAGCTAAGAAATAATCTAAGCCTCCTGATTTATCAGATCTGGGTTTAGGATTTTTCCAAGGCTCATTAGCCATAGCTGTTGGACTTTTCACCCTCTCCTATGCTGCAGGGCATGTCTGCTTCTTAATGTCATCTAGACATACAATGATCTTGTGCTTGACACAGGTCTGAGACATCACTGATCCTTTTTATCTCTCCTCCCTTCTTGTGACATAACACTTGGCTTTTGGTCTTCTACAACAACTCAGAGATTTGTTATAGAGTGCTAGGAAGGAGTACTTGCTAGGCTTTGCAGGCCCCTACAGGCATTGTGCATGAAATTCAGGCATTTCCTAAATTTGGTATCTGCTGCACGTTTTTCCATGATTTCAGGGAATACCATGGTTAAGTTGCTCTTCTGATTTAATGTTCCTGTAAGTTTTACTCCCGTAATCCCTAGACAAAGCTCCTACTCCAAGATCTTAATTCATGAAGGCATTTTGTTAAGTCCAGCCCCTCACACATACACATACTCCCCCTTAGTACATTATTTACATTATATTGTTGATTCCCACTTGCTTCTATGTGATTTGAGTTTGCCTTACAGGAAAATCATTTATTTGAGTCTGTCCTGAACTGGTTGGAAAATATAACATTTTATAAAACTAGTATCTTTTTTTACATTATGTAGAGCTTTTTACATCCTGTTTTGCCCGTGAAATGAGCCAATGCAGCTTGCAAAATGTACAATGAGTTAGTAAGGGTAGGAAATATAAGATAAAGATGCTATGCTCGAAAGTATATGCTCTTCCTTCTCACACATTTTCAATTCTGGATTTGGATTTCTTTCCAAATGATGAGACATTGCCATCTACTACAGTTGTTCTAAGACTTTGATTGGTATTGCCTGTTTACCTCACTGTGATTAGTATACCCTTCTTCTCTGCTATAAATAAGACTACATCATCATCAGTATTGTGAAAGACTGCTCAGCAATAATCACTATTGCAAATCACATTAACTTTTTCATTTCTTATTGAAATGCACATAATCAAATGCAGACTTTTAAAACACTATTTTTGAGATGGTCTATAATTCAAACTCTTCTTCGATTAATCCTTCTTGACCTTTTCAAGTCTCTTCTGTCATTTTTATAAGAAATAAAACTGCTTCTGTGTGGGAAGGAGACCTTTCTAACCACCATCCAAAGCAGTGAAGGTGTGCAATAGGCAGCCTGTGTTTCCAAATGATTAACATTTTTCATTCTTCTTTGCCCTTTGTAATTAATTTCTACTGCCATCTTATTTCCCTTTGGTTCTATGTTTATCATACTTTCATTATCATATTCTGTTTTAAATCAAAGTATTCGTACATTTTCCTTAAATTTTAGCAACTTGGCACATAGATACAGTTACTGATATAGTCTAGGAAACATACTGCAGTTAAAACTGATAATAGTTTATTTTAATATTGACCACGACAGATATCATGTTGCTGGTCTCCCCAAAGTTTGTGACTGCACCACTTCACTGTGCATTCACACAGATGCACTAAGCTAGAAAGGCAAGAGAAGCTCAGTCTTAATTTTGAAAGCATTTATGAGGGCCACTTCTTTCCTAAAATTATAAATCACTATAGGCAAAGCAAAGTGGCCATGAAGCCTAGCAGGAATAAGTGTATTGACCTGCAATTTTGCAACAGATTACCAGCAATACTGACAACTGTTATTTGCATTATATGTAGGGTTTTAATGTGTAGTTTCAGTAAATAAAAGTAGCTTAAAAGAAAGTGAGAGAAAAACTTTTTACCACAGGGGCTAGTAGTGACATGACCCAGGGCAGTGCTCCTTATGAGCGTGGTACGATAGAGAAGTCGTGAATGTCTCATTCTTGGAAGTGACCCAGGGCTTTGAGCAACCTGGTCTGGTGGCAAGTATCAGTATCAGTATTGTTGCCTACGGTAGGGAGGGGTGGAACTCATTGATCTTGAAGGTCCCTTCCCACCCCAACAGTCTGTGATTGCTGCCACTGTGCACTATCAGGCTCGACTCATAGTTCAGCAAGTGTACAAGCAATCAAATTAGAGTAAGGATTTGGCAGTAGGCTAACTCTAAGCCTGTTTCAGAAGGCCTTCTAAGATTTCATTTGGAAACAAACTGTGGTCCATTGAATTAATTTTAGGTTAGGGTCAGAGCAAGGTTTTATGTTCATAAGGGTAAAAATTGATCAAGAAAAAACCCACTCAGACCCAGAAGAGGTTGTAGGGTTGTGCAGTGCATTACAATCTCTACTGTTCTAGACTCTTTCTCCTTTGGGTAGGTGGAGGGCACTGTGCTTTTGGCTACAATTAGGTCATGGTGTTTGTCTAAGGCTAGTCTGTAGCACCTAGCGTTTAGAAGGACTCGTGGATAGTCTTCCTATCTCTCTGTGGAACGTGACTCACTCTGATCAATCCAAGCTTTCCCCATTATAATAAAATTCCCATAACCTGACTGTGCTGTTCATCTCTCCGTTTACAACCTGCCATCGCACAGCTGTGCCGGCAGCGCCCGGGGGGCTGCGGCCAGGGGCAGCTCATGGCCCCGGCGGCTCCGATCCTCCCCGGCGGCCCGGGACCCAGCCCA
>NW_005054310.1:7919506-7945228 GCF_000277835.1 Geospiza fortis | reverse complement strand
AGGAGGAGGAGGCGGTGCTTGTGGTTGTGGTTTTGCTTGTTGTGGTGATGGTGGCGATGGTGATGGTTGTCGTGGCGATGGTGATGTGCACGACCCAGGGCTGTCAGGTGCTGCGTGAAATTACGAATTTGAGAAAATTAGTCAGTTTTCCCAAAGTTGTGAATTTGATCTTCTTTTTTTAATTTTTTTAATGTAAATCACGCTTTTAGGTTTCACAGATCATGTTGCCTTGGGAAATGAAGAGTGGAATCCGTGGGATGCGGATGAGAAAAATGAGCTGGCTGCTTCTCAGCAGAGATATGAAGCTAATCTTAAAATGATAAAATATGCGAGGTCTCACCTAGAACAGACCAATCTTAGAGTACAGATCTGGGGCAAAGCAGCTATTGGTAAGCAGATGTAGTCAATCTTTATTGGTTATTTAACTTTTCTGTGTTTCCTGATGACTAGAATTTATGTATGTCATTCAATAGTATGTGTGTCTGAACATGAGGAATATTAGGGAAATGCTAGCTGTTACTCAAATTCATAGCAATATAAGAGTAGTTGAACTCCCTTTGTACCAGTTCCTTTCAAGGCTGTTTTTCTGCATCTGTCAAAGAAAATGTCTCAAATAGCAAAGAAACACAGTTTTTTAATCCAGTCTAGTTTACAGTATGACACAAGGAGAGGCCTCTTACTTGCCTAAGCAGTTTATTTATTTTTGTCACATTTACACTTTGTGAAATAAAGCATCACACAGTGAGAAATAAAGCATTTTCTGTATTGCAGTGTACTGTAGTACTACTACCACTGATGAATTTGGGAATTCTTCTTTTGTGGAAGATACTGAGTTTCCCCTCTACACAAACTGAGAGCCAAGGTCTTCTTAACCTCTTTAACTACTGCTGAAGACGTATCACTATTCTTAGTTTAGCTTTTTTGGAAATGCCAGGCTTACAGTCAAACTTTAGTGTAGCATTGTAGAGCACATGGGTATATTGCCTGGTATATTACCATCGTAAAATTTGGTGCATTTCACAAAAGCTTAAGGGAAGTATGCTTGTGCTTTTAATGCCAATTAATATTTGCTCATTTTTAGTGGTATGTGTGCTGGAAAGAGTTGCTCACAGAAGCAGTAGTGTACATCTTCATCTGCTGATATTTTGTCGGCCAAAGAATATTTTTAAATGCCAATGTGGGAAAAATTAATCTTAACTAATTCTAAGTCACATTATGCAAGAAGGTCTGACATTTCTTTCCCAAATTCTTATGTTGTGATGCTTTTTCATTTTCCAGAAATAATTTTTTTAGGAGCGTAGAGTAGGCAAGATCTGTTCATTCAAATTCTCCATCATGTCTTCATTTATGTAGGTCTTTACCTTTGGCAACATATTTTTGGAGGGCACCTTGAGCCAGCTGATGTGATTGCACAGTGGAGAGAAGGAAGCCAAAATGCAGGGAAAACATACTTCAGGTATTGTTCATGATGTTGATTTCAATTGTGTAAACTTTAACAAATAATGCATTGGAAAGGTAAACTAAATGATGCACTACTCAGGCATTATTTTGCCTGTCTCAAAGTTGTGGTTATTTTAATACAGTTGCAAGTACTTTAATTTTGTAATGTTTTGATAACTATGGAATATGCACATGGCTTCTCATTCAAAATTATAATTTATACATGAAAACACATACTTGATAAATCTAACCAATTCCAGACCAAACATGTCACTGTTAAAAAACAGAAAACTAGGGAGCAATTTTATCTGGGTTATGATAGTTTGTGTTATTATAAAATATATGTAAAAACTTGCCAATTCTGAGAGAAAGAGCAGCCAAGAGACCTCAGTGGCAGGGTCAGGATACAGCCCTGAGAACAGTGTAAAGAGCTGGGCCTGGGGGCTCATAGTTGATAAGATCAAGTATGCATGTGTGAGGCAGGAAGATGCCTCCTGCTCTTTGGTTTCTGCTGCATTCAGGGGAAAGGCACTTGGCTCATTCATTCATAAATAGAAATGTGTCAAAACCATAATTTGTTTATAACAAAGGCTACCTGGGAGACCTAGCCTCTGGTTAGCTACTTGATTTGCAAACCAAAATTTTGTATGGAAAGGAAGATTACGCTTAAAGCACTGTTTGCTTTAACAGTGTGTGACCTATGATCATGTATCAACTAACTGTTGTCAGTTTTATATTATGCAGTGAATGATATAGAGCTTTCCTCTGAGTCCCTTTTTAATACCATATTAATCCTTTCTGTGAAGATACAGTGAAATCTGAAGGATTTTTTGTCTCTTTGGCCAGTTAGCCAGTCTGCAGAAGTTGGTCTCCTGCAACATTTAGTCACTTGCACCATGACCCACCTGTTAAAAAAGTTTTCTTTTAATACATAAATTACACAGTTAAGTGAGCTTAACTTTTGAAACATGTGTTGCTTCAGGAGGCCATTTTTTCCTTGCACAAGATGTGGTTCTAGCTGAAATATTTGAAGTAGTGTTTGAAGTATACATGTGATTGTGAATTGAAAAGAGGTTTTAAGTGATCACAAAACTTTTTAAAATCATTTTGAACTGTTTATTGAAGTATCTAACAGTGAACATGGTACAGGCCATAGAGTCTTCCCAGAAGAAATAGATTAATTTATGTACTCTTTAACAGAAAAAGCTATATTCCTTGTCTGAAAATAAAAGATGATCCTGATTTAGAGAATCAACTATGAATGATGCTTCTGCATCTTGGTAGTCTCCTTGACAGAGCAATAGAGTTTTCAATTCACAAATATAGAGAAAGGATACAGTCCTTTCTTTGAATATTGGACCAGTGCCTGCAGTGTAGTTTTAGTGGCAAAAGACTTTGTTGTTTCCAGAGTTAAAATCTTAGAATCTATAGAAATCCATGATACTGTGGCACGATAGGTTATCTTCCTGGTATTGACATAAGAATTTCTTTAGACTCTTTCTTTCCACATTTATAACATGAAAATAATTTGCTGTACTTAATGAGTCTGTCACTTGACTGATTATGGTTATTTTCTTTCTAGTATGCCTGTTTCAGATGATTAATAACCTCACATGTTTCCTTAGGGTATGCATCTCTCAAAGAAAGACTTCTGTGCTTGCATTTAAATATCTTCTTGTTATGTCTAGATGAGCCAGCGATAATCGAGTCCCTATTTTAATTTCAACTTGGATGCTAGATCCTGTAAAAATACAAAGCTTAAGTTTAGTACGAATATAACAAAGGTTAACTTTTGACAGGCTAGTAGAAACTTGTGCAAAGTATAGAAAATATGCAATATAACTGTTATTTTAACAACTAGGCTTCTGAAATAGCTACTTTTTACTCTATTTGGAAATACTAGTTCATGTTGTGGAGAAGAATTATGTGATTTTGGCTTCTCACTGATTATAAGATTTTCTAGAATTGTTTACTTTACTGCCTGGCTGAGGTAAATTATCTTTTGATTACTAGATGAGGCTAGAGGGAGCTAGCTGAGGTGACATATTTGGAGAATATGTGCTGTTCTGCAGTTCTCTGTGGTAAGTCTAATGATTGTTAAAAAGTAGATGTCTGGTGAATGTTTTTAAAGAATACCAAATCTAAAGACACAAAAATCCCAAAATACCACTTGGACACAGTTACATGAATAAGCCCATTCTGTATATTTATGATGGAGAATACACATCTCTAGTACAGATTTTGATGGGTACATATTTTCATCAAAGAAGTTGCCTAAAAAATATATGAAGTATCAGCTTCTCTATAAAATGCAGTGGTGTTTATTTAAAAACAGGAGTGGTGAAGGAGCTTCATCACCATGGATTTTAGTACCATCTTGGGACATTCATACAAAAAGCAAGAGAGCAGGATTTAACACTTTCTTTGCCTTGAAGAAATTCACACCCTTCTCTCCTGTCATCTAGGAAGATGTTGTAGAGCACAGAGTGCCAAACTTCTTACCTCTTACTTGGCAAGAGCTTTCCTAAATTTCTGTCTCCCCCAAGTCACGCCCTCTCTATTTTATAAACATTCAGTGCTGCCTTGCCTCAGTCAATTAGGAGCAGTTTCTGTCTATCAGAGGATTCCACCTGGGATAGCTTCTGGCAATTTAGTTTTAATAAAACCCTGTAGTGAAGCTTTTTGAAAATCCAAAAACACTGTCCACTGGTTCCTCTTTATCTGTGTTCTTATTGACATGCTCATAGATTTTCATCAGATTAGTGAAAGAGGATTAACTTATTCACAGCAGTGCTTACCTGCATATGTGATCAGTGATCTTACCTATTGATAAGATTCAGTGATCTTACTGTTTATTATTCACTCTTCTAGAGAGGGAATTAATACTGACTGTTCTCCAGAGTCCTCTTAAGTTGTTTTTGTAGATGGGAATCGCTTCTGTTATTTAGACTGCTCCTTTCCAAGTTCTTTTCCTGATTTTCTATTTTTATGTAATTACTTTTTTTGCATATGGGATATGTCTATGCTGGATGTATTTATTATTATCTCTCTTGCTGCAAGTATTAAATTTAATCCCTGCTATTAAAGAATGGCTGTCTCAACACGTCCAGAATGGGCACTTGTAAGACCCAGTCTAAAATAGCAGATTTTTGTATGACTGACTATCACTAGTAAGGAAAAACAAGGACTTTGTAGAATGCAAATCATGTATTTAGTCCAAATAATGTAATCTTCCCATATTATCTTTGCTCTGGCCTTCATGTGAGTGGTTAGTACTGTAAGGACTGGTCCCTCAATTTAGCAGCTTCTGTAGTGTCTCTTCATTTCCCAATCCCAGTTGTGTTCTGATTGGGAGTTAATAGCACAACCCTAGCATGGTGTTTTGATTATTAAAGTGTGGATTTATGAGACTTGCACTGCGTTACTTTTTTCCCCCCACTGTAATTTTATGCTGTTCAACTACATATATTCCTACCCACAGGTCATTGCTTCCTAACCTGTACATCTTGTTATTGCTGTAAAGCTGTTACCCTCAAAGTGCTGTGTCATAGGAAAAACCCTTTTTTCCCAAGTCTCTTTGCAAGGTGATCACTTGTACATATTTAGTCTCTATTTGAGGCATTCCAAAGTTCAGTGTGTTCTCTCTTAGAAATCCCAGTGATTCTGTTCTCATTGTCTCTTAAACTTTGGATTTAAGTCTTGATCTGACTTAGCATTTAATGTATTAGAAGTCTTGATTCCAAATCATGAGTCTTATGAATCTTGGCTCCAAAATACATCACTTCCACCTAGCCAGCAGCATGTCAGCTTAACTCAGCTTTAAAATACTTGTCTAAGGTCAGTCTGCCTCATATAACTTCACTGGAGTAGTTTTTACAGTTTTTGTTGTGAGAGCTTTTTTCTTCAGTAAGTATATTTGGACTGAAACTAGCTGTCAGTCTCAGCACTTCATGAGTTAAAACTCATGCTCACTCTAAATTAAGTTTTGCTGGTAGCTGAAAAACTAGTAATACAGCAGACCTAGAAAATTATCACTTCACTGACTTTTATTAAAAAAAAATGCTGTTTTCCCCCTCCACTTTTTCCCAAGCTGTGTAACTGCTACTTCTTTGCATTTGTTCAATAATCTGTTAAGACACAAGGTAACCGAAGAGCGGGAGCTGGCAAATACCGGTTTGTTTCATTGCAGTTCATAAATGGCTTTTGTCACATACTTGCAAATTATTACAGATTTAATAATTTTGCTACATGACTGAAATTCTTCTGTTAAATACATTGTTGAAGACCTAGAAATGACATTTTATACCTAAAGTGTTTGCGCTTACTACCTTGTATCAGAGCCTCAAGTTTGACCTGGGTCATACAGCCAACCTAAGTTTACATTTGGATAGATGTTTCTTGTGTTATCAATTCTACACAGAAGAAACTTAACCTAAATACTGAGAAAAGTAGTATGCAAGACTAGCTAACTGTCACTCTTAATGATACCAGATTGTGTATAGTCTTCAGGTTTTTGGGAAGGCCTCTCTCTTGTTCTAATACAGCATTCATTGCTTATCAGTGGAATTAAGAAATGTTTAACCTTTAGTGAACATCAAGGTGCACACTTTTTTGAAAGGCGGTTGATTTACACACATTTTGAGGTTTGAGTATCGTACTAGTTCTGATTTATTGACAAAATACCTTATTTAAGTCAATCGCCTTTTTCCTGAATAAAAATGAAAGCAGCTTTACCCTGTGCTAAGCAATACATACTAACAGCAGAAGTGGTTGTAGTTGCACATTAATTTTGCAGTATACTGCATTTACTTTATTGAAGAAAATATCTCTGGAGTGCAGTGTAGTAAGACTAGCTAGAGGACTGAGGTCAATAATTTGTCTTACTTTGTTTGATGTTGTATTTTGGTTTTCTCAGCTTCCTCACTGGCCCATCTGTAGTTCCCGGCTATTTCTCGGTGGAAGCGGAGCATGTGGTGCTGGTGCTGAACGGGAGGGAGCCGGCGAAGATCGCCTACGCCACGCAGTGGCTGCACTATGCACAGACACTGATGGAGACCCGCAAAATCCAGCACGTGGCAGTGGTGCTGCTCGGGAACGAGCAGTGCAACAATGCCTGGATTCAGCCATACCTGAAACGAAATGGGGGATTTGTAAATCTGCTCTTTGTTACGTATGACTACGCGTTCGTCAATGAAGAAGATATTTTCCAGTGGCCTTTAGGAGTAGCTACGTAAGTGCTATAAACAGAAGTTGCAATTGATTCATTAAGCGTGAGGTATGGAAAATATGACTGAGTGTTACTGCTTATGCCCAAAACAATTTTAATAAGTAAATTGCAGAACATGATCCTATCATTCATTCTAAATCATGTTCATTCTAAATCAGGCATTGGAGTATTTGAAAGTTGCATTTAGCAATAAAAATTATAACAGGAAAAGGGAATTAGTGTTTAGGAAACTTTAGGAAAATGAACTTCTGTCTCCTGAGGTTTTCTGTTTATTCTTTTTTCAGTAGATTTGCTCTTGAGATTTATCATGACTGCTGATGTAACCAGTGATGTGGAGATTCAAAAGATACTTTTGCAATAAAGTTGCAGGTACTATTTGTTCAGAAAAGGAAAGAGTACTTTTTTTTAACCTCCATTATGGCTCAAAAGGCTTCCCATTTGGAGTTGTTATACTCCAGTATCACAGTAGTGTAAGCTGGCTTAACTGCTTGTTTAAAAAAACCCATTTTTGTTATACTTAAGTGCTCAAACTATTTATGTGGAGTAAATAAAGGTTTGGTTCAGCTAGATGCATTTTTACTTCTTATTAACAGAGTTGATAGTGGTTTAGCTACTTACCAGGGTAATAGAAGCTGAAAGGAATACAGGATTATTTTCATACCTTGTGTTGAATTTGAATTCTATATCCTGTATTGATCTAGTTTGCTCAACAAGCTGGAAAACTGTATAGAGCTTTTTATATACAGCTTGAACTTGTTCACAGTGTCTCTCTAAATTTGGATTATTGATGGTATTGGAAGTTCCTAAGTGGAAAGAAGTTGAGTTTTGAGATGCAGAGATTAAGGTGACAGTTAAGAGAAAGCAACAACACTTAGAACAATAAACAAGGGTGCAAAGCTGGGTGGAGGAAGATAAATTTGGTATCAAAATGGGGTTTCCAGCCCTTGCATACAAGGGCTGTAAAAAACAGGTTAAAGGCATGAAAATTTGCTGGATTTTCCAAGGAAAGAGGGAAAATGAAGATGTGGAATGATGCAAAAATATTTGTCATGAAGGAACAAATGCTTATTAGAAACTAAGTGAATTAACATTTGTCATCCAGGAGAAGAATGAGGAAAGGACTGCTCTGTCAAATAATGTACAATAAACTATTTAGTAGCCAAAAGATTCGATTATTGAGTTCACTCAGATCAAAGTAAGATTTTCCTTTGAGAGGTTACCTGTGGTATTTTCAGTAGAGGAGCATATCCAGAGATTAAGTTAGGTGAGACATACATGCCATAGTTACTGTTAAACTGGCCATTTCAGTCAAAACTTGTGGTTGCATCAAGAACAGCTTCTTTGGAAAAGCATGTTAGTCAAGGACATTCTGTAATATGCACATTTAATAGTTCTGATGTTGAAAGAGGATGTAAGTATTCTGGAAACACTGTGAAGGGCCTGATGGGAGTAAAGGGAATAAAGACATACTTTCAGGACAGGATGAGACAGACCCGGTTTACTTCTGGGTCTGTCTGTAGAGATGGATTGGCAACAAGTAGGTGGTTTAAGTCATAAAATATGATGCACTGAAAATGAAATGCTGCAAAACGTTTTCTTTTGATGTGGTTGTCTAACTTACACATTGTTTTTACAGCTACAGAAATTTTCCAGTTGTGGAACCCAGCTGGTCAATGCTACATGATCCAAGATCATATCTATGTAATTTCTTAGGAACAGTTTATAAGAATTCTTCTAGAGAAACCCTCATCAAAATTCTGAAACAGGATGGGCTTGACAAACTTTGCTGGATTGCAGCCAGAGAACAGTAAGACTTTAATTTACTTCATGAAAATATTCTGAGGTTTTTGCCTGGTTCATTATTACCAATCTTTTTTTGAGTATTAAAAAATAATACAAATAAAGGCAATTAGTCATTAAGTCTGGGAATAGTGCAGAGACTCTTTGTTTAAGTCAACATAACAGCATTTCTGTTATATTTTACATAAGGCGTATTTTTAAATCTAATATAGAAAAGTCTCCTCTATATATAACCATCAAAGACCATCTGCTTTTTTCTAACAAATATTTGATTATGAGAAGAAACACTTATCCTGTATTTTATGGAGTTTAATGTCTTTAGCCAAAGAAAAAAGACAGCTGTATTTTGTTGTGTTCCACATGGGAGTGGATTTAATCTGTACAGCAGTTATTTTTTTACTAACAAGAGTAGGGTTCTGATTGTATTTCTTAACTTTGAAAAGCAACACCTATAAAATGTTGGATAGCAGGCACAGTGGTGCTTAGGTAGACCTTAGCTGCCCTGATGAAGAGTCTCAGGAGGTGGATTGTATCTGTGACATAAATTCTTATCTCCCAGATGTCTTGAGGCTCTTCAAGTAGATGAATTCAGGCTAAACCAATTGCTCTGCATCCTAGCTTTTGAAGAGCAAACCTCTTCTGAGGCCAAAAAAAGTCATTAAAAAGTCCATTGAGTGTCTCCCTTTTTGTCTGTTTCTAAACTGTGCTGTGAAGTAAATTGACATATGCATCATCCAAGTCATGCAGAAGATTTGGAGTGGCATTTCAATTTGTTTCTTACATTATAAGTGTTAATAATTTCCAGAAAGGACCACATATTACAATCTATTTTTAACAGTGACATTTTCAATAATTTTTTCGAAGACTTTTAAGAGCAGTTAAGATTAAAAGTAAAAGTTAATTGACTGTGTATATAAAATTTTTACACTAATAGCATTTTCAGTTTTATAACTAATAGAAATTAAAGCATATCTGTATTTTTTCATTGCAGTGCCTGTGAGGAAATTATTAATTTTCACTCTTTTTACTTTCCTAGGTGGCAGCCTCAAGAAACAAATGAAAGTTTCAAGAACTATCAAGATGCCTTGCTGCAGAGTGATTTGACATTGTGCCCAGTGGGAATAAATACAGAATGTTACAGAATTTATGAAGCTTGTTCATATGGATCTCTGCCTGTTATAGAAGATGTAATGACACCGGGTGATTGTGGAAATTCATCAGCCTACCACAGTGCTCCATTGCAATTATTAAAAACCATGGGGGCTCCATTTATCTTTATTAAAAACTGGAAAGAGCTTCCTGCTATTCTAGAGAAAGAAAAAAAAATGAGCTTACAAGAAAAGATTCAAAGGAGAAAAAAGCTTTTAGAGTGGTATCGAAACTTCAAAGCCTGGATGAGACAAAAATTCATTAATATTTTGGAAAATTCATTTTTGCCCAGTGATAAGGGATAAATTGTCCCTTTTGAAAATCTAGAATAGATGACAGCTTAATTTCCATTAACCTGAGGCAGCTTTTATTTAAAAGTAACCTCACAGGACAGATGCATTCCTTTTAAAGTCAGTGGAATTGCTCTAAGCTTGGCCAAGAGCTACATTTGGCCCTCCATCTTTAATGATTTTCAGAGAGGTTGTCGACATAATACGATGGTACAAGGATGACAACAATTTCATCACTATTTTCACAATTTTTATGTTGCTTTGTGACCTGGTAAAAATTTTTAAGGATAATGTCTAAAAATTTTAAGGATAATATCTTTGAGCATGTGAATTTGGTAAAATCCGACTTTAGAAAATCAGTTGTGTTTGAAGAAAAAAGAATGGAGGCTGTATGGTACAGGGTAATTTATCAGAGAAACTAAAAAAGAAAAGTATTATGACACAATTGCCAGTTTTAGCATATTCTGGTAAGTGCTTGTTTTGAAAATGTGAACTGTTTACTTGGTTGACATTTCATTTCCAACAAAGTGACAATAAAGCTAAAGACTGTGGAATAAAAATGTGTATTTCAAGGTAAAAATAGAGAGCTCTTTCTTGAAAATATTTGATAGCAATATATTTCATCTTTAACCTGAGATATCAAAATAACTTTCTTTCATTTGTTTTTAGTCTTGGGCCATACGTTTCTGTGTTTCTGCTCTTTCATTACCCGTAGTTACAGCTGCATGTTCAGAACACCGGGCCTTAGACATGAACCTGCCTGTAGCTTATCTGATTCCTCAAAATCTGCTGAAACTCGTCAATGCCAAAAGATGGCAGAAGTGTAATACTGCATGTTTGTGGTACTATGTGTCCCATAAAAAGTTGCAATGTTTTTTTGTTAAATGTAGTCAAAGGGATCTGTTCCTGTTGTGTGTGTGTGCAGTTCCCTCCAGTCTGTTCTGCTGAGCAGTAGGACTGCACACACACCACTGCCATACCAAAGGGCTGTAGTAGCCACTTCTGTCTGACCACAGCATGACACATGGGGTCATTCTCATGCAGCAATTCAAAGGCTGTACAGCTAAGTAGTAGTCATTTGTGTACTGATTCTGTCTAGTTCTGGAACATATGTCACACAAGGGCACTTCTGTAGGTAGTGTGAATTGTCTGTCTAACATGAACTGCTGTGACTTACCATCCACCCATTTCATCTGAAGTGTCCTGCAGTTGCAGTACAATGCAAACATACTCCATTCAGCTGAGACTGAAAGTACTGCACTGAGTTGATGAGCACTGCTTACAGGTTGGCATTGTTAGACCAAACGCACAACAAATGTCCAGCACACTTAGCATCTGAAGCCCGTCAGCAGGACACAGCACTCGAGGGTTAGAGGAAGCTTGAGTATCTGCAGTAATCATAGAAACATGGAATGCTTTAGGTCGGAAGATCATGAACTCCCCTGCCAGGGGCAAGGACACCTCCTACTATCCCAGGTTGCGCAGAGCACCATCTAGCCTGGCCTTGGAATAATTCCAGGGATGAGGCATCCATATCTTTTCTGGACGACCTGTTCCATGTCTCACTACTGTAATAATGTAATCTCAGTGCTGTATTTTTCCTCTAGTAGAATCTTTATCTCTAAACAAGCTACAAAACTGCAGAACAATCATTGGAGCAGTTTCTCAACTTGTCAGCAAGAGATCCCTTGGCACTCCTGCACGATTTCAAGAAACTGCAGAAAACAACTCTCAGAAGTCTTTACCAGTCAGCTGAGGTTCTTATAAAAGAGGCTGCAGCTCCTAAAAACTGTAGTAGTGTGCAGGTTGAAGTCTGAAAAACAGTTGAGTGAGTAACCTGGGTCATCAGCAAAAGAAAGATGCTGCTATTGATGTGCTCATTTCTAAGTAATGTGTGAGTTTTTCCAAACTCACAGCAGTTGTATGTTAAGGGAGGCTAACACATATACCAAAATTTTAGTAGAATTTCACTTTGCAGCTGCTTGCCTGCTTTGGGAGTTTCTTTACATTATTTTGTAAAGAAATTATGAGACTGATGGAGGAAAAACAGTGGGGATTGCAAGAAATCAGAGATGTTTTACAGTAGTAGAGAAACTGGTTAAAACAAGGGAAGTGGTTAAGCCACTGGCAAAAAAAGATGGCATGCCACATCCATGAAGGAGCAGATAGTATCTACTGTCAGTGAGAAGATGACGAATCAGTTCAGTTGTTTAATGCTGAGAGGTGAATGCACCCTCTGGTTTTGTGCTTAGACCTCAGGTTTGAGACTGGGATCATGAAACATTCCTTTCCAGGCACAGAGCAATGCCTCTTGTAACTGTGCCTGGTGTTTCTTGGAGGGATGCACAGAACTGAGCCTGTCTGGAGTCGGAATGCCAACTGTAGCTCCAAATGTTTGACAGATTGCTAATTATGTGGTGTTTTGCATCACGCTTACATTGGGGGTGGAGTATATAACTCTACTCGTTTCATTATCAGAAGCATTTCTTGCTGATGAAGACTTTACAAATTAAGCTGAATTGCCTTGTTATAAGAAGAAACAGATCCAGCTTCTCCAAACTTTAGTGTAACTCTCTCCTACATTATTCTGAGCCCATTGAGTGGCTGTGAACGTATAGCGTAAGTGGTTTAGAAAATCAGTTTCTAGAGAACAATATGATTCCAAAGAAACATAACCAGTCTTCATAACTGTTTGTAATCCTGTAGATGAGGATGTGGCTTGCAAATGACCCATCTGCCATTTGCTTACTATTCTTGGATATTTAAATTGTTATAGTGTATTTCAATTGTTAGGTTATCGTCTTTCCATGGCTGAAACCTATACAAGGCGTGATACAATGGAGAGTTTTCTAGAAGCCTTTCTCACAGCAATTACTAAGTCTGAATTAGGATCACTGTGTGCTGGAGCACCAGTTTCTGTCTTGGCTTACTGCCCTCACCAAAACACTTGCAAAGCCATGGAAATAAATCCTGTTTCTTCTTGGCAAATGCTGCATATTAGTAATACCCACTAAGAACTGGGCAAACTCAGAAGCAGTTTCCATGCTACTGATTCCTAAAGTAGTTCCAAGAATTCTTCCTGCTGTGATCAGAAAAATGAAGGAAGATTGAACAAGATTATGCTTATTTTGGCCTGTTCATAAAGACTGATGTTGGGAGAGGCAAAAAGTATTTCAAATGCAGTTCCAACTGTGCTGTAAGAAACTTGCTTCCAAGAAAACTGCTAGCATAAGGCATGTTGGAACTGCCATTTCCCAATAGCTTAAAAGGGCTTTAATGTTTATGTAGTGCTGTGAATGCTACACAAAGAGTTTGATGAGTAAGATGAAAAGAAGAGCTGACCTGATGAAAATGTGCCTGAAAGGATGATGTGCAGTTTGCATTGTATCCCAGGACTCCATGTTTGTTGAGGTTTTTTGCTTTCAGAGTCCACAAAGTTAAATAGTTTGTACTATAAACCCTTCAGGGATCCCTCCAAAGTGATGCTATAAAAACCGTGCTGTGCAGCAGAAGTGACAGCGAATCTAAAATCTCATTCCATCAGTTTATGCAGTAACAAAGAATTACATGAAATTCTTACTCCTCACCAGTCCACGAATCATAACTGATAATCCTCTTGATAAAGAAACTGCTGCAAAAGGTCACATTATCAGTCCATATTTAAACTATTCGGGTGGGTCAAATATCAGGATTTCTTCAGTGTCTCCTGAACAATAAAAACCAGTAAATAGTTTTCAATATACCTATCAATGTAAATTCCTTTTACTACTAACCTGAGCATGGATAGCTGCTTTGAGTGTTAAAATGTCCCCACATGACTCTAGTTTTAAAAAATGTGAAAGCTGAAAAGGCACTAGAGGTAAAATCTGAGGACCAAAGGAATGCTAAAGAGAAAAAGGTTAATGCCTATATACATTATGATTTTGTATTTATTTAATTCAAGGGTTTAAAGAGAAAATCCATTTTAGACTGGAATTATGTGGCAGTAAGATGGTAAAGTGGAGATTTTCAAAACAGGCTGTGTGTACCATTCACCCCCTAGGGTCTGGTGGTTCAATTTGGCTACTATTTTAAGTGTCTCAATTCAAGGTCCTATAAAGACGCCTCAGTCTTCAGAGGAAACTGCTACACATGTTGAGAGTCAAGAAACTGTTCAAATTGCTGTAGTTCAGTACCCAAAAGCCAGTGCTTGGTGTTGAGAAGCTGGCCACCCAGCTAGGTGGTGGTACAGTACCATCTCTTACCACCTAATTGTGTCAAGTGCCCTGGCAGCACAGGCATTGTAATTCTCATTTTCTTCCCTGAGCACTCTTGGATCCTGAGTGCAACTCCATGAATGCCATTATAGTAGAATGCAAGATATTTCTGATCCACAGTCACACAACACAGATGTGTTTCATCAAGCATGCCATGAAATAACATGACTCATTCTCTTAGCCAGTCTTACAGCAGCTTAATCACACAAGGATTGCCTGAGGTAAGAATCCTCAAATTGCTTCCTGCATTCAGCAGTCCCATTTGACAGTGCAAAATTTCTGGATTTCACATGACAGCATTCACCATATAGTCTTCATTTTTTTCGTCTTCAGGAATATATAATTCGTAGCTTGGGGTGCATTTTAAAATAAACAGAACTGAAGGTATTACACACAGTTTCATTAAATATGTGCTTTCAGAAGATATGAGATGCAAAGCAAATGCATCAAACAGAAATGAGTCATTCACTAAGATCCAGATGAAGACACAACCCATTGAAAGATAGCAAGTTATGCAGGTGACCACAAATGAAGAAAAATAAATCTCTGAATGACTGAAATTAGCCTGATTCTTTCAGATTAAGTTATTAAAACAGCACCAAACTATTAAATGTTGTATTTTGAGTTTGCTGTGTCAAAGGGGTTTTGTTCAAGGCTCAATATGTAAGGTTTCTACATAAGTGTTTATTTTCATGGTTTTTTCCCTCTGCAATGGAGTTCTTTTCTGAAGAATAAAGGTAGTCTGTGGTCATGAGTGGAGATGCACTTCAAGTAATATTTTCATAGCAGATGCTGAAACATCTTCCTCTGTGGCTGCTTATTTAATACAGGTGAAGGTGTTTGTGACAGCCCTTGTCAGCAATGGGGCTACCACGGTGCTATATCTTATTGCAGGGACTTCTCTGGGATGTGAAATAACCTTGGTTCAGGCCTTCCATCCAGCCTGGACACTGCCACTGCCCAGCTGCCATTTCAGAAACACAACCACAGGGAGCCTCTGTGTTGAATCTCATTGCTCCTGCTTTTGGCAGGGGGCTGAGGAAGGATGGGATGGGATGGTAATGGGCTCCTGGGGAGAACGAGGCTACCCTCATTCTCACTGAATATGGAAATGGAGAATTAAGGGCAGCTCTGTTTCCTCCGAGGGGAAATAGAGTGTAATGATTAATTGCTGCAGGAATTTAAATGGTGCTTCACACTTCCTTCAAATGCTAGCATAGCTTTAAGATAGCCAGTGATGTGTGTTTTGTGGTATGCAGTCTTTAATTGCATATCCCTTTTTGCTGGAGGGTTCAATTTATTAACTGGAGAAACATCAATTAATATTATATCAATCTCTGTCTCTTTGCTGATGATTGTGGAATATCATGACTGTTTTACAGTGAAAACTAAATAGTCTTACTAATGCTACAATTGAAGACAGTGTTCCATCTGATGAGTACACAAGCAGAGATCTGTACATTATGCCATGTGGTACCAATTTTGCTTCCTTCCCCTCTCTAATCAGGCTCTGACTGTTTCTTCTTCTGTGTCTCTTTTCTTTGCTGACCCTCTTTTCACATTGTTATTTTCAGATTAGAGAAAATTGCTTTCTGTCTGGTAGGGATATAATTTCCTTGTACCCATGGAGAATTTCACTGGGTACCCAGTCTCAGAGCAGATGTAATTAGGCTTTTGCTGAAGTCCTACTGTAGTAAAACTCATGCTATTTCACAGCATGCTGCCACAATATCTCTCCATAGGATATTATGTCTTCTGAGTGCTTGTTTTTTAAACATTTGGTCTGTTGTTTAAGATTTTTGACTGTCTATATTAAGAGTTCAGTAAAAAGGATTATGTTTGTAAGAGAAAAGAGGACTAACTTGAAACATCTCTTTGGTTTCCATCTTACAGCAAGGAATGCTCCTCATTCCCTGAAATTCCCAGACTTCATATGCAACTATAGATACCTGAACACAGCATATGGTATTTGACACCAAAATCTCAGACATTGGCTCATGACTTCTGGAATCTGAATTCAGTTCCCCACAACATAATATACCAAGGGCCAAATCCACCAGAGATATTCTTATCCAGAGTAAAGTCTAGGGCAGGGCAGTTCTGCTTAGATTGACTGTCCAAAAGACCAGTGTTTTCAACTACTGCTGGTAAGCTATGCAACACCACAAAGTGGTACTTAAAGCTGTTGCTTTTTTTGTTTCTCAATTGTAAATGCATATTCCTCATATGCAGGTAAACAAGAAGTTCCCCAATCCTTGTGTTGGACAACCATACATTTTGAAACCTGGGGAATTTGAGTGCTTTGCTCCACTATCCCAGCCATTTCTACACTTGGTTAGTATTTTCTGATTGTGATTTTTTTATATTGTTTAAAAAAGCCTTTAAAATAATTTTTCTTAGGTAGCTGACAAGTGGATATAATACTTTTCTGTTTAATACTTAAACCAAGCACTTCACCTGCTTATGGGTATATAATCAACAAGACATTTCTACTGTGTATAGCAACTACCAACCTTCCCCTGTTTTCCTGTTGACTTTAATTGGGAGTATTTCAGTTATTAACTGAACCTCCTTTGAACATTAAATTGTTTTATCAAAGGAGCATAGCTTCTCTCTGTTGAATTCACAACTACCAGTAACACCACCACCCTCTAGCATCTTGATTGCTCGGCTATTTTGTTGGAAGTGGCTCTTCTCTTTCAGGGTTTTGACTAACTTTGGTTCCTCAGGCTCCAAGACCTGTCATCATCATGGTTATCCTTCTGCTACCTTCTGCTACAAATGATCCTGGAGAGAGAGATAATTTGTTAAAATCTGACATTTTGGAATGACCACACCTCACTGTAATGTACCTACCCTTGATATGAGAAGTATAAATCTTTCAAAAACTTTGTAACATTTTGTCAGCTGCTTAATGTAGCAAGAGTAACATTTATATGAATGTGTGCTAAATGGCTGACTTAAAACAGATTAGGAGGCAGAGAAGCACTCATTGAATATTATATGAACTTGCAACTACACTTGACAGAGAAACATATAAGTTGCTAAGAAATAAATATTATTGCACCAAATTAAATATGAAGCTTTTAAATCAACCACAATCAAATAGCAGTCTGAGTTTTGGTGACCCTTTTTAGAGTGTTTTGTAGCTTGCTTTTCACATGGATGGGTCAAGGGGACAAGACTGAAGGACAGAAACCTGAGGCTGCAAGAGCATGGGAAAAACGAGGTCTGGGGACAGCAGTAAGCAATCTCTGCTTCAAACATCTTCAAGCACTGCCCAAGGCAGTAGCTTCACTCCCTGCTGTAAGAACCTCTGTGCTGTGTGTGATACTTGTACTACCCCCACTGAGTGTATTTCCTGGAGAGCATTGTTTCAACAGTCACCTGTGAAGCGACTCAGTAACGTGGTGTAGATGCACTCTTGCTAGAGACTAAAGAATGACACAGTTTGAGTAGATTTTACCTGGGTTTATTCCAGACAAGCTTGACCTCCTGTGTTGTGCTGGCTGAAAGTTGGATATGTAGGCTCTGAAGGGAGCTCTGCAAACATCTAAAGGCAAAACCATGTCTCAGGTAAGCACTCCTCAGCACTCCTTGATACATCTGCATGAAGAGAACTATAGACACAGACAGTTACTGTGTGCTGACCATGGCCTGCAGCTAAGAACCCACACATCCTCTCATGTTCAGGACAAGAGAGAGAACAGGATTGAAAGCAAGAACACTCATAGGCTGAGATAAGAACAGTTTAATAAGTGAAGGAAGGAGGAAAAAATCACAGCATTCATTCACCACCTCCTACAAGAGAGCAGTGCCAAGGTAGTCTCAGAGCAAGAACTGATTTGGAAGAAACCCCCCCCCCAATTTTTTAGTGCTGAACATGGCATGATCTCACAGGAAATACCCTTATAACCAGTTTGGGTCAGGTATAGGGTCAGATTTTTTACCCAATCCCATCCTACTCACTGGGGGAAGGGGGCACTGTGGGAAAGAGAGACAGCAACAACACTGCAAGCACTGCTCATTAATGGACATAATATTGGTGGTGTCAACTCTTTTAGTCACAAACCCAAACCACATCACAGGGGCTGCCATGTTGAACATCTACTCTATCCCAGCCACAGCCAATACATCTTGCGCTGTCTACCTTTCCCAGGCATCCTCCTTTCCTCTAGTGGTCAGTGGCTGCTTTTCATGGCTGACTGCTAATCATGTAATTTCAGGTAGAGAAAGTTGAAGAGCTTTTGTTTCAATGCAGTTGAATTATGTGAATTTCACCTCTGCCAGATGTGATTTCCAAGAGGTTCTGGGGAAAAGCCATACTGGAATCATTCCAAAAGTGTTTCTCTTCATCAAAGTAGCAAAAGACTAGTCTTACCACGGTCATCCCTTGCTGTTCAGTGAAAGCTGAACCCATTGAGACTGCAGTGAACATAAAGGCGTTTAGAGAAAGCCAGTGATCCAGAGTAGGCATTACTAACCTATCATAACACCTCATGTGCAAGAGATTTTAACTCAATTCATGAAGTTCTGCACCACAGGTCCAGTAGCAGGTCTGTTACAATGTAAACATCCCTGGTAGGCACAAGAAGGTCAAACTACACTTGGAGCAAGTAGCTAGAAATTTCACAACACAATATCTTTAGATTAATCAGTCCAGATTATCTGTAGGTACATGGAATGGATGGACAGTTTGTCACACGGGCAGCTCTGTAGATACCACAGGCTTGTATGTCCTTCACAGCAAGTCTCTGAGGGAGCAGTATGACCTCAGAGAAGATGCCAGCTCTGCTCCTACATCCATTCCCTGTTCATCATCCAAGCTTCTTGTTCCTGTTGTACTTATGGCTGGTAATTCTAGTCCGTGTTTCTCCTGATAAAAGCAAAATCAGAAATGAGGAAAAAAGTTTGTAGAGGTTTCTTGTTTAAAAACACATTTAATTTCTTTCATTGAAAGTAGATGAATGGCTCCTTTCTTACCCTCCCCTACTGGGTTTTCACTGAAAGATCTGCTTTGCTGGAGAAATAAAATAAAAACAAACTGCAGAGAGCGGAGCTGTAACTATTTTTTATTTAAGCAATAAAAAAAGCAATACTCCAATCCTTAATTAAAGCAAGTCGAGACAACTATGTGGTTTAATGATCTGGCAGAACACTTTTTATTTCAAGAAGAGCTACATTTGTCAAGACAGGAACAATTAGGGAAATCTATCTTGTTTATCTCACAGAATGGCTATTATCTCCTGAAAATAGCAGAGTTCTCCATTTTAGGAAGTGCAGCTAGAGTTGGCTTCCAAGTCCCCTCTTTGTGCCCCTGAGTAAATGCATGTGGGAATTTTTACACAGGAGTACTCTCAGAAAACGTGGAGCTGGCATCACTGATGGTAGCACCTATTCTTCTTCATCACCCCATCCCAATAAGTTAGCCATGCCAGATAATGAATTGCAGCACTGTAAAGGAGTATTGGGAATTTTTACACAGGAGTACTCTCAAGGGCACTTGAAAGGGCACTTGAAAGGGCACTTGGCAATTCTGGACTACTCTTCTGTGTAGTTACAGGACTATCTCTCAACCCCTCCTTTTCTCAGCTCTCTTCAGCTCCTTATCCCCCAGGCCACACATGTATGATTTGCTTCTACACAGCAAGGCGTCCTCTGTCTCCACACTGGTAACATATTCTCTATCTCAGGTCCATGATCTTTCCTCAACAGCAGCTTGCCATGGGAATGGGAATGGGAAGGGACTTGCAGAAAAGCACTCATGTCCTGCTTTGTCCAGAGGTGTTTCCTATGATGTCCTGAGCAGCTGTGACAAGTCAGAGCAGTATTATGCTCAGTGAAGATCATGCACAGACAATTAACAACGGAAGCAACACCTTGTGTCCTTAAATGCTGTTTGGTCCTATAAGATATTTGAATTTGTCTCTTTTTATTAAGAACAATGACTTCCTTAAAGCAGCAGGTGGCTGGAACCATTTAGTCAAGTTTGTAATTTTCCTCTGGTGATCACATTTACCAGTGTCTAGCTCCTGGGAAGCTGGTGAGACACATGCCCGTGGGATCAAGAGCACTCTGCCAAATGCTGGGAGCTATGTTCTCTGCCTTCATGCTTTTAACAAACACAAACACATGCCAGCCCTGCCAGGATACAGAGGGAATATTGCTGGAACCACTCTAGTTCATGAAGAGTATCTTCAGAACTGATTTATGAATAGGATGTAAAAATTTGAAAATACACATCAGGAGAGAATTTTCTTTGTACTAATCTTGTCCTTTTGGGAATTCCCATAACTGCTAGGATATTGGACTACAGGGTTTTCTGTATGGGATGAGTAGGAAAGACATACTTTCAATGGTTACAAACTGGTATAAGCTAGTAATATTGAAGATGATTGGGTTTCTTTTTAGATTTTCAAAGAGAGTATTTCTATTATGAATATTTAGAAAAAAAGGTGTGTAGCCAGGCCAGTTTTCATATGGCACCTCTTCACCAGAGGGAAATAGCACTTTATGATAAGGTGCATTTCAAAGGAAATTTTTTACGTGTCTTTTTCTGGAAAGTCTCTCTCTGTGCATATTTTGGTGTAAATCTTGTTTGTCTAATACATATTTAGATAATAATTCAAGCCTTTTATTTCAGAAGGCTTTTGCAGATATCAACTCATCCATACATTGGAATAAAAGACTGGACTAGATCAAATATAGCAGATCTGATGGGTCTTCTCAATAAGGCCTGAGATTAACCTTCATTTCTGAAAACTAAGCAGTTTAATTAAACTAAACAGGAGTAAAGCTGAGCAGTGGCTGCACTGCTGACCAGGTGTGCTCATGAGATGGGACACGATCAGCCATGGGGAGAGCAGAGCAGAGCCCCTGCCTTGCCAGATGCACACAGGCTGCCCAGCACAGACACTGGAGCTGGACACTACACTCTGTGTGGGGCTTGACTGAGGACGCTGCTGACAGTCAAGCAGGAGAGATCTTCTGGGGTATGTGTCCGCTAGGAAGAGCAAAGCAAATCCTCCCATATGAAGTTACCAGATAGCAAGAGGGTGCTCAGGGGCTCACAGGGCTGGCTGAGGCAGGACTGAATGTATTTTGAGCTGACAAAAGAGGCTGTGCTGCTGGCTGTGTGCCATGGTCTCCTGCACAGCCCATGCCCTTGGAGGAGTGTGGGAAGCAGGGGAATATTGAGACCACTTTGCAGCTTCCTCTGTGCCTCTGTATCAGAGAAAGATTAAACCCATTCACAGTACATCCCCGTGGGATGCAAATTGTTGGTGCAGCACAGCCAGTGCTGGGGACACTCCTGACTCTTTACTCCCCTGTCCCAGTTTCCACTGCATCCTGGCAAAAAGGCAAAAATCAGCACAAATTTCAACTGAATTCAGGATGTGAAGAACAAGAACTGACCCCGATGCCAAGGAATATAAATGAAACAAAGAAATAATTTTCAAGAGAAATTGAAGCTTAAAAAACACAAATTCCAGCTCTTTGGTGCTTTTCAGACCTGTAGGATGATTTGGATCGTAAGACTAACAGTGTCCCACAGCCTGCTGAAGAACTACAGAGAAGGCAAAAAGGAAAATTATGTAGGTTTCTGTGTCAAATATCAAATCACAGAACCACAGGATATGCTGGGTTGGAAGTGACCTGTGGGGTCATCAAGTCCAACTCTCAGTCCTGCACAGAACAACCCCAAGAGCCACACCATGTGCCTGACAGCATGTGACCATTTCTCTCCAAGTCACAAACAGCTTGAAAATAAATATCCATGGTTACATCTGCTCTGTGAAGGCAGAAAGAGCCTTGCATGTTGATATTTGCCACAGACGAGTATATCGCTTTGGTAAACATGAGCACCAGTACATAAACAGCTGTTGGTAACATGCAGGGAGAAAAGTCAGGAGCACTGTGAGGGGTTTCAACATCAGCAACTTAAACAAAAGACTCATAAAGACAGAAAGAAATATCCTTGAAATTCTTCAGCATTGTGAATGATGATTTGCTAACTAGCAAAATACTGCATCCAATATTATAGTCTTGTCAAAACTTCATCTTGCAAAGGAGAGGAGAAAAGTCTGTGCAATAAAAAAGCAATAGTTGTTTAGGTTACACTGACTGTTTTGGCCATAAACAGCCTGTTTGCTGCGGAGAAGACTCTCAGCCAGCTGTGTAGACCTTGGTGACTGCCCCCAGAAAAAAACTGTCTGGGTTTGGGGGGGGTTCTAGTACTGCAAGTATCCAAATCAAGACTGGACCTTTTTCTGAAAAAACACATTCTGTTTCATTTTGAGACTTGAAGCAGCCGTTCCTGAAATCTCTGCTCTGTATAATGCAGCAGATCACCCTGGGAGATCCATAGTGACTTCTTACTAACTCAGACAATAACTATGACAAGAAATGTAGGCAAGTGTCATAATTTAGAGGTGATGCCATATGCCCAAGCACTTGATGTTCTCAGTGGAAACACTATAAGCTAAACTTCAGAAATGCAGTTTCATTGGAATGCTCAAAATTCTTTATGTACGTTTGTCTCTAGTAGAAGGTGCTCAGTTTACATTTTGCAGTTTATGCTCCATTTTACTTAGAGAAGAGCAATCTTTTCTAACACCACATGATGTGACATATCATGGCAAAAAAAAAAAAAAAGAGAACTGTTTTCATATAAGTAAGACTAATGAAAGGAATTATGCAGGGAGTCAATACTCTATTGATAAATAATCCCAGAGACCATGAGCCAGCATATTTACAAAAATAAAGGAGGAGCTGGCATGGTGTCAAGCCACTCTAGAACCTAAACTCATCTGTCACTTGATTTTCATTGTCTTCTTTTAACAGCTTTTATTTTTTTATTCCTGGTCAAGACAGAATGTCAGGCCCCGAGAGATTTAAGCAAACATTTGAAATTATGTGCTCTGTTAAGAAAACCAAACAACTTTATTCTGATATTGTAGGTTCAGCATTGTGAGGATGAACTAGTAATCATCCTGATTATGTACTGAGATGTCTAGATTTTATAGAATATCATTAAATCAATGACATGTGATCTTTAATGTTACAGATGAATATCAAAAGGAGCTTGAAATGTTAGTAGAGTTGGTGGTTTTGTTCTGCTGGCAAAACAAGTTCCTGTATCTATCAACCAACCAGGTCATGTAGTCAAAACTCCAAATGCTCTTTTATTTGTCTGTAACTTTTGAACCATTGTTTTAGAAGATATTCTTGTGCTACTCAGTGCAGTCAGAAATACTGCCTTGACTCTTGTACAAACACTACCTATATTGCTCATCAATTCTACTTCCTGAGGCATTTTTATCTTAATCCAGTCACAAAAAAAAAAAAAAATTTCTATGAAACACTCAGTTTGAGCTGTTTGAAAGAAGCAGAACCGTGTTGATAACGGTATAAAGAAAGTGAGCTTTAAGCTTTTGTATTCAGATTCAATTCTTGCTCAGCAGGGTCTCTTAAATGACATTCATGGGAGGAAAACTCAAGTCACCCTGAAACGGAAGAAAAAATATTATGTCCTTTCTGGGAGAAACTTTTCAGAAGCATTTCTTGTATCTTAGCAACAGTATATGTAACAGTGCACTGATTTTTTAAAATTTATTTTTATTTTTTTAATCTTGTTTTCTGCTGGTTTACTAACTGGGCTTAATGGATGAGATCAGACTGTGCATAGGCAGCTGGAGGAAAAGGATGCTTGCCTTAGCATCTCCAGCCCAGCCGTGGTGCTCACAGCATGTTGCTCTCAGCCACTAAGGAACCACCACAATACCTTGCTGTTGTATCTCTATAGAGGAAAAGCTGGCTGAAAAGTCTGTTTATCATTACTATTTTTCAGCTGTATGTGATGATTAAAAAAAATGTTTTATTTATATGATATAAACAGAGAAATTCAGTAGATTTCCTCATTTTACAAATATTCCTGATTCTGTGTATTCTTTAGAGATTAATGCTCCAAACCTGCTAAATGTGTAATCTACCAGTGACACAATTCAATGCTTAGAAGTCCTTGGCCTCTAGCCTTGGCCATATCAAGGACCAAGCATGTTTCTCTTAGATCATCCTGTTCACTCCCTCATGGCTCACTGCTCAAGAGCCCAAACCTGCCCCCATTGAAGTGGGAGGCAAAGCTCCAGCTTTAATCACTGTGTGCAAAAACTTAAGCCTTCTGGCAATGGAGACATTTTGTTTCACAAACAAGGTCAAATTAAGCGTGGGGGAGAGTCTTGTAGCTGTTTGTGAGGAAGACTGGGATGATGGTGAGAGATTTGACAACAATTTGGAGTTCTGTCAAAGGATCTCCATAATTTACACATACCAAGTACAGCTGTACTACTAATCCAAGCCTGGGCTGTCTTGTAGCTGTTCAATTGTGCCAGCTCTCTCTCAGCTTCTGTCATCAAGACAGCTAAATCTGCATTTATGTTATAGATGTTGCTCCACAGCACAACTTAGCACATGGCAGCTGGTTTTCTAGTGAGATGACATTTTGTTCCTAATTAGTGTTTGCGTTCTTTGCTCAGGATAGGTGATCAAAACAAGCGATGCCAAGACGAAAGGAAAAAACAATTCACAGCATGAACACTGGGCCAGCTTTCCTAACTATTTCAGACAATTAGTTCTGAAGCTGATGTAAAATGTATCCTTCCTTTCTGTTCCTCATACATCTGCTAGATTATGATTATATTGCCTTCCTCAAGATTGTGGACAAGTTAGACCACTGGAGAGCAAGCTGTTCTGGGTGACTGTAGGCGAGGAATCCTCCCTGTTCTTCCTTTTCTTCCTCAATGGATTTTCATTCTTGTATCATGAAAATTAATGCTGAGCTGCTGTGTATCATCAGAGAACTTACAAGTCCTTCCATGGAAAGGAGATTTTGAAAGAGGATAACCTTTCCAAGCTGTCCTCTTGGATGATGTATGCTAGAAGATAGTAGGGGGCAATAGATGCTGGCTAAATCAGCAGAGTGCTGAAAAGGCACTGGAAACAAGGTCTGCATCATGTAGAAGCTGGGAAAGTAGAACTGGTGTAACACTTTGCTTACCAAATCCTGGCTTCCAACTCTGACTTTCAGATGACCAGTACATGGCTGGGTGATGCTTCTTCTTAGCACCACTCCTGTACAGCCCAGTGCAGGTTGCTCATGAGAAGCAATAGCTTAATTTTCTCTCCAGGAGCTCAAGGTCCACAAAGCAAGCTGGAAGTGGCTATTTGCAGACATATGTTCTGGTATATTTTGAAACTGAAGTGCACATCAGACTGCCTGTGTGTAAACAAAGCTATCATTCACATATGAGCAGGCAACGTGACTCTGGTACAGCCTCTCTCCAAGCTCGTCAGGAAGGAAACATGAAACACCAGCACAGGACTGGGGTATCCTCATGCAGTGTGAATGCAGCCAGCCCCAGCTGTGACAGGTACAGTGCAGGCCAGTAAATCATCTGACCCATGTTTAGATTTCAGTAGAGCAAACAGGATACAGCCAGGCTGACAGGTCCTGGTGCAGGCAGAAAGCACACAGTGACAGCTTGCTGTGCTCCTGAGGCCA
>NW_005054310.1:7899662-7919333 GCF_000277835.1 Geospiza fortis | reverse complement strand
GGACTGAATTCTCTCAGACAGAGTCAGAGAGAGCTCTTTGGTTTTCATTCTTTACTTTTCTATTCTTAGCTTAGCAGCAGCTTCTGAAAAGCTCTCCTGCTTTTCTTTTTAATATAGTTATAGCATATGTATATATCTTAAAATAATAAATCAAGCCTTCTGATAATGGAGTCAAAGAACTCGTCTCTTCCTTCACCCAAGAACCCTTGTGACAACTGTCACAAAAGTACTAACTAAGTGAAGACAGGACTTCTGTGCCTCTGACTGCTACTCCTAAACAGAGCATTGAAGAATTCATCTCTTGTCACCAGGCCTCAGCAAGGACCACCACTTCAAGAGCTTCAGAAGCTCAGGAGGAGCTTTGATAAGAGCTGTGTAAATACCACAGACACAAGGTATCTCCATTGCTCCTTATGTTCAAAGGTTTATTACTTCCTCTGAACTGTTTCTCAAATGTGGAGTTTGCATTAATCAACTGGTTAGTGCCATCACTTCTCAGTAAAGACAGAAGGCCATGTGCCCCCTGCCCTGTCCTCTGATAAACAAAGCCTGTGCCACTCCGTCTCAGTGCTTGTAATTCCTAGCCAGACAGTTGGAGGACACTTTAGGTACACCTGCATTGCCACCTTAACTCAGAGCATCAGCCTACAGCTAGCCAAAACTCCCTGCTCCCTATCATGCTCTGCCTCACTCTGTGCCATAGACCAGAGAAAGGGGACTGCTGTGACCCTCCCTGCAACTAAGGCAGCCCAGCAGAGAGTGACACTGGCCCACAGGTGTATTCAACACCCCTGGGTTGGTGGATGCTCTGTTCCACAGATCTGTACCTGGCAGAGCTGGCTGAGCCTCTGCACACCAGACCAGCCAGGCCAGCAAAGCAGCACAGACATGTCACCCTACTCATGGCTCCTGCACTGTTGAGGCAGGAATGGCAGCTGCTGCAGTGATAGATTCAACTCAGTGCAATTAGCAGGAAATCTCATTTACACCTACAAAGTGGAACACACTTCCTTTCCTCTAGGGGAGGATGATCCTTCGTAACAGGCAGTGAATGAAGAGGACAGGGTAGGGGTGTGGTTGGAGAGATATGGGCCAGAAAGAGTCAGAAGAGGGATTGAACTGACTTTACAAACCTGGTGACTTGGGCTTATCCCATACCTGGTGAGTGCTCATGGAGGTGCAAATGCCCCGCAAAAGGGAAAATACACAGAGGGGAGGGCAGCACAGGAGAAAAGTGAAGGGGAACTGTTATTTGTTTAATGCTGCAGCCTCTCCTCAAAGGTTTTTTTTTTCTTTAATTCCTCACACTACAGAAGGAAGTCATTAAAACATGAAAAGATGCTGGAATAAAGCATATACATCACTGTATGCTTAGTTTTAAAAATCTACACCAATAGCCTAATGAACTTTTAGCTAAGGCACTGCAGTCTCTTCTACTTACCTAGTACTGTGAGGAAAATTATCTTATTTATCCTCAAAGTATGAGTCATCAACAAAAGGGGAGATTATTGTGTGTGTTTGCCATAATTAATGACACCCACATAGAATGAGACTTTTGCCCCCTCTGTGAGCTGAAGCTTAACTTTCAGAAGGATCCTTTGAACACAGTGGCGCTAAACTTATCGGCGACTGAGCACAAAGCATTTGTATCTAGCTTTGAAGCCATTTATGAAGTTCTTGCAGAAAGAGAGAACAAAGTTACCTTTCTCTCCCACATGCTCCTTCATTACAAGCTCCCCAAGGATCATGGACAAGCAAGAAACATAATGAATATTCATTTCCAAAAGTTCAGTTAATACTTGTGCATGAAGACTTTCAGCAGGCTTATGCAAAAGCACACTTGAGACTTTGCTGTATGTCTGTACATAAAGCCAAAAATATCAAGAACTCAGAAGCAGTCATGGCTCTCTCTTTCTAGAAATTGAATTGCAAGACTTTATTCCTCATCTACTTCATGTTTTTTATCATCAGACAACTTTCATCTTGAGAACATTACAGGGTACAGTGGACTGAATATAACATGCAATAAGCTTTAAAAACTTTGCCATAGGACTATGGGTGGAATTGCCTCTCTTTAATTATTTTTCATACTTGATAATTTCCTTCTTTAAAGCACATGTGTTGTCTTCTTCATCAAAGTTAGTAACCATGCTGAATCACATTTCTTTTTTTTTGTCATATACTATGCAGAATATATTTTTTTAAATATGGCTTCTTATTTAATGCCTCACCCGCCTGGCTGGGTTCAGTCCAAGTGTCTGAGCAGTACAACTTTAATTCTTTGCTTTCTTCTCAAAGTCAATTCTAGTTTCTCCTTTATGAGGGTTAAAAAAAAAAGGAAGAAAATTACAGATTTTGGTATTTTTCACTTTTTTTATCACTTTCAGTAATCAAGAACTTTCAATTTTCATCATCTAAGCCACTTTCCACGACACTGCAAAATTTCAGACAAGGCAGCATTTTGAGCTGGGCTTCCATGACATGCCTTCTACCACCACCACCTCCTTCAATCTTACCCATGAGGTGGCTGTTCAGGCAATGGAGCTTCCTGAAGCCCCCAGCTGGAATTCAACCACTTGGCCTCCAGCCCTTTGCTCTTCCAGCTCCCAGACAGGCAGGAGTCCTGTTCCTGGCTGAATTGAGGGAAGAGAGGTCTGTGGATATCTTGTGTCAGTGTGACAGGTCCAAGCTACAGGCAGGAATCCAGAAGGATGGTGAGATTGACTCTGGCTTGGTGCTGGGGTAATTTCTTGGGGCACAGTGTGACATTTGCACAGGTACAGTAAAGCGGGCATGGAGCACTCCCTCTCCATGGGCCAGAATGCTACAGCCAAGAGCACTGGAAATACCACTCCTGGGCTCTGCTCCTCAACAGGGTGCGTGAGGGGGAAGGAAGGGAGATGGATCAGAGTTACAAGAGCTACCTCCTGCCTTCTCTTCCTGGCCACCCCAGGAGCTACACAGCTTTACCTCCAGTGAGGCAGTGTGCTGCTGGGAAGAACTGAACCTACGTCCCTCTTCTTATTTTGTTTCACTCACCAGGAATACATCTTGAAAAACAAGAATTAAAAAGGCTTACTGCCTAGTCTGATTTAAGATGAAAGGAAAGATATTTTCTGGCTGATATATAAGAGTAAGACTTTGAAAATATTTGAACAATTATGAAGAGCAATACAAACATTTTAGTATTGCGGCAGGACACAGTGATTGAGAATGAGGAGAGGTCTCAGGTAACTGAGCTGAAATTAAATGGAACAAGGGCGCTGATCCAGCAATGACACTTCACACAGGCACAGCAGCTTCTGTGATCTATTCTGAAAATAAGCTTTGGCTCAGATGTTGCAATACCATTTATTGTCTGGTTTAATATGTTAGTGAATGAGCTACTGACACCATAGCTGAAGAGGGGATATGTGCTCTTCTTAGCAAAAAGAATACTGACTATTGACAAGAAGAGAACTGCTCTCACCAGAGCTTAATTTTCTCTCCTTTGAGAGCCAGCTTTCTGTAAATGGTATTAGCTTCATACTGCCTTGGCAAAATCAACCACAACAAGAATCCCCAGTTTGAGTTGTGCAATACAGGAACTCTGAAATATTCATTTTCAGAATAGAATACTCACATTATTATTTCAGTTGCCATGTTGAAAAAGGTTAATAAGATTTCTGGTGGTGAGAGAAACATCTAGATAAAATGCTTTCTAAACATTAGATACAGACATATTGTATCCTTTCTAAATAGGAACATCAAGCCCTTTCCTCCCAGTTCAAGATAAGTTGTAGCCACACTCTCAGTGAGCTCCTGGGTTGACTCAAAATAATTTAACATAGAAACTCCTAAAAAGAAAAGTGACAGAGGATTTTTTTTCACTACGTCTGTTTTTTTGAAAGAGCTAAAGGAAAACAAGCTGGTTGAGATTCTGTTTGCCCGAGGTAATCAGTTTTTTGATGTGTGAGTAAGGTAGAATTTTTTTTTCATCATAATAAACATAGGGTGAGTAGGACTGTGAGCCTAGACTTGCAAATTTTCATGACAGCTTTGCATACTGAAATGATTCACATAGTGAAATAATGCTGGCAGTCAAGAAAAGAAACACAGCTTCTCCTGTCATCCAAATACTCTCCAAGATACAGAATCCTACAGACTCCTGAAGTCAGTAATTTTATATCAAATGAGTTCAGCAGTTCTGAACACACATAAAGACCAATTCAAATCCTCCTTCCATGCTGGTACCTGCTTTGCATGATTACTTACCCAGGGCATTGTTCTAGCAGAAGGTAAGTAAAATACTTGTTTAACACTAAAGATGAATCATTCCTTTGTTTCATTAGCAAAGTAATGAAAATGCAGGAAAAGACAGAGTCTAACTCTAAGTACCAATCTGGACATAGGCTTGCCCTAGAGGAGGACTAAACCATTGGCTAGCTTGCTGTATACACATTTTTCTGCTTGATGGTGCTCTCCCTTCCTGCTTGGGCCTGTAATTAAACATGTCCAGAAAACAGAAGCTACATACTCAGAGAAAGAAGAAGAGGAAACTTCTTTCTCTTAGGGTTTAATGTCTAAAATTTACACAATGAGCTTGAACTTAAGCACTGCAGGATTAATGTTGGATGTCTGGGCCCCAGAAGAAAGTCCAAAAGCCTCCTACAGCTTCATATTGAATGCCCAGAGTAGGTCATGTGTTGAATGTTGGCCTGCTCACACATCAGTTTTATAGCTCTCCAGCCTGATATAATTCATTCTCCACAGGCACAGCACAGCTTCTTACCTGAGCTTGTACAAACTTGGAAGATGCTTGTCACAAGCTTTGGGACTCTGTTTTGCATCCCAAATACTTCAAGGCCAGTATATTATCTGACTCAGCAGCACTCAAGTCCTCTCTTGAATTCTGCCAAGGGAAGTAGCAGCTTAAATCCATCAAAGAGAAAATTGGGCCTAAGAAGAAAAGGAAAATTTTAACTGCATGGATAGATGTCAATATGCTATGGGGCCTTTGGGTAAGGTGCAGCTGCAGTTGCTTGATTTTCTTGAGGAGTCATCAAAAGCTGCTGCTCTGCACAGTGAACCTGATTTAACTTGTTCCCTGTGGCTCCCAGAACTGAGTCATCCTCTTCAGAATGTACTTCTTTGATACAAAACCTGTTCATTACCTCACCTCCAGATCAACCATGCAAGTAGAATGGATCTGACACACATTTTTAACTTGCAATGATTGTTTTTGCCAACTTTCCTAATTAGTGCAGATTCTCTCTGTGACCTATTTTCAGGAACTGAGCAGTTCAGTCAAGCCTGGATGATAAGAGCCTGTGGCCTTACTTCTACAAAATAACATAAAGTTCATCTGTAACTTCAAGTTTCCCTTTAGCTTCTGCTATTGCAAACAAGTTAGAGGTACAAAATAGGACACATTTTCAAGGTTAAACCTTGAAAGTCCTCAGCATGGAAGACATTTTTAATCAGAGGACTTAATCTCTACATTGTATCTATAAAGTAGATGTGACTCTCCCACCTCATTCCTCACCAGTCCTGCTGCAGAGGAAGACTTGCTCTCATTTTCTCTCTTGTGGTCCTGCCTGTTTGCTCTTCAGTGAATCTTATCATCCTGTCTAAGCAGCCACACAAATTTAATGACTGGGGCAGTGACTACCTCCGTGGCCGGCTGTTGCCTAGGGTCTGGTGTTTCTAGTTACATTCTTGGGCACTAAGAGATGTGGCTGTGAATTGCCCAGGCTGTGGCAGGTGTGCTTTCTCCAAGACACCCACACTGGAGAGCTGAGGAGAGATCCCAGGCTCATTCCCATGTCTCCTGGCCCACACAAGGCAGCTCCCACACAGCACACTGAATTTCCTGGGTAGTCACTTCTGCCCAGGCACTATGAAAGGCAAGTGGACAGCTAGGACTGCCTTTGGCATTAGGCACTGCAGTGCTTGAGTTGTACGGAGTAAAATCTTACATTGGACCAATCTGACAAATACAAAAGACAGCTTCTGAAGTGCACTGATAATCTCCTATCTATTCTTCACATTTTCCTTCAGAAAAAGCAATATAAAGTCCTCCCAGTCTAATACAATTTCAAACCAAACCAATAAACTCTCAACAAAACAAAAAATATCTTTTGCTAGATGGTTCTATCTTGCTCTGGCCTGACTGGCCAGGTGGGGTGCATCAGCTGCTGGTCCCCCAGCTCAGTGCGACTGCTTGGAAAACTGCCTATCAAGCTCTGGATTTAAGGATGGGCTCTTTCATTCTGCTCCACAGGCTGAACTTGCCAGCTTCTGAGTTGTGTCCTATTGCCATGGATTTGGATTTTGAGACTGATTTTCTTTCTCTGTAGGTACTTTCAAGTTAGCTGAGAAGGTCTGGGGGAAGGGAAAGGACCCAGGCTATTCCTGGGTCTTCTGATCAGACTCCCTTCACTGTATGTTTCACAGAATCATAGAATGGCTGAGGTGGTTAGGGACCTCTGGAAGTCATCTGGTCCAAACCCCCTGCTCAAGCAGGGCCACCTGTAGCCAGCTGCTCCATGGGACCATGTTCAAATATCTTATTATCCCTAAGGATGGAGACTCCACGACCTCCCTGAGCAACCTGTGCCAGTGCTGAGTTTAATAAATTTCATATGTTTAATAAAAGTATATGTTCATATTCATATTAAGTGCATTTCTTACATTTTATAAAATTAGGTAAGGACTCCATACACAAAAGAAAAACAAGCCAGAAAGTGTAATATAAAATTAATGTCTAATATTCTGAGTCTGAAGCAATAGTACTTGAGGAAATTTTTGTTCCTATGCAACCATACAGTGAAAAAGCTGTACAGAACTGCAAATGATTTGAGGAACTACTCTTAATGCCATCCTCTCTTAGATGATCAGCTAGGGCTATTTTTTTAGAAGGAGTCATCTCAGTTATTTCTTGAAGGTTTCTTAATGGACAACTAGATGTTAGAACACAAAAAGAGCACAATCTCAATAGGGACTTGGGATCATATAAAAAAATAAATCAATAAAATAAAATTGGGTTTGATAAAATACACAAATAATGTAGAATAGAATACCTATGTACAAGAATTCAATTCAAAGGACTCTGCAGCAGGTGGTTAGTAATGCTGGAGGCATCCTGACTCACTAGAAATTTGTCTGTGCCATTGAAAATATTTGTTTGGTGTTGCTCAATTTCCCCATGCATCTGGGATTTATTGCCTATCAGCAACTAAACATCTCTTTAAGTCTCTTCAGAGGTTCAGTCCAAACAGCTGTCTCAGAGTTTATTTAAGGCCCCACAGAGCTGTGAAATTGTGACACCTTTTCTATAACCCACCTTCTGGCTGGAGTATTCATCCCTACAATAGAAGAGCTATTCCTAATCCACTCCATCAAAGGGGGTTTGAATAGAGAGGTGACTCCCATGCTGCAGGATGTCCCAGGCAGTGTGCTTCAGGGGATTATTTAGTCCTTTCCTACTGAGGCTGGCCCTGCAAAGATATTTACAATTTCCTCTCTAGGTATGTTCTTTGCAGAGGATAATACACTGAAGGCTGTGCAACAGCTCCATGACTTTGCAAATGTTCCACTAATGTGGTCCACTCTTAATAGTGCAGGAATTACTGTTTACAGAAACCTGGGAATATAGTATATACATGGGATCTAGCTTTTCAGGTGTACTTAGCTTACCTAAATCCAGCTGAAAGATGTTGTAAACTACTGACATGTGCCAAGTTGGTCTGCATATTAGTGCCTTTCCTTACACAAGATAAAGTCCAAGCCACAGGAGAGCCACACAGCCCAAATTTCTTGTCTCTGTGAGCTGAGAGATGTAAGCACATTCTTACAGAGAAAAAAAAGAAGAAGCAGTATGTCCTGACTACATGAAGGATGCTTTATAAATTCTATAAATCCTGAACTATTCAGGGAAAAGAAGACATGTTCTGCATAATTATCCTTAGAGTGCAATACTGTAGAGTATGCTTAGGAAAAACACCAGAAGCACAGAATGTTTGACTGAGGCAAGGCATATTGATGATTCAAAAAAGGAGCACAATTTTTTAATAAATGTCATTTTTAAAGCAAATCAGGCAGATTCAGTGTTCTTAATTCTGTGGTCATACAGTATCACAGGGACATAATTAAAAACAGTTACTTTTCCAAGCTGAGAGACATGTGGTTGCCAGGCAACATATTATATATTTGAGAACATACAACACTGCACATGATTTATGTAGTGCTGTTGTTGTGTCTCCAGATGCTGATACCATTGTATCTAATGCAGATTCTTATAGGCTCAGCCATCACCTATCTATAACCATCACACTGAATCCATTCCTTGGTTTGCCAGCACTATCCATCAGCTGCAAGCCCATTTGAAACACTACTAAGGAGTCAGTAATGTGAACAGAAGTTGATTGGAAAGGAGTAGTAATGAACTGCTTTAAACTCCTTTCATTACTTTTCTTTTAATATCAAATAATAATATTAAATAATCAATCTAAAAATTATTAATACAGATGTTGCAGTATTTGTGAAAATTAAAAGATTTATAAAATGCTTATGTCACAAGACATCATCTCCCAAGAAAAATGACACCAAGAATTAGAATTATTGGAAATCTCCCAAAATAACTGCTCTGTGTTTTCAGGTTCTTGGAAAGAAAGAACACATTTCCATTCTGGATCTGTTCCTTAGCTTGGACTAGACTTTGTCATTCCTACGGACATGGCTTCATCCACTGCCACACTTGAAAACTCATAAAAGAAGGCATCAGCTCCTGTGAAGGTTCATAAGTACCAGTAATCCATGTTATGAAAACAAACCTACATGGAATCACATATGTTCAGATGATGTCATTTGTGTTGGACTTTGCAGTAGTTTGATGTTGGAGAATGATGACTTGGAGAATATAAACATAGGAAACTTTCCTTATCCTACTACATCTCACATGTTGTGGTTTCAAATGCCATGCCACCCTACTCCAAATGAAAAACTGTATTTACATGGCAGTCAACAGGAAATAATTGGTTTGAGTCTATATGAAAATCTAGTCCATGTATGTTAATTTTCTCAGATTTTATCCAAGTCTTTGCTTCAAATATTATTATATTGGGAGAAGGGAGAATCAGCTACTACATTCAGGGGAAAAAATGCTAAAAAAAATAGTTTGAATATTTTCTGTTCGAGGTTTGGAAGCTTTGGGTTGAATCCTCCTCTTGGAAGTAGCCCGCTGGAGGGAGCTGTGACATCTCAAATACAGACATCTTCAACAGCCTCGGCTGGAAACTGCCCTGGAGGCCCCCAGGAAGGATTTTCTACACATCTTTAGTTTTACGCACTTTTGAAAACTATGAATCACTTTAAACAGATAATAACATTGGTCAAAATGAATTTTTGAAGCAGTTGATGTTAACAGAAAGCTTTTGGTTTTATGTCTGAGATACAGACTCTATAAAAATAACTTCATTTGGAGACAAGTGCCTGTGTGCAGTTTGCAATATTTGCACATCCAATTATTGTGACATTGGGTGACTGAACAGAAATAACAATAGGGAACTATGGCTAAGAAGTGTTCTTAGTCATGCCAAAAATGAAAGGAAAAAATTGTTCCAGAATTCCTTACTGATTTTCTTCCATGTGGGACACATCTTCTTGGACACTGGCATAAAAGCTTAAAAGCTTTACCTTGAAGCCACAGTTGTGAGGCTAAGATCATTGTATTTTACCTTTGAGCTACTGTGTGTCTCCTGTTGATGAGAGCCAGCAGCCCAGGTGTGCAGAAAGGGTCAGCTGCAACCTGAGGATATGACAGAAAGCCAGTTTTAACAAAGGACATGTGTACCTTCAAGCACCCAGTGATTCCATACCTCTGCAGCAGGGACTTGGGCATTGCCTGAGGAATCATTGGCACCTCAAAATTCACCCAGAGATGGAGACTGCAGCAAGGAGCACCTTCCCTGTACAAAGTCACACTAGTATCAAATACCTAAAAGAACAATTTTCATGTTAATCCTTGTCTTTTAAAATCCAGTGGCAGAAGAAGGACATCCTTATGTCTTTTAATACAGGGGGACAGCAGCCCTAGAAGTAGGTCTGGATTCAATTCCTTCTGCAGCCTGAAACCATTCCGACTGACACCACCCAACTTACCCTGGAGTGTTCTTGGGCCATGCTAGCAGCTGGGATTTTGAGTGAAGTTAAAGTGGTATTAAGCAAAATGTAGAGATTCTGGGTCTCCTCAGACCCATCTTGGAGCTGTATCCCTTCCTACCTCTATTTCACAGTCTAAGATTCAGTTATGTTTGCATTAGCATTTCCATGTAGGATTACAGAATATTTTGAGTTGGAAGGGACCCACAAGGATCATTGAGTCCCAGGTATCACCACCCCTCCTGCATGAGTGTGGTTTGTATTTGTCCAAATGTGAGGCAAAAGTAGTTAAGAGAAAAAAACCTCAGGAAAGAAGCATCATGCTATCAACAATCAAAAGAGAAGATGCTACAGAAGTAGCCTTCCTTTTCCACTTTTGTCTCTCTCTGCATATGCCTTTTTCTCAGGCAAGAGCTCAGCCAGAGGGTAGACCAAGGGGCTTAATCAGAGAAAGGACAGCACACTGCGTAGACCATTAATAGCCAGGCACTTTTTCAGGTGGATAGACTGCAGCTGTTCCCACCCAGCCAGCCACATTAATGAGTAAGCAGACTAGCTGGATGCTTCTGAGAAAATGAACAAGGCTGATATTTGAAGTGTCATTGCTGGGCTTCAAAATTAATGCCCTTCTGAGACAAATGAAGGCGATTCGCAACCTTTAAACTTCTGGCACAGACAGAAGCAGCCCAGAAAGCTGAGATTCCTGGATGGCCCATGAAGGCCATATAAGGATAGCAAGACTGGCAGTTGTGTTCCCCTATCTAAGTCCTGAGGGTACAATCCAGCAGCCTTATTCATAGAAACATTCCAGTTAAAGTCAGATAACAGCAGCATGATGAAGTAGGTAGGACTGATTTTTAAAAATGTGATGTTCTTAATTATCTGATGCTGCTTCAAGCAGTTCCTTCTCCTTTTAAACATAACCCAGCTTCTAATGTTCTCCACTCAAAACCATTAGCATGAGAAGGTCAGGAGTAATAAAGTAGCAGAAGCATTTCATTTTTAGACGAGAATGGATAGAACAAACACAAACAATGCAAGTAGAAAATTTAAAACCAAAAGATGCTTATCAGAGTTGCAATTATCTGCTCATCAAAGACTTTAAATACAACTAACACAGCTCCTTATGTTCACTTGGAAGAGCTCTTTCAAAATACACTGGTGTTCCCTTACCAGCCTTAGAAAGAAAAGCCAAACCAAAACCAATCTTCCTGCTTCTCTGGACAATATAGCCCTCAATTTAAGAAGTAAGATAAAGATACAGAATAATGCTACTGTATGTAAGCTGGCAGGTATAAGGTGCGTAAAGCTTGCAAATTAGGCATTCAGCTCATTATGTTCAGAAGCAGAATACTAGAGTCTCAAAGGCTACAAACAGAACAAAAGTAGCCCCACAGAGAACACAAACCCTGCAGTGAGAATGCAATTATTTCTATATTTCTTCTCATTCCAAAAGGCAAGACTGCCTCAGTCTCTTCTCATTAAGTGAGAAAGTTATTACTTGGAATTCATTCCTCCTTCTAATTACTAGTTGGGAAGTGAATAGCAATACCATATAAAAAGGATAATATTCTTAACAACAGTAGAAGGCATAAAGTAGCCTCATCACTTTCTATGTGTTACTTATGTCATTAGTCCTATTAGCACTGCTCAAAATTAACAAGTTAACAAGGAAAGATTAAGATACACTTCAGAATTGTAAAACCAAAGAACTAAATATTAACATATCAATCCCTTATTTAAGTCTCATTAATTTCTTCAAACAAAACAGCAATGAAACTAATGTGAGAAGGTTTGGGTTTGGTGCATTTCTTTTTGATTTAGAAGAAACACAAGGCTTGTTCAGGTCCCAGACTCTCTCAGTCCTCTAGGACTGAAATCTTACCTTATTGAACCAGAAGCATCTCTTAACATTTCAAGTCAGTGATTTCATTTGGAAGATTTTTTTTTCTGCAATGTGAACAATTCTCCACTGGATTCAGATGCATTTCATGCTGAGAGAGCTATTGCACACATTTGAACATGGCAAATTGGCTGTATATGCACATGCACACACACACATATATATAGAAAAAGTTACCTAGTAGCTGTTTTCCTGAATCCTCCTTCAGATGACCGGCCAACAGGATTACTTTCCAATGTGACTGCAATTAGTAAATGAGCAAATGCAGTCTGCATACCCTTAGCTGTGCATTTTACTCAGCAGCAAATGACTATAAATATTCCTAATTGTTGTTAAGATTCAGCATATCACTTTCAGGTTCTATGAAGAGGATTTCATTACTGTCTTATATGACCTCTGGTTATGACACTAAGGAAAATGGGAACAAAATCTATACTAAATTAATTATCTAAAACAAGTGAATTTCAGATGCCCACCTCTCTTGATTGACTTTTGAAGGAGGTTAAATGATGGTTAAATTAGAAAATCACAGAATGGGTACAGACCACTGGAGAGCATCTAGTCCCACCTCCCTATTCAGACAGGGTCCCTAGAACATGTTACTGAGGACTGTGTCCAGACAGCTTTTGAATATCTCCAGAGAAGGAGACTCCACAACCTCTCTGGACGATCTGTTCCAGGGCACAGTCACTCTCACAGTAAAAGAAGTTCTTCCTCATATTCAGGTGCATCAGTTTCTGCCTGTTGCCTCTTGTCCTATTACTCAGCACTACTAAGAAGAGCCCAGCTCCATCATCTTGATACCCTCCCTTCAGATATTTACCAACACTGATGAGGTCCGCCCGGATAGACTGCAGCTGTTCCCACCCAGCCAGCCACATTAATGAGTAAGCAGACTAGCTGGATGCTTCTGAGAAAATGAACAAGGCTGATATTTGAAGTGTCATTGCTGGGCTTCAAAATTAATGCCCTTCTGAGACAAATGAAGGCGATTCGCAACCTTTAAACTTCTGGCACAGACAGAAGCAGCCCAGAAAGCTGAGATTCCTGGATGGCCCATGAAGGCCATATAAGGATAGCAAGACTGGCAGTTGTGTTCCCCTATCTAAGTCCTGAGGGTACAATCCAGCAGCCTTATTCATAGAAACATTCCAGTTAAAGTCAGATAACAGCAGCATGATGAAGTAGGTAGGACTGATTTTTAAAAATGTGATGTTCTTAATTATCTGATGCTGCTTCAAGCAGTTCCTTCTCCTTTTAAACATAACCCAGCTTCTAATGTTCTCCACTCAAAACCATTAGCATGAGAAGGTCAGGAGTAATAAAGTAGCAGAAGCATTTCATTTTTAGACGAGAATGGATAGAACAAACACAAACAATGCAAGTAGAAAATTTAAAACCAAAAGATGCTTATCAGAGTTGCAATTATCTGCTCATCAAAGACTTTAAATACAACTAACACAGCTCCTTATGTTCACTTGGAAGAGCTCTTTCAAAATACACTGGTGTTCCCTTACCAGCCTTAGAAAGAAAAGCCAAACCAAAACCAATCTTCCTGCTTCTCTGGACAATATAGCCCTCAATTTAAGAAGTAAGATAAAGATACAGAATAATGCTACTGTATGTAAGCTGGCAGGTATAAGGTGCGTAAAGCTTGCAAATTAGGCATTCAGCTCATTATGTTCAGAAGCAGAATACTAGAGTCTCAAAGGCTACAAACAGAACAAAAGTAGCCCCACAGAGAACACAAACCCTGCAGTGAGAATGCAATTATTTCTATATTTCTTCTCCTTCCAAAAGGCAAGACTGCCTCAGTCTCTTCTCATTAAGTGAGAAAGTTATTACTTGGAATTCATTCCTCCTTCTAATTACTAGTTGGGAAGTGAATAGCAATACCATATAAAAAGGATAATATTCTTAACAACAGTAGAAGGCATAAAGTAGCCTCGTCACTTTCTATGTGTTACTTATGTCATTAGTCCTATTAGCACTGCTCAAAATTAACAAGTTAACAAGGAAACATTAAGATACACTTCAGAATTGTAAAACCAAAGAACTAAATATTAACATATCAATCCCTTATTTAAGTCTCATTAATTTCTTCAAACAAAACAGCAATGAAACTAATGTGAGAAGGTTTGGGTTTGGTGCATTTCTTTTTGATTTAGAAGAAACACAAGGCTTGTTCAGGTCCCAGACTCTCTCAGTCCTCTAGGACTGAAATCTTACCTTATTGAACCAGAAGCATCTCTTAACATTTCAAGTCAGTGATTTCATTTGGAAGATTTTTTTTTCTGCAATGTGAACAATTCTCCACTGGATTCAGATGCATTTCATGCTGAGAGAGCTATTGCACACATTTGAACATGGCAAATTGGCTGTATATGCACATGCACACACACACATATATATAGAAAAAGTTACCTAGTAGCTGTTTTCCTGAATCCTCCTTCAGATGACCGGCCAACAGGATTACTTTCCAATGTGACTGCAATTAGTAAATGAGCAAATGCAGTCTGCATACCCTTAGCTGTGCATTTTACTCAGCAGCAAATGACTATAAATATTCCTAATTGTTGTTAAGATTCAGCATATCACTTTCAGGTTCTATGAAGAGGATTTCATTACTGTCTTATATGACCTCTGGTTATGACACTAAGGAAAATGGGAACAAAATCTATACTAAATTAATTATCTAAAACAAGTGAATTTCAGATGCCCACCTCTCTTGATTGACTTTTGAAGGAGGTTAAATGATGGTTAAATTAGAAAATCACAGAATGGGCACAGATCACTGGAGCGCATCTAGTCCCACCTTCCTATTCAGACAGGGTCCCTAGAACATGTTGCTGAGGACTGTGTCCAAACAGCTTTTGAATATCTCCAGAGAAGGAGACTCCACAACCTCTCTGGACGATCTGTTCCAGGGCACAGTCACTCTCACAGTAAAAGAAGTTCTTCCTCATATTCAGGTGCATCAGTTTCTGCCTGTTGCCTCTTGTCCTATTACTCAGTACTACTAAGAAGAGCCCAGCTCCATCATCTTGATACCCTCCCTTCAGATATTTACCAACACTGATGAGGTCCCCCTCCGTCATCTCTTCTTGAGGCTGAACAGGCCCAACCCTATCAGCCGGTCCTCGTAACAGAGATGCCTTAATCATCTTTGTAGTCCCCTACTGGACTTTCTCCCAGAGCTCAATGTCTCTTTTATACTGACGAGGCCTCATTTGAATTGGGCATATGACTTCAGTTGCCTAAATCAGGGTGTGTGAAGCCCACAAAAGGCACATTCTGATCATTAGATTCTAAAGAAACTCAGCATAATGGACAAAAAAAAATAACCTGAGGGGGTATGTAGTAAAGCCTAGGGCTTGGAAATGGTCATGGACCTGGTATAGCATGAACTTCCAGCATAACCATTTCTATATACTCCACCTGTAGACACTCTTACTGCAGAACTGTGGAACAAGAATGCCCTTTCTTCCTGTGTCTGGAAGAAATTGTGTACATCTGTCCTTACAATCAGTATTCCCATGCCAATGGTCAGAGTACTATTCCTGGCAATGAAAGCTGAGTGACAGCTTAGGCTCACAGAGAAACTCAGGTAAGGGAAATATCTCTCCTGAACTACTAAAGTTTGGGCAGCTCACAGCCTTCATTTCATTGTTGTGAAGGTGCAGCTGATTGCTTTGGATCCGCTTTCAGGTCAGCCAGGGTGAAGTCCTGGCTCTTCTGCAGCCTATGACAAACCCCATAAGCCCAGATTTCATCTCCATGTTTCAGGAGTTTATAAGCACAGAGCAGCATTAAGGGCTGCAGTGGTTGGGGGCAGGGGAGAGAAAAAAAGCCTCACTGGTTTTACATCTTAGATAAGCAACTGTATTTGCTAAAATAATCTCATTCCAAAGCAAATAGATTTGATTCTTTAGAAATGTGCATCTTATCAGTGACAAACATTTGAACAAGCTCTTTGAATGATGCCTCTTACTGATTTTTCAGTAACAATCAAATGTTTCATTGTTTCAATTAAAGCTTGGTCTTTCACTTAGAGACTTACTGTCCAATTGTAAAATGACTGATTGACTGCAATTATAAAGCAAGATGAATTATTTGTCTTCTTTTCAGACTAAAAAAAATTAGCGTAGGGTTTTTTTTGTTTAAGGGGTCAATGTGTTTCATTATGTACTCCCAGAGAATAGCTCAATGATATTCCAGCAATCAGTTATATGGACTGTTTTTATTAGCAGCTGAAGAAACCAAATACTGCACAGCTCATCAGGCTGTGCAAATGAAATGCAATAATGAAGTTCTCAAGCAAGCAGAATCAAACATGCCTGTGTTATTTCCTTTTTGCACTAAGTGTATGAAGTATTGCAGGAACTGCTCTCTGAATAAACACATCTCTCTTCTATCATACATAATTCAGGTTTTCCAATTCCCTGGTGGAGTAGATTATCTAACTCCATACACTAAGGTACAGCCCACAAACCCTGCACCAGAACTGTACCACAACAGTACTGTACTATGCATTATTGATACAACTCTGTCTCTTGCAACAACATACATGCTGTCCATCAGCTTTACCTTAATACTTTTTAAATGTCTATAGCATTCTCCCTGTGAAGACCTGATATGCTCTGCGAGCAGTAAGTTAAGAGCACATAGAACACAGGATAAACATGATTTCTTGAGCATCATTCATGAGTGCACAAGGATTTATATAACAAGACTGTTCCACAGCTCTAGCACTTGCTGCTCTCAAAATTCATGGGAACTCTGTGGGGATCTTTGGGAACGGGTCTCAAATGACAGGCATTTCTGTAATAATCTTCTGTGTCCTGTAAGTCACCTCAAACGTGGCATTGCAGAGCCCAGGCAGGGTCTGTTCCTGCGCAATCACCACCCTTACAATGGGATTGCGGGCTGTGTAAATCAGTGCAGAATTGAGTCTGGAGACTTGAGCTGCCATGAACATCTTAAAAGAAGATTACACCCATGTAATAACACACAATCCTTTGCCAATCCTTAAAGAAGAGCGGGGCAGGGAGGGGGGGAGGGGGAGCTTGGTAAGCAGGGGGAGAACAGGGACAGGGGGCCAAAATCAGATTTCTCAGCCAGCTCAAACCTGGCTGTCCTGGAGTCCAACCCTAACTCAGGGATCCAGAATCTGTGCAGCTCTAAGCCTGGCACACTCAAGCCTGCTGGTCCCTGGCCCATCCTTCCTCAGCGGTCTTGCTACGGACACACAGCCCTGAGCTGAGTGGCTCAATACAGGGAGGTCAGTCTCCAGAGCCCAAAGGTGGTTTCTTCATCTTCTCAAGCACAACATAATCTGTCTGCAGCTTCTCTTTTGGCTCTGTGGAGCCAGGCTGATCCTCTGGATGCAGGATCTAGTGCAGAGGGAATGGATGGTGTTGGCATGGGCATTCAGCCTATCTCTGCACCTTTCTCCTCACAGTCTTTCCAGCACAGACTCAGTGGTAAGAAAGGGCTGCATCCTTCAGGACTCAGGAGAGGATGCACAGAACATTTTTACACCTTCAACCACATTTGGACATGGTTTGTATGCCCAAATCCTAGGTAAGGGAGAAAGGGACAGGCCTGGCTGGAGGTGCCAGACTGCATCACCTTGCACAGGGCAGAAGGGGACTTGAGCACTGTGTCCTGTCCTGTTTGCAAAAATACAGTGCTCTGAAAGACCAGACAAGACTTACAGTTAATCTCCAGCTAGTGCCTCATGTTCCCAGGGAACATGGCCCACTGTCTTGTAAATCAGCCAGTCCCCAGCCAAACAGATGGACTCAAACAGCCAGGAAGCAAGATGCTGGCATCAAAGGTTGAGATGAAAATCAAAGTGGTTGGGATTACAGAGATGACTGCTCTTTTGAGGCTGGGCTTCTTATTCAAGGCATGTAATTTGACTATCCAACCTAAATTTTTTAATTGGTTTTAGACAATAACCTCCTGTACTAAGACAGCATTAGGTGATCTGGACCGGGATCAGAGTGGAAAAAGATTGCACTGGGAGGGCAAGAGGAAGAAATGTAATAAAATTACAGAAAACAAAACATGAAGATGGAAAAGGGAACAGGAATCCTGTTACCCTGATCCCCTGGCAGGAAGAACATGGCACTTAATGAAAGATGAACTGCAAAGGACAGATGTACACTTACTGCTGAAATGCAGAGGTGTGGAAGTGACCAACTGTAAGACCAAGGCAGCATTCTTATAAGAATTAAATATAAACACAAGCAAGAATGTCTGCATGAGTAAAGTTAACTGTGCCATAGCTCTCTGAGCACCAGGTCCCCCCAGCACACAAGCTCAAATCCCTTGAACCTTTCCAATTGCAGATGATCCCACAATTCACTTGTTTGTCCCAAAGAGTCAGGTCCTGGCAGCATCAGAGCTAGCTGTCCAGGACAGGATCTCTGGGAACTTCCACCACACAAATTATACAGCCACTATCTTTGGAAGTTCATTGTAAATAGTGTGCATTTTTGCTTAATCACTCCTGGACTTACTTGACATGAATGGAGCCCTCTGTCTCCAGAAGGTCCCCTGTTTTCAACCTCCTCAGAGCTGACCTCCCTGAACCTCAAAGTCTGAAGCTATGCCCTGGTTTGACTTTTGGCTTTGATCCATGAATGACAGCCCCATTCTTTGCTCATCACAAGGCAGCAATGTCAATCATTCTGTTTTTTCAATGTTAATTTTTTTCAGAAAGCTCTTTTGCAAAAGCAAAGTTTCAGAGCAGACGGCGGAAAAAGAAAAATGGGTTGTACAACCTGAGCTACACCTGAGCCCTTGTGCAACCCCAGCCTTGCAGCCGGGGACCTTGGAGAAGCGTGGCTACCAGCTCTGTGAACCACTGCGCTTGACTCCTGGCAGGCATGGTCTCACTGCACCTGCAGAGCTGGCAGCCAGCTCTCATCCTCCACAGTCTCCAAGGGCTGAACCAAGTTCCAGCTCTTCAGGCAGAGGAGGCAGTCCCCACTGCAGCCGGAGGCACCACGGACCAAGGGTATGCCAGGGTCACTTACACCCTTTCGACAACTTGCCCCATGCTCCAAATTTCAGCTATTCCTGCCTTTCTGGATGATCTTCTTCCCATTTTCCCAGCCCCAGCTTTTCGGGGAGGGCTGTGCACCACTGCTCGCTGGGCTGGAATCCATCCTTCTAAGGCTGACATTGAACGTGACTATCATACATCAGGGCCAGCCCCGATGTGTGCCATGCACAGCAGCTCAAGGGAGCAGCATTTTGAGTGGCCTCCCGCCCACCTTTGCTTGTTTCCCGCAGGAGATGTGGGGAATGCCCCACACAGGCGCTCCTGCCCTCGAGAACGAGCTGCATCCGCAGGGGAGGACCAGGCGGACAAGGGCGGTGGAAGTGAGACCTGCCGTGCTGAGGGCGCAGCTCTTCCTTTGGGCGCTGCCAAGCTCTGGCTCCCTGGGTCCGGGCCCCTACGCACACTGGTGCAGCTGCGCCCTGTCTTCGGAGACACTGGGGAGGCATATGGTGTCCCCAAAGGCCACTCGTCCCCTCCGGGCTCCCCCTCCCCGGGCGCTCGGCGCTGACGGCAGCACAGGGCTTTAACTTTGCCCGCCGAAGCAAGGGCCCTC